>NC_139921.1:4502038-4914538 GCF_963514095.1 Eutrigla gurnardus | reverse complement strand
GATGGTTTTGTTAGTTACACATCTACTGCCCCCCAGTGGCATAAGAAGTGTATCGTAAAACTTGTGAACATGCGATGAAGAGTTCAGAAAACCAAAAAACAACCTTCCTCTCATCCTTCTTACCTTTGGGCTCTGGGGGCGGGGCTACTTTCCGGCTTCGCCGTCCTGATGGAGCGCTCTCTTGAGACACGGATGGACTGGATTCTTCAGGGTCAACATGAGTCTCACTAACAGTTGTGCACTCTTCATCATAATTATCCTCATTCTCCTCTGCCGCCGCCGCCTCCTCCTCTTCATCCTCCTCTTCTCCGCTGGGCGGAAGTTCTTTCATGTTGAAGAGCACTGCGGGCAAGTTGGGGCGCTTGGGAGGCAACTTCTACAAGAGAGGAGAAACGGAAGAAATAGGCCGAGCTAAATCCAGAAACAAACGCTGCTTATGAAAGATGAGACGGAGTTATGAAACCTACCCCGATGGTACCGGTCTTCAGTTTGAATTTGCTCCCTCCCTTCATGGCTCCGAACAGCGGTAAGCTCTTTGTAGGCTTCCCTGGCTCTGAGCTGCCACTGTCACACAGACACACATCAAAACAGCTTTAAATATTGAAATGTGTCCGGATATACTGCAGATCTTAATAAACCAGATGGAAGAAAACGATGCAGGACACTCCTTCGACGTTGCAATGTGGGAAACTTCACATTCTTGGTTACATATTGTGAGTCCCTCTGGTGAGCGTAGAACATCCTCTAAACACATTCCCGTTCTTTAACATAACCGCTATGGCTGACGTGCTGCTATCTGCTGCATGAACTCATGTGTGAGGTCTGACCTCGGCTGCAGCGAGGGCATCTGGGCGGGCCGCGTCAGTTCCACCAGCTTGCGGAGCCGCTGGGCTTCTCTGCGCATGTTGGCGACGTGCATGTGAAGCTTCCTGCGCTCCACGGCGTCCATCGCCACCTCGCTCCGCACCGCCGTCATGAAGGCGTCCAGCGGGTCCTCGCTGGCAGCGCTGGAGGAGTCTAAGGGGAGGGATGAGAAGGTGCATGTGTAGGTATCCGACCACAGAGTGGAGGACGGCCGGGCGATGTGACTCACCTCCTCTACCGCCACTGAGCTTGTTCTGAGTCTCCGCCAGCTCCTTCTCCACGGCTGACAGTTTAGCCACCTACAGGAAAAGCAGACACACATGAAGCATACAGCATGCTGAGCATCCATAGCAGTACGAGTGGAGGTTACATAAATCCAAAGTTTACATTTCCATCAAAATAAGCTAGATTTGGTAAAAAATAAAAATGGTAAAAGTTCCTCTTGTGTAAGGGAGCATGGAGCATGCTCATATGAGGAGCATTTGGCTTTAAATCAGGCCATACATACATTATATGGTGATGATTCTTCCCTACTCATAAACAGCAGCATATATTCACCAGTGATTCATAGGTGTCGGGCCGCTCGTCCACCTTCCCCGCCTTCTTCATCCTCTCCTCCCTCTTCCTCTCCACGGTGCCGGTTCGATCCAGGAAGGTGTCGTCGTCACTGTCGTAGTAGTCCTCGTCTTCCCAGTTCTTCTTCTTGCGTTTACGGGACACTAGAGACAGGATGTTCACTATTAGTGTGATCGTCATGACTACGAGCTGAAGCGCCCTCAGACGGCGGTTCACACCTGCTTCCTGGCGGAGCAGCCCTCTGGCTTCCAGCATGCGACATGCCTCCAGGCAGCACAGGACGGCCGCATCCTTCTTCTTCCCCGTGTGGGTTGCCTCGGCGACCAGCTGCCGGCCCTTGGCATCGTCCACCGGGAGCCTGGCGGAGACATTAAAGTGTGCACTTTACAACTGTTCTCATAGCGAGGCTTCTAACCTTAAATCTCATACATCGGGGGTTTCTCTTCACTCACTTTATTCTGCAGAGCCAGGAGCCATGGCTTTTGTCTTCATACTCAAATTCAAGCTCCTCTCCTAAGATTTAGATGCCAAAGTCTAAGTCAATTCAAGAAAGATGGGGAAAAGGAGAAAAGCAGAAGAAGACGTTATTCTTTTTACCTTCCCTGTCATAGAATCCTTGCAAAGCCTTCTTCGGGTCTTTCAGGTAGGCAGCTTCCTGGTCCTCTTGGAACTCTGTTGAAAAAGGGTTTTCCTCGTTCTCGTCTTCCTCAGGAACGGCCTCCTCGTCTGCAGGGGCGAAGCAGGGAGACGGAAGGAATGAAAGGGGAGAAGAGAGGTTTCACACAGTGTAACATAATCCAACAACCGGCAGACAAGCTCACCCATTCCCCAGGAACAGCCGGAGTCGTCCTTGGACACTTTGCCCTTGTTGCTTTCGCCTTGCCCGTCTCCCTCCGTCTCCTCCTCCTCCTCCTCCTCATCAGAACCGTCTCCCATCATCCTCTTCTCCAGCTCTGCCTTCTGTTTTTGGGCTTTCGCCCTCAGCTCTGTCACCGTTAGCTCAGACTCCTCTTCCGCATCAAACTCTGGGCCCTGTGGAAGGAGGAGGAGGAGGAGGAGGAGGAGGAGGAGGAGGAGGAGGACAAGAGCATTCTGATGATAAAAATCATTCTCTTCTTTTATTCCATGCATTCTTCTGCAAACTATATTACCCACAGTGCAACTCACCACCGAGAGTTCAGTTTGAGATTCAGGTGTGTTACGCTAGCAGTCATTTCAACTTGGTCCACATTCTTGTGCAATATCTCTGTGGCCCACTAGAGGGGGCTACCTCATAATAAACATTTATAAAATACACACTAGTAGAAAACACTTTTCAAAATGCCCCAGTAAAAACAGCCATTAATGATGTAAAAATGTATTTTTACCTGATAAATTAATATTAAAATAGTTGCCAACTAAATAAAAAATAAAAGTTGTCTGATTGCCCAAGTTCACAAATTAACTTAAACGTTTAAAAACTCTGCAAATCGAAAAGACGTATGATTGAAAACAATTTTTGCTTTTGAATTCATTCATTAAAATGTTCATTAAAATGTCTGTTGACATCCGTTTTTAAATTTCTAGCACTGTTTCTGGCGTGGATTCGTGATGTACGAAACAAAAGATTAGTGTGATGAGAATATGTCAGGCTGAATAACTAGATATTTGATCTGAGGTGTTGTTTATTCCCTTATGTTTGTATATTTGTTTAGTTTTAGTAAAGTTGTTTGTGTTGATAGGTTTGTGCATGTAGAAACATAAACACATATAAAATAATTAGTGAATGTGATTATATTAAGGGTAAGATCAGTTATCTTTACTATATATTAGGATTTACCTGCAGGATGAACAGCCTTGTGCTGCCACCGAACTTCAGGACGTGTCCCACACGGAGCCGGATGAAGGTCTTCGGGGGGATCTTGTTCTTGTTCACCACGGTGCCGTGTGTGCTGCCCAGGTCGTGGACGTAGAAGCCCCTCTCCTCCCCGACAGACCCCTCCTCCCCGGCCTGCCTGCGGTACTGAACCACGGCGTGGTACCTGGAGATGGACGGGTGCTCCAGGGAGATGTCGCACACGGGTAAACGTCCGACCACGAAGTAGCTTTTCTCCTCGAGGGGTACTGCGTCCACTATGGTGCCGTTTTTAAGGATCTCCAGAGCATAGGGGGCATCCGGAGCCGCGCTACCCCAGGGCGGCTCTGTGTACGGGATAGGGGGGAACTTACCCGCCGGGGGCGCTTGAGCAGGGAGCACCCTGGGTTTGGCGTCTGGCCTGGTTTTCACAGCGGCCACGTTCTCGTCTTTAGCGTCCTCTTCCTGGTCTTCGCTTGTATTGTCACTTACAGGGTCCTCACTCGTTGTGTCCACGACTTCAGCGTCGTTACTTTCCTCCACAGGTTTGATTCCGGCCGCTGTTGCTTTGGACGGAGCAGCGACGTTACCGCGTCTGCTGGCGAGGGAATGCGCCGCGAAAAGAGTCGGCTTTTTAAAAGTGTCCGTTGGTTCTGGTTCGGGTTTCTGTTCGCCTCCATTCTCCGTGGACTCGTCCGTTTCCATGGCGTGGCTCATTTGTTCATCCGTATTCTTCGCGGACGCGTCTGACGGCGGGGAGGCGTCCATGTTTGTTTGGTGCACTGTGAATTTGGTCCGGGTTTTCTAAACATCTGTAAAAAAAAACGCTTAAAATAAATACGCTCAAAAATATGTTTTAAAAAAATCACACGTACACCCTACTTTACCGGAATATATAATTTTAAACCAGTCAACGTCAATGGGAGTGAGGCGGAACGAAACATGTTTCCAACTGTTCACCCGAGATTTTTTGTAAGAAGGGCGAGAAGGTTTACTTCCGGTGTAACTTCCGTTTTAAGATAACGTCATAACGGCATTGGATTTAACATGTTAGACGGTTCGTTCATCCCCGAGCTACGTGAGTTCGTTGTTCTCGTTGTGACGTGTTCGTAATTAACCAGCTAACACGCGTGCTACGTACTTAGCTAGCTGCTCGTAGCTTACCGTCGCTGCTCCTGAATGAGTTGTTCCTCTGGTGTGCTAAACTCCAGCCAGACACCTGCAGACATACGAGTTAAACCGTGGCTTTCATTCATTTCGCGTCACTTTTTCTTGCTTTTCAACTTAAAACTGTATTAATTGCTATTCCCAGTGATTTTTTTACCCCCCATACACGCTGTGTATACTCGCTAATATGTTCGTTATAACGTGTAACCTGTTGGTCAAATGTGTGCCGAAGTAATCAGAAGACAAGCATGTTGTAAAAGCTTTTATAACATTGTTGAGGAGTTAGTATTAACTAACCGTTTTTGTGTCTTCTTCCCTCCTGTATCCGCAAAGACGTCCCCTATCATTTATTTTGAAAATCCAGAGTAAACTGGTTTAAGTTTGTGTCAACAATCAGATTTAGTGCTTTTCATAATCTGATGTTGTTAATACCCTTGATGGATGGGTTCTTCAGCTTCCTCTCCACCTCTCCCTGTTAACAGATTCAGTCCCAGTTTGAATCCTGCTCGTGTCTTTCTGGCTCCGACCCCTCATCATGATGCGTTACTGGGGCGAGATCCCTGGACCTGCCGGGGCTCCACCCAGTCGCAGCTCCTTTGACTTGCTCCAGCGAGAGTTTCGCTCGGTGGAGATGCAGGACCCCCCCCTGCACCAGCCCTCGGCCCAACGTCCACGGCCCACCACCATGTTGGACATCCCGTCGGAGCCTTGCAGCCTCACCATCCACACGGTGCAGCTGTGTCAGCATGCCCGCCGTCTACGCGTTCTCCTGTCGGCGGCCCAGACTCAGGGTCAGAGCTCGGCGTCCTCAGAGAGTGGCAGCAGGCTGGAAGAGGCTGATCCCAACGCGCCCCCACGTCCCCCCACCCCACCCGCTATGCCGGATGACCTGCTACCTGTGGACAGCAAAGCCCCACGGCAACCCTTCCTGCTCCGCCACAGTGATCCTGAAAGTGACTTCTATAAGTGAGTTCATCTTAAACGCTCACAAGTCATTCGAGTTTAGATCTCACAACGTTTTTGTCTGGTATGCATCAATTCCACTTTGTCAGTCCTTGATAAGATACCTGGGCTTTGGGCATTGGCTGATACTGAGTACCAATCCGCTACCAGGTGTTAATCAATAAGCTGTACGCCTCACTGTGTGGAAGTGAAGTTATTTATAGTGTCACAGCAAAAGTCATCACAGGACACTTTACACATAGAGCTGGACTAGAACACGCTCATGAATTTCCCAACGTCACCATAAATAAACACATGCATATAAATGCACAAAATAATGAATTGTACAGCAGCAACTAAGTGAGAAATCTTCAAAATTCATGTGTAAACCTTTTTAATACAGCAACAAATTGGTCAAAAGTTAAACTGGAATAATTAAAACTCCAGAATTTAATTGATTAGCACGATTGTCACGATCCAGCTGATTGAGTTGGTATTTATTTATTTAATTGTATTTATTTACATGCTGTATTTCACAGATACAATCTCAGATACCAACCAGTCTTCTCCTTTCATCTCTCCCGGTTCTTTCCATCATTAGGGGTAAAGGCGAGCCGGTCACGGAGCTGAGCTGGCCCTCCTGCAGGCCGCTTCTCTACCAGTCGGTGGCCACCATCTTGGCCCACGCTGGCTTCGAGTCGGCCCAGGAGAGCGTGCTGGAAACCCTGACCGACCTGGCCCACGAGCACTACCTGCGGCTCGCCCGCATGCTGCGGGTGGCGGTGGACCGCGAGGCTCGGCTCGGAGCGAGTCCCTTCCCCGACGTGGTGGAGCAAGTGTTCCACGAGGTGGGCATCGGCAGCGTGCTGGCCCTGCAGCGCTTCTGGCAGGTGCGGATCAAAGATTACCACAGCTACATGCTGCAGGTGAGCTTTATATAGGTTTCAAATTAAACATAGTTCTCCTAACAGCTAAATGTAACAAATACATTCATATTTAATAAATATATTGAATTGTTATGTATTAAAATAATGGTATCCAGATCGGCCTTTTGTCACTGATAACAGATCCAGCTATTCAACATTCAAATATTCAATATCAGTGTCAGAACTGCTGCGTCTCTATTATATTTCTTTATCTATTTTAATATCTGTGGTTATATTATGTGATTGTTTGGCCAATGTTGCAAATCAATGAGACGGACTGTTTTTATGGCAGTACTGATTGTTATTATTGATTGGTATTTAATTTAAACAATAATTCCTGTCTGTTTATAATCTTGATATTGTTTCTCGTTTGATCTTCACGAAAACTATATCATATGCCAGTAAACATAAAATTACATATACTACGGTACATGATTTTATCCATATTGCCCACTCATATTGTGAGTATTTTTTTTTAAATTGCTATGCATCATGAAGCAGAGGAGAAGCTATGACATAGACTAGAAACAGTTCTGGTGCTGAAAACAATGAATCCTGTTCATCAAATAGTCCATTTAGAGAAAAGTTTAATAATCAGTTAATTGCTGAAGTCATTTATCAAACAAAACATCAAACATTCTCTACTTCCAGCTTCTCTAATATGAGTTAGCTATTGTAAAGTTAGCATTGTGAATTGAATCATTTCATTTTGTGGACGATCTCTGGGGAAACAGTAGAAGAAGTCCCCGCGGGTTCTGGTAAGCTCTGGGTTCATTGTGGCCATTTTGCATTATATTCTGACATTATATCGTCTAAAAGGAGAATTTGAGAAACAGTCAGCCGGTGACATGACAATGAAAACAATCCCGTTTGGCACAGTGCTGAAGAAAAAAGCAGACCATTTGAAAATGTCACCACAACAACGCTGAGTCATCTCAGAGAGCATACAGAACCACGTAGTGAGAACAATGGACCGGATGGCAACTCGTGTTCAAGCTGCTTGGAAATGAGACAGAAACCAAAGTGAGAGATTCACTGTCTTCGGTGCAAACATGGCTTCTAAAGATAGACAGGTTGATGGATTGAATTCAAATACTGTATAACGAACTGGTCCTGATAAGAGATTTCCTCTCCCAGGTGAGCAAAGATCTGTCGGAGGAATATGAACGCCTGGTGAACCCAGAGAAGGCTCTGGAGGACTCCAAACCCCCGAGGATCAAGGAGGAGCCCATGAGCGACATCTCCTTCCCCGTCAGTGAGGAGCCCGAGGCCGACCTGGCCTCTGGGGACCAAGCTCTGCCCATGGGGGTCCTCGGGGCCCACAGTGAGAAGCTGGCTTCAGGCCTGGATGGGGACCATTCTCCTCACACCTCAGGTGAGACCCCAGACTGTACGTTGGTTTGTGGACTTCTGTTCTAAACCATCTTGGCGATCTTTATTGAACCGGACTTTTCAAGCCTGCTATCAGAACCGTGTGGCCACACCCAGTTTAACCAAAGTCCTGCTGAAGCTTCGCCACCTGCTCTACCCAGAAATCCTACCGAGCCTTCACTTTAGGAAGTCTACACTCTCCTGCTGCATGCGCCTTGTTGAAGTCCTACTTCTCCTCATTGGTCACTTTGGTGGACTGAGGGCCATTCTAACCAATAGGAGAAAGAGGGCTTGTTCGCCCTCCTATTCTAAGGCAGTATCTGTACTTATGGGTATCTTGAGTCATTTTCGACTCTCTTGGCTCCAAAATACAACTCAGTTTACTCCCTTTATATGGGCCAAACTTCCCGTGGCTAGCTTTAAACACTTGATTAATGACTTCCTCCCAGACTGATGTGCCACTCCGGCCGAAACCTCCATGCAGAAGACCTCTCCTACCAGTTAAATCATCGCATATTTGTACCAGGCTGTACATCTTTTATTTTTGCTGTAAAATTGGGAATTTTAACATGTAAGTTGACTGGCGTTTGGGGCCACCCTCTAGTGGTCGATCCATGAACCGCAGCCTTCTGCTTTGCTGTTAGTGACGTGGAGGTCAAAGGTGCTGTGGTTGGTCTCGTAAATCGTTCAGCCAGTAACGTCTGATAAGCTCTGTGCAGAAGGTTAGCAGTGGAAATGCTTTGCTCAATGTGTGAAACTGAAAAGTAGAGATGACTTTCCTCGATATGCTTCGTTGTATTCAACACTCCATCAGAAAACAAATGGATCACCGTACCGGCAGACTCTTATTGTCATTATTAATATCTCTGAATGGGAACTCACTAGTCCCTGGCTGTTAAACCTAAAGCATCGCCATGTTGGATCAGGTGATTTAATCATGAAACTGCTTCTGCCTTCGTCGTGTGACACTCACAACAAATATGTAAACACCAAGTCAGACCGCTGATTGTATGAAAATGATTCCGTTCAAACCAGATAAATGTTGTTTACCGTCATGAACTGGTTTCTGGGTGAACGTCTTGCAGCAGAGATTCATGCTTTCCATTTATTTGGTGTTGAAGTTCTTCCCTTCTCGCTGATATTGAAGGTATTAGATCTCCTACTGTGAATGTGAATACGTTTCGCCTCCTCCCCAAAACATCGCCAGCTTCAAGTTGAGAAAGTTATCACCTCGTTGGCTTTGAAGTGTAACTACACTGTTGTTTCTCCAACCTTACAGCATATCTGCAGCGTTCTTTTACGCCTCCAGAGAGCAATTCTTTTTGCTTTGCATGTTAAACACGGCGTATTTCCACTCTCACTTTTGGAAGTGACTCATTGGATGGTAATACTCTGGTGTTGATATCAGACTTCTCCCTGAAGAAGGAAAAGATGAGAGCTCTTTTGGCTTCTCTAAAACAAATACACCAGTGCAAATGTCAAAGAGCTTTATTCTTTGCAGTAATACAAGTAGTATCATTCACACTGGGGGCAGCGACGTGCTTTAATTCAGCTTAGTCGTTCATAAGGCTTCATCTTTTCTGATCAATATTGAGATCATGATCATTGATTTTACTGACAAAATGTTTCTATTTCACATTACATAGTAGACTTACTTTCTGGCTGCATGATGTTTGGAAAAAAACTGACATTGCAATATTTTTTTTCTGTGATGTGTGTGTGTATATATATATATATATATATATATATATATATATATGTATATATATGTATATATATGTATATTGCAATAAGAAAAATAAACATGAATATTCAGCCTAAATTGTGTATACTGCATCTTAAAGTTAAGTGTACCAATCTGGTGGAAGCGAGATAAATAATTTAATCAGAAACACTTGGGTTGTGTAGCTGCTAACGGTGATGACATGGCAAAAAAAAGTCAGACCCACAACGTGGTTAACGAGAGGGGCTCGGTGTTTCAGGCTCGGGGGCTGACATCGCCCAGACCCCTCCCACTGAGGGGGTCCGGCCCGGTAGACGGCCGTGCTGGTTCAGTCCAGGTGAAGTGTGAACAGCTGAAGGTCGGAGATGATCCTCTCACAATGAGCGGCCGTTCCCGACCTTCTCATCGGAGAGCGGCGGCTCCCCAAACCTGAATCCAAAGCGTCCTGAACGCCGGCTGGTGGCTCTGAGTGAAGGTTTTTCAATTAGAAGCAGCCAAGTCTCCACATGACGGGATGTCCTGTTCATTTAATAGTGGGAAGCCACACCTGTGACCCCCCTTCATACTCAATTCATAGTGCAGCCTTACTCTTTAATTACACTGATTTTAAAAATTGCTACATTTTCTGGTGGAAAATCATCTTTGCTAAAGTGATGCTCTCTCTCTCCTAAGGTGGGGGCGGGGCCAACAACTCCCCACTCTGGCCACAGGTCAAAATGGAGCCGCAGGATGGCGACGAGGGCCAGGGTGCCGGCCACCACCACCACCACCATCACCACCACCATCATCACCACCACCACGGGGTCCTGGGGGGAGACGTGTTCGAGGAGGGGGGGCCCATGTCCACCATGAGCGAGTCGGGAGGAGCCATGGCGACCTCTCCTGGAGGCGGGGCATCAGACGCCAGCTACGCCTCGCATTCGCCCGACTCCTTGATGAGCACCTCGCCCGTCTTCAACCAAAGACCCAAGAAGCGGGCGAAGAAGATGTGAGGGCCAGATTTGTGGATGGAAGAAGCTCCGTGAACTCTGAACCTAAAGTCTTCCACATTCCCAGAATCTGACAGAAAATAGTGCCGAGACACATCAGCTGTCGAGATCACATTGGTGTCATGAATGAACTGATGTTCTGTAGTTTTTCACGTTTGTTTGTATGAGTACGTTTCTCTCTAATAGCTGAATATGTTGACTTTATAATGGGGTGAGATGTCAAAAGAATAAACATCTTTTGAAGTATCAGTTTTGTTCATTTGCGTTTATTAAGTGGTTTTCAGAGAAAGTAGGAGGAGGATGAGTATGAGCCTAATGAATAGAAGAAAACAAAGCGGTCCAAAAGCAAATCATTTAGTTTAACGGCTTAATAATTCAGCACAACGGTTTGTTTTCCCGAGCTGTTAAGTCTCGTTCTCCTCACACACCAATTACTGCCGGCGCCGTTCATTACCATTAAAGATGCTCCGCCGGAAAAGGAAAATATTGTTTTCTCCCTCGTAAAGATGCTGTTGCATATTATGATGTATCCCCCGCTGCTGTACACTTTACTGTACATGTCACAGCGGAACGACACACACACACACACACACACACTCCACACCTGTCAACCTGAAGCCGCTCCGCTAAATTAGCATCTGTTTGGGTAATGAGGCAAAGCTGGGAATGCAACACCAGAGGCAATTATGGCTGGAGTGTCTGCATCATGGAGGCGACATCAATCCCGTCTTAATGGCAAATTAATTGCGGCACGCATAATTCTGCATGCGGAAAGAGCGGGCTTCTTTGAAGCCACGTGATTGGCTTTTGTGTGGGCCTCTTTCATTCCCACAATCCGGCTGCTAATTGTCTTCACCTATGGGACGTGCTGACGGGGTCATGAGCTGATATTCAAGGCATTTAGAGTTGGTTTATGTGTGTTTGCGTGGCAGCGTAGTAAAACAGACAGCGTGTGTGATCCAGGTGAGCAGCTGGAAAACACAACCAGCATTCCAGACTCGTGGCTTCCAGCGCTCCGCTTGTCAACGTCGATACCTGGGAGAGTGTGACGTTCTGCCTGCTCTGACGTTCTGACTGCTCTGACGTTCTGACTGCTCTGACGTTCTGACTGCTCTGACGTTCTGCCACAGTCGCAGCAGAAAGACGGCATCGACGACCTCGTCACTCCCAAACCGATGGAGGCCGGTACTGTGCCTTTAAGAATGAAAAACACTCACACATGTCTACATATATCATACTTGGCAGAAGGAATATGTATATTTGACATTTTACATTAAAAAGAAATTAAAGTAAGTACATTTACTGACTGTGTAGTACTAGCACAGCTGTCGTCATGTAATGGACAAAAATTGACCTCAACAAAGTTTTTTATGTAAAATCCTGATCGGAAATATAACTAATAACCACAGCCGTCAAATCAATGTAGTGTAGTAAAAAGTAGAACAGCCTCATTATGAATTGTGGAGTAGAAGTATGAAGTATCATCGAATAGAAACACATGTAAGGCGTACCAAGGAGTACAAAATTGTACTATATTGTAAGTAAATGTATTTATTTTCCACATCTTCTGACAACTTCTTTCTTTATTCTACAGGAAACATTTATTATCCAATCAAAGCATCAGCAGCTGTGGTCGTGTAACCGTTTAACTGGAATCACGTCTTATCACAGAAAAGTAAATCTATTCCTGAGAGAAACCAGTTGTGACTGGTGGGATTGAACGGGTTCACGTCTTGTTATACTGGTGTTGTGACAACGTGACCCTCAGTCTGTCAGCAGCTGGTGAGGAGCTTCACGCCGGAGACGAGGCGTAGTTACAACAATGTCAGAAGGCTTTTTGAGCGGGGGTCTCTGAGAGGACCCAACAATGATTAATTACCTTCTACGTGGAATTTAATTCCTCCATGGAGTTTGAGTTTGCAAACAGAATGAGGAATACGTTGGTTTGCATGATGAGCTTGATGCTCCTTCGCTCATTTGTCTGTTTCCTTAACAAATCACATGGAAATGGGAGACAGTCAGCTTTGTCAGATAAGTGTCTACTTGGTGTTCATCAACATAGCGAGCCGGCTCTGCATGCTTTTTAGTGCATATATATACTGTATGTATATATATATATATATATATATATATATATATATATCATACTTTTTTAAATAAAAACTGCATCATGTTGAATAGTTCTAGGTTTCTATTCCATGGAATTATGTGCTTATTTCCTGTATATTTCAGTGATGATGCTTCAAATTCAGGCTCAGCCGTATGACCTGATATTGCAGCCTATTATTTTATGTATTATTTCTAAGAAGTATGCTAAAGTCGTGCAGTCTCTCCCCACTTATAAACCTCACAACTCATACACAAACAGGCCGACGCCGAAGACACTTTTATGTTCAAACAGGATCAGCACCACGGACAGCGCTACGCGGTGCTCAGCTCTCTTTTGTTTACTGTCATGTTTGTTTGATTGTTTCAGTTTTGTGCCTTTACTGGTTCATTCTAGTGAGACTTTACTGACGGTGGAGGCCGTTGGATATTTATAACTGATAAAGCGTCTCTAGAAAAATAACTTTTTGTTGGTTTGGACTCACATTTTGACTCATTTGAACTGACATAGTCATGTTCACTGTGTCATAACCCCTCAAACAAACTGCTATGTTGTTTCTTCTCTATGAGCTTTAATTATCTGGAGTTGAACACAACAAAAAACTACATGTTGTGTTGTGTGTGAGTCTGTACTTGAATTATATATTTCCGAGGGATACATCCTGTTTTATTCCGTGACATGTGTGGCCGAACATAACCCATAACCTCCACCATGTTTGCCCTGAAGCCTTCGATTGGTAGAGCTCAGGACTCGGGGGGGCGGGTCAAAGCAGACCGTTTCCATGTAGCTCTCTGTAACCTGCTTTT
This sequence comes from Eutrigla gurnardus, assembly GCF_963514095.1. NCBI lineage: Eukaryota > Metazoa > Chordata > Actinopteri > Perciformes > Triglidae > Eutrigla > Eutrigla gurnardus. The sequence goes on along the minus strand of NC_139921.1, from coordinate 4,901,233 downwards.
ACATGATCCCTTTCATCTTTATAGAACAGGGCGACTCTGGAAATGGAGCCGCCTGGAAATCTATTTGACTGGAAACAATATTGGTCTTTTGAAGTGGCATTTCTGTGGAGTTGAATTCAGTTCATCATTCGTCCATCGGAGGGCAATCTTGTGCCGCTCACAAACTGTAGCTGGACTGCCCTCTCTGCTTCAGATGCAGGATTGAACATTCTCCCAGATGCACAGAGACCCGGGCCCTCCCAAGCCTTCAGAGGGAGGAAGGGTCGCACAGCATGAGAAGGCTGCAGACTTGTGTTGAGATGTTACTCAATGATTACGTTTCCACACGGCAGTAATTAGCTGTGGCGACTGCATGTTCTCCTGGATGTCTGAATGCCGATGCATCTAAGAAACCAACCCTGTAATGGCATGCCAAACCAGTGAGCACACGGGAGTCTTTATCAAGATAAAAAAAATGAAAAAAATGCATATAGTTCTGCAAGCTTGTCATTTCCCAGGACTTCCCCCACTCTGATGTCTGTTTTTCATCTTAATGTGCGTTTCCTTTTACCGAAAGGTGCGTCTGAATCAGGTTTTCAATCCCTAATTGCTTGTCAGTCACGGCAGCTCGTTGTGGAGTTCAGTGTTTCCTCACATCTGCCTTTGCAGCACAAGGGCGAGGTTAGCCAATTAGGGGATTGTGCCTGCACATAGCTGGCAGCAAGTGCACTAAAATAGCATCGCCATTTTCTCTATTCCATACACCAACTGATACGCCAGCGGGTAATGTATTCACATCAGCCACCGAGAGCACTTTAAATGGTACTATTGATATGATAAAGATTTCACCAATTAAGTACAATACGAGCTCTTAGTGTTCAAATGCATTAAAGTGTCTGAAACCACCTTTGCAGTGTCTGTGATGCTGTCGCCGGCAAAGAGAGAAAGTCAGCTTCCTTCTTCATCCCTGTTTTTTTTCCCTCGTCTATATTTTCTTTACGTTTCGGGTAAATCCGATGTTCTGGCGTTCTCAGTGATTTCTGAGCAGATCTATGGAGCTTTGTTCAGAATGGACATTGCAGGTTATATAATCTCATAAGGAGTTACAGTGAATCTAATAATATACGTATCATATCTAGATGTTCACATTTGACTGAGTTGTGATGACGACTATGATTTTTGACACAAATCTCAGGATTTAAAGGCTTTAAAGTAGATTTTCAGCGTTTTCCAGGCCCAGGCCCCCATTACATATAAATAAAATTATGTTGCTTATTAAACTGCTCAATAATAATGTGTAGCACAGCCTACAATGCCAGGTATAAAAGTACTTTTTATGGAATCAATACTAATACATTAAAACAAGAAATGTTGACAGATTCATATATTTATAGAACATTATTTCTACATCACAATTTCACAACATTTAACAAATAGGATTCTATTTAGGTTGTAGTCATGTGTATGTTTGGATATACTAACATTTTTGAAGAAAACAAGTTTGGGATCAAATCATTTTGGGGACCTCCTGTCCTCCTTTGCTTTTAAGCATCTTGATCGCTCACAGTTTGAAATACTCTGGCCCGGACATAAACTATCAGCACGACACATGTGGAAAATTACATCCATCTTTGCTTATATAATGCCACAGGGTAGGCCCACTTATGCCAGTTTGTCATTCTGGCATATCTTTTAATGAAACCCTCATTTTCCAGCGCTGTGGCAGAATAAAAGGGTCACGGGGTCGTTCCACCTCACCTCGCGGCCGCGTACTTGGGAAGAGGCTGCGTCAAGTGTGACACATTGTCAGGAAGCCGCTCGGCTCGGCAGCTGTGATGCTTTGATGAGTCCTCGTGTCAACCTGTTGAGTGTGTGACACCATCCCATCCCCATCAGTTGGCACATTTTCAGGAACTGTCAAAACACTTTGGAGATTGTGTGAAAGCTGAGTGCAAACGGCGACGGTTGACAGGAATGGAGGCACTCGCTTAAAAAAAAAGAAGAAATCTATATAGGTAGCACCGCTCCATCATGATGGATATTTGTTGGCATTCCCTGCAAAGCTGCTGAATTTAGATGTGCAGACGAGATGCCAGGCGGAGAGGAGGGTTTGTTTACTTGCTGGAGGTGATGTTGAGAACGGGATGAAATGGGGACCTAACCTTTCTGCCAAATCCCCATAGAGCAGCATTCCAAGTAAACAATCAGGTTTACTTCCATTCAAAAGGGCAACAAGGCAGCAAACCCACACACTGTGCACTATGTACTGAACGGCAGAGACGCGACACTGACTTATTATTTCTCTCCCACTCAAACTTTCTCCTTAAATGAATCCTCATATTTTAAGCCATAGATTTCTGTCCAACTTCACAGATTCTTGAGAACACATTTTTTTTATTAGGCTATAACACACTAATTATTATCTCACACGGAGAGAGATGGAGGATGTAAGCTTGTGCTGAGAGCTCCGTCCTCTTCCAGCTCTCTTTTATTCAGGGTGCAACAAAGTATCAGGTAGTACTTTATACACCGCTGTTGTATTTCGTAGATTAGTTGAAGTTCTTTTTAGTCTGTATCGTTGTTTCACTTTGTGAGCTTGAGCTTTTGCTGCGATCTCACTGTTTCTTGACAGAAATAAACTGCAACAAATGGTCCACAGCCTGTGGAGTTAACCCCGCTGTCTTTTGTCTCCTTTTACAGACGAATCAAACGGCAGCCGTTTCTTTTCACTGTTGCCTCCTCCTGCTGACGTTGAGACAAACGGGTTTACTTTCGAAGAAAAAACACTTTCTAAGAAAAAACGCTTTATATTGTTTGCTGCACTGTTGCCAAACATGTCTGATCTGAAGACAGTAAAACAAATGAAACTCATCACTGAATAAAGTACATGTACTCAAGTAATGTACTTATATGACTTTGACAGACTTACCTGAGTATTTAATGCTCCCTTACACTTCTATTCCACATTATCTGAGAGGCAAATATTTTACTTTTTATTCCAGCACATTTATTTGATAGTTATAGTAAAAACCATATGCTTATGGTCTACGATTTAGAATAAAAATAAATCCATTCAGTCTATCAGCCGTAGGCCTGCATAGACATTGACCAATGGGAGCCATTGCTCCGGAAGGCTCCCATTGGCTCGTACCCTCCATCCAATCCCCTCGTCTCCCCTGCTCCTCGTCATCCCGCCTCGTTGAATCGTGGAACACTGAGGGGAGGGGTTTGATGGGGGGGCGGGATGCTTTTTTTCAAATCCGTCTCAGAGGCTCACCTGATTTTCAGAATGTAGCTTTAAGTGCATAATTAATAAGCGATGTTGTGGAAAAATGAATCTGCCCAATAAAGATCAACAACCAGGATCAGCTCTTTCTCCGAGGTTTATTTCACTAAGTATTCTCATCTGCAGAGGAGGTTCACCCCTGCCTTCTGATACAAAGGTTCAGACTCAGCAGGAACGACCCTGAGTCCAACAACAGTCTCCCTTTTAAGGAGGAGGAACCAAAGGACGGATCATGTCCTATCTTACAAAGACAAGATGTACAGGCAAGGTCAAGATTTACAGAACACAGGCGTCATAGTCCTGAAATTATCTTATGTCAATGTGGCACTCATGTTCATATCATCTACAAACAGGCATTCATTTTCGTCATAGCATAACAGTCAGATGAGGAGATGCGGATCGACGTCTGGCCTGACAAATATTCTGATTATAAAGTACAAACATCCAAAATTCCCATTACAGTGACATGAAAATAAACCCCATGAAACCCCAACCACTGTGAAACTGTGTTGAAATATTCTATAACAGCACTTTTGAAGGCGCTGTTATGCAAACTGGGTACTTTTACTTTTGATAATTTAAATACATTTTGCTTTTTAAACGCAGTACTTTTTTCTTATAATGGAGTACTTTTAGACTTTCTATGTTGAGAACAGTGAGTGGGTCAACTGAAACTTCTCCTGTGGTCCTGTTTAGAGCCGGTGTTTGGTTTGTCCATTCTGGGCTACCATAGAAACATGGCAGCGGCCTCCATGAAGAGGACCTACTCTGTATGTAGATGGAAATGGCTCATTTTAAGGTAAAAAACACAGTGATCCTGATTTTCACTTATACACTAAATTCAGCATATTATGTTCAATTTAGATCCCCCTAACGCTGGACCTTTAAGTCAAGGATTCAAGGATTTCCTCCACCACTGCTGATCACATATCACTCAATATAATACCACATTTCATTGAGTAACTTGTCCCAGTAAAATGTCAGCATAATTGAGGGTTAGTGGGATTAGTAACTAATGTGATTACTGAACATCAAATTGCACCGCCTTGCACAGCTCATTACTGAAAAGGCATGATCTAATTCATTGTGTAACTCAGCGATGCTTTCTGTCCTGCTCGTGTTCATATGATCATAAAGATTGGAAACAGATAACCCAAAAACAGAGATACAAGGTGTTAGACTGTATATAACAACAGGACGTAGTCATCCTCCATCGGTTTGCAGACTGGCTTTTTTTTTGCCGTCACCATCTTGGAATATTTGCAACCAGTGAAGGAAGTGACCATATTTGGACTGTGGAGGAGTGGATTCTGGTGTGTGAAGCTGCTAACAAAGTTAGCTTCATAATTCAAGGTCATCTTTACAAGTGTTAAAGTCATCTTAGTCGCTAGCTAGCATTGGTAGCATAGTAGCAACATGTCAATCAGCAGGTAAGCCCCGCCCCCTAAAGCATCCCCTGCTTTCTGGTCTGGTGGACTCTAAATGGACCATAATGTACTAAATGAACATCATGCTGGATTGAAGAAGACTTTAAACTAGAGATTGAGACCATAAACTCATGTTTACAATGTTTACTGAGATAATACATCAAGAGAGAAGTAGGACCATTTTCTCATAGACTTCTATACAACCAGAGAGGAGTCGCCCCCTGGTGGCCAGCAGAGAGAAGTAGGACCATTTTCTCATAGACTTCTATACAACCAGAGAGGAGTCGCCCCCTGGTGGCCAGCAGAGAGAAGTAGGACCATTTTCTTATAGACTTCCATGTAATTGTTTGAGATGTTAAATGAGCTTTAAATGTGCTGGTAGACAGATTTAACTATTATGCCAATGTTTCATACAAGGAACACAATAATACACAGAAATAGGAATGAAATTGTACTGATCTTCTCATCTAAATCTCCGCAACAAGGCAACATATTTTGCAAAATGCATTTCTTTCAGTTTGGTGCAAAACTTCAAGGTCAGTTTCAGTCTTTTTGTTTTCCCTGGGTCAACTTAAATGTGGTTCCAAAAGAAACACATGGCAGTCTTGTAATATGGAGTCAGGTGACAGTCAAGTTGACATTTATTATGTCTGGAGTTATCAGGGTTTAAAAAAAAAAAAGACAAGTAACAGCAAGACAAGAACGCTCAACCTTGAGCTTCACTGCAGAGCCGGGCGGTTGACAGCAAAAGGATCCAGAGAGATTTTCTCTTGTCATCTATTTAATCCAGGAATATTGTGTGTGTGACCTACAGCTACCTTTATCACCACTAACTACTGCTTGAGACATTGCTTGAGTTATCATAGTTACGTGAGCTCAATTAAGCTTCTGTCATCCCGTTAAAATGCAGCCCATTGAAACCTCGTGAAACTGAGAAGTTACTACTTTATGCTCTCGTTTTAAGAATTTGTGGCCTTCATATGCTACACAAATGATTCAATTACTCCTCCTTTTAAATGTGCTAGCGGAGATAGCACTCTGCTGCCAGACAGCGAGGAGAGAATGAAATTAACCTCGACTAACTCTCTGTCCCCTCGACACTTGTATTATGATTTTCTATTAAAACCCTATCTTTCCTATAATGAATTCAGACCTTGTACAAGAGAACAGTCCCATACATTTGCACAGACTCATTTCGTGTTTGTGTTCATCTGAACGCTCAAATGAGAGGCCTGCTGTCGGCACGCCATGAAATATGGAATAAAACAGGGGCTTTTACACCAATCACATGAGCCAATGACTTGAATTGAAAACCTTTTTGTGTTCAGGAGAATACAGAAGCTTAGGGGATAACTTATTTGTGATATTGGTATACAAAATATATACTTTGTTATTCTATTTTCTGATTTATTACGGTAAAAACAAGATTGGAATCAGAAGTTGGAATAGAATTGTCTGCGTTTGAGTAAATTTGCCAGTGATTGAATCCCTCCAGAGCTTTCTCAGCCCTCTGTTCTTAAATCTCAACTATTTGTTCCAGTACATTTAGACGGAGGCTGTGAGTGAACGGTGGAATGATGAGAAAAAACACTCAACACATCTGGCAAGAGTTCCAGGATGATCAGCTGCTGCTCCACCAGACTGCACAGCGCTGTGAGGAATCCATCGTCCACGTAGAATATCGTTTCTTTTTCTTCTCACGTTGCAAACCGACTACTCTGTTGTAGGATGACATCACATGAAGCTTGACAAAAATACCTCTGTCTGGATCACACGATGCCTTCGATGCCTGTATTTCCCCGAGCTTTTGGTTTTCAGGGAGGTGAGGGGCTGAGTCTCCCAGCATGCACTGCATGAGAGGCAATATACGGTCTAATTAGATCCAGTTAAGAGAAATGTTTTAATCACTGGGTTCTCTAATAGGGGTCCATGTACTCAGGGTCTACTTCCCCATTCAGGAAAAGATTATTGGAGTTCAGCTAAAGGATAAAAAAAATATTTTAATATACAACACCGAATGTATGAAATTCATGTGTTTAATGTGGTTTTGTGGTTTTTTATTGGCATTATTCTCAGAATGACAGTGTAACGTTCCAGCTGAACCCCACAAGAAATCACATTCATGTATTATTACAATATTATTCCAATAGGCTGATTGCAGAGGACACGCATCAGCTTCAATTATTTTTCAATTAAGAAATGCGGAGAAAGTGGTAAGCAAGCAGAATTAAGTCTATGAATAATGGAAAGATGCAGCTTCTGCTGCGGTCGTACAAATGCAAACGTGACCAAACCTAATGGAAGTAAGGAGACAAAGACTGGTATTTGGGCTTCATTGAATCAAAAATGTTTCGGAACCAATATTTTCATCAATAGTGTGCCTTCAACTTTGCAGTTACTGTCTGGGTAAGGTCCTTTGTTTCAACATGACAGTTTCCAATCTTGGTGTGAAAGAAATGACCCCGACCCGGACCAGACTGACACCTTTGTGATGAGCTGGAACGGTGACTGGGAGCCGGGCCGTATTCCTCAATCTACTGCCCCAAGGACTGACCCCTACCTACCTCCAAGCATTAGTCAGACCCGACGCCCCAGCTCGAACGCTGGACTTCTGCTACCACCATCGCTAAGAGCAAGCAAAGGTCGCACAACAAAGTCACAACTCTTCTCTGTTTTGGCAGCGCGATGGTGGAACGAGCTGCCCGCCGATGGGAGTCGCTCCCCGGCTTCAGCAAGAGACTCAAGACTCGCTTGTTCACCTGGACTCTGCACAGCCTCCCTCCTTTACCCCGCACCGCCTCCAGTTTCAGTTCCAACTTCAGTTTTGGACTCATGGATGGATTTTGATTTTGTAATTGCCGTCAATATTATATCATCATAATTGAACCTGAACTGTGGACAGAAGGTTGGAGAGGAGGTGGCTCATGCCAGGTGGGCTAAAGGCAGAGGTGGAAAAAGTACTGAAATATTGTACTCAAGTAAAAGTACCAATACGCTGATAAAATATTACTCAAGTACAAGTGAAATTACCTGTCTGAAAAATTACTCAAGTAAAACTAATAAGGGGTTTGTTTAAAATGTATTTTAAGTAAAAGTTACTTAGTTACATTAAAAAAACCTGTAAAACAAGGCAGGGGGATCTCTCCCATGTAGTGAAAATAGGACAAGGGGTCATGAATGCAAAACTATTTTCTTTTTAATTAAATAAAAATCTATACAAATGATAAACATCTATACAAATGTTAATACTATTGCCAGTTTTGAATTTAAAAGTAAAACATTCATTCAAATGTGGCCAAGGGTTTTCGTCGTTTTGGGCAGCTTGCATTTCGACTGAAACAGTCTCTGGGCCATCTTCGCTCGCCTGATCCACCTCCATCTTCTTCTCAATCTCCAACTGAAAGACGTGGCGCCTGATGCTAATCATTTAAGTGGTTCCAGCCGCAATTTTTTTTCTTCCTTTCGTTTTCGTCAAAGTTGTTGCTGTTTTTTACTCAGTAACGGATGGGATTTGTAATGTAGCCAAATACAATATTTCACCCAAAACGTAATCAAGTAAATTTTAAATGACCAATTTTAAAAACTACTTAAAAAATACAAAATACACAAAATAATTACTCAATACAGTAGCGTGAGTAAATGTATTTTGTTACTTTCCACCTCTGGCTAAAGGTGCTCAGCAACATAATTACCCTGTCTGCTCTGAAAGACAGGGAACGACCGATATCTACTCACCATGAAGTATTTCACCAGAAAGTCTTTGTGGCCCCACAATGGGTATGACCTCTACAATCTAACAGCTGATTAACAACTCCAACCGGAGTTTCTCGGGGATCCTTAAGAAGCTGCCTTTTATTGCTTTTGTGATCAATTTCTATTCCGATCCGACGCTGTTCCTTTGGCCGCGAGACATCAGGGGTTGTTTCCATGCAGCTGCTCCGGCGAGAAGGAACTCGATAAACAAGATCAGATTGCACAGACGGGGGGGGGGGATGAGCTGTTGCTATAGCAACTCCCCCCCCCCACAGCATATCTCCCCAGAATCAACATTCTTCATTCTAGATGCCTCCAATGCCAGAGAGTCTGATGTGGCAGGACCTGGGAAGTGACAGACAGACGAGACTTGTCAGCGTAATCCAGAGTGCCACGACCCGATGACATCCGTACTGCATATTCTCCCTCTGAGCTTCAGAAAGAAACATCTGCCGGGGAGGAACGTGGAGGAAAACGTCAGCTGTTCATGCACAAGTACATTTTTAGCATTTACACACGACGAGCAGGCAGGAATAGATCTTTATACGTTTAAAAGCTCAGCACGGAGAATTATCACAACTATGGAGCGTCTCTGTCACACTCCTATATCACATCTTCTCACTTCTCTGCCTTTTTGTTCATGTTGATGATGGCGGCCATGTTATCTGCTCAGAGAGTTGTTTTTGTTGCTGCTGTTTGCATCCCTCTCTCCCTCGTTGTGCTTCCCTGCATTGCATAATGACAATAACTGATCCTATGAATAAGATGCTGCACTTGAGACGCCTGCATGCTTTCCTTGGATGTGCGCTGTCATACGCGTGTCCTTTTAAGCCGAGACAATTTCTGTAGTCTAATGAGCCCCCCCCCCCCCCAATTCGGTGTCACTCTAAAAGCCTCCTGTCACAAAGCTCATCCATAGGCAAGCATCGAGCCTATCAGGGAGGATTCTACATCGATCAATGAGACATGCACGGTGGCGACGTCACCGGCTGCCAACATAACGGAGCGTCAGCTGCACTGGGAGACGTCGCTGCTCGTACAGACAATGAGATATGTGACGTTTGTGGACGCAGATTTCAGGATTCATTGATTTATTGCGGCCGCGTGAGTCAAGCTGCAAATGCACGTTTGTCACATCCGAAAGAATCCAAGAAGACATGTCGCAAGTGGAAGCGAGGCCCCCACTGCATTATGGGTAATGATGGATAATCAAAGCCACATTTACATCAAAACAGATCATAGGGAATGTAATATAGGCGTAATATCACTCAACGTACATCATGTTCTCTGCCGGCATCTGTCGCCTGGTTTCCAGAGAAACCAGGCGACGCCGTTTCGAGTCGGAGCATCCGCCTGCATGCTATACTTTAGCTTGAATGGATGTGAGGCTGAGGCCATTTTTACACTGACAACCAACTGTGTAGCAAAGATGGATCATCAGTCAGCCCTCCTCCCTCCTACAGGGCACCATTGCTCTGCTTCACTTTCTCCTCTGCTCGCTCTCTTGAAGAGGAAGGGATGTGCTGGGGATGCACAAGTGGGGGGAGAAAAGAACTGCCAGCCAAAATAAATGCTGATCTTGGTGCTGAAGCATCTGCTCGACGGTGGACGGTGGAGGCAGAAACACACACATAAGGTGGAAGAGAAGAGCGGACTGTATCACATTAAATCCCTGGGGGGAGTGAGCAGGTGCTGCTGACATAATATCTACCAATATATGAGGAGGAGAGTTGCTTTGCTTTAACAATAATGTTGTAAAAGCAAAGCTCCTTCGAGATGAAGAGAAAAATACCTTTTAGATCCCAACACTCATATGTGCACCTGTTTAGCAAGATATGCAAAATAAATCAATTTATTTGTATATTTACATGAAAATCCAATTGTCTCTTCTTCGTCTCGCCCACTTTTTAGTCAATGAAGAAGAAGACTTTGATTTCAATTCCTCTTGTAAGCGTCCGTACTCAACTATTCTGTTTCTCTGAGGGATTTGCACAGTACAAAGGCCAATCATTTCACTGGGACTCAGTAAGACCTTCCCTTTCACACATGCCGTTTACAATGAAAGTCGAACTTCATAGTCATTTTTAAAATACTGAGTTAAAAATCCTATCTCTGGCTGACTTTTTAAAGTGACAGTCCGTAACATTTTCTATCTATTTAATTGTCTTTTAAGTTCCTATCTCTCAAAGAGTGAGTTAAAACAATGGTGATTGATCATGTGACCCACTAATGAAAGTGCTTGTTGCTCCTTTTTCCAGAAATATGATCTCTGTGTCTGTGGTGACATTCAGGGTGACAATACTTTTTACTTTTACTTGAGTCATATTATTCTAAAGTAACAGTACTCTTACTTGAGTACAATTTTTGGCTACTCTACCCACCTCTGATTCTAAATGAGTTTGATCTTTTTCCGTCAGTCAGCAGCGGTTGGTCTGCAGGTGGAGCTACTCACGGAAGTATGCTGCGTTTACTTGTAATCGGAAATCTGTAACTTCCAACTGCTGAGTCAGGCTCCCTCCAGTCTAAAGTTTTTGACCAGGTACATTTCATTAATGCTGACTCACAATGGAGGACCAACAGGCAGAGAAAGAAGACCATTCAACTTCCAGTCCAAGAAAAAGAACCAACAAACTAATGGAAGTGAAGAAAGAAAGTCATCAAGAAGCAAAGTGACGCCAACGAGGGGAAACCACGGAGCTCCTTTCAGTGTGGAGCATTTGAAGGCATCACGCAGATGAAAGACAGTCGACACTGTTGGTGAGGGAGATGAGTCCCAGAGGCCCTGCAGTTCCATCTACCACCAGAGAGGCCGCTAGAAGCAACGCATCTCAAATCTTATGGACTGTATGGCCATTATGATGAGGAAACATCAGTATTTACTCACAGATGTGATTACAACACACACAGAGGGACATGCTATTCTCTGCTCAGGTCAACATTACTCTACTATATCTTTATGTAGCTAGTAGTTGTTTGCTGCTATATTCATGCTCTGAATGCTGCATACTGCACCTTTAACACAACAAGAGAAGAAGTATTTTAAGATAAGAACTCACCACTTGGTTTGGCCAACGTAATACTATCTCGGGTAATACTTGAGCTGTGCTGGCTGTTGTGTAAACTTTAAATTTATGGCTGCATGCTCTGAGCTCTCCTGGTTGCAGTGATTCACACTTTATAAATCACAGTGGCGACGCCCAAGGAATACAATTTACCGCGGCACAAAAAGTCCAAGAATTAAAAGGCAGCCTGGATTCTCAATAGAATATGTTTGTAAAGAGTAACAGCAAAACAGGACGCAGCAGTGAAATGCAGCTTTATTGTGGCTGAAGAAGTCGCCCAATGTTTTTTAAAAGGTGCATTTATAAAGCAGTGTGTGCTGAAGGTTCCCCGACCAGAAACAGTTATTACTAAAACCATAATAATCGAATGCAGAGGCAATAATGTAATAAGAGAGTAGGTGCATTCATATTGTCTTACGGTTACCGGCAACATTCCCTTTGGGGGCAACCGTAATGTTGATGTTGCCCGGGATGAAACTCAGGTTGACACTTCTGCAATAAATCATTGCCAATCGCTCTGAAAACTCCTGAAAAACGATTGTTTTTAAATGAAGAAAGATTTTCAGCTGCTTGTCTTATCTCTCACCTCGAATGTTTTCAGAAACAAATGAACATAATGAGCCGACAGTATGTTAGCCCAGTTTGACATCCAGGAACTGGCCATGGATCAGACACTATGGCATCATGTGCATCCACGAGGTGTAAACGTTTCATGGGGCTCCGCCAATCACAAACGTTGCTGTAATACTTAAAGGGAGAGTAGGTTATATGGAAAAACCACAGAGACTTTGAACGCATCGCCAAACCGGAAAAGTCCCGCCCGTTCAATCAGACCTCTGTTTAAAGCCCCGCCCCCAGAACGCCAAACGAGTACTCGAGGTCAGCAGTGCGGCATTCAGGAAGTAAGCATTGAGAGACAGGCAGTCTGTCCAATTATCTTCTTTGTCCGACTTTTTTGATTGGACAGGATTTTTACAGTCCTGCCATGGCCAGATTACCTGATTTTTTTCTTATGTGAGAGCATTTAATTTATTAATTGCTATCAGTATGTTAGGAGGATTTCAAGTAATTTAACCAAAAGTGTTTCTGAATAGAATCACCAACTCAACCTTTAAGGATTGTGGATTGTGTAGTACTTCTCTGTTACACTGCAAATACAACCTATTTCCCATCATACAGACTTATGGGCTCTACAGGAGAATATACCATTGTTTCACAATCTCACTGCTTGTAGTCAAGTCGACCTTGGCAACATATTCTCTCGCCAATACATCAAATAGCGAAGCTTGGTCAGTGGCACTAAGCTTCAAACTATGACGGCCACAGTTTGTTCCCCGTTTTCCCCAAAAATTGTCCTATGTTCCCCGGTCGCAACACAAATATATTTAGTTTAGTTTATTTAAACTGCCAGACATAACATACCATAGGACCCAGGGAACATAGGACCCAGGGAATATAGGACCTGGGGAACATAGGACCCTGGGAACGTAGAACCCAGGGAACATAGGACCCGGGGAACATAGGACCCCTGGAGAACATAGGACCCGGAGAACATAGTACCCTGGGAACATAGGACCCGGGGAACATGGGACCCTGGGAACATAGGACCCAGGGAACATAGGACCCTGGGAACATAGGACCCGGGGAACATAGGACCCGGGGAATATAGGACCCTGGGAACATAGGACCCTGGGAACGTAGTACCCGGGGAACATAGTACCCGGGGAACATAGGACCCGGGGAACATAGGACCCTGGGAACATAGGACCCTGGGAACGTAGTACCCTGGGAACGTAGTACCCGGGGAACATAGTACCCGGGGAACATAGGACCCTGGGAACATAGGACCCGGGGAACATAGGACCCGGGGAATATAGCAATCAGGGAACATAGGATCCAGGGAACATAGGACCCAGGGAACATGAGACCCAGGGAACATGAGACCAGGGGAACATAGGACCCGGGGAACATAGGACCTTGGGAACATAGGACCCGGGGAACATAGGACCTGGGGAACATAGGACCCGGGAACATAGGACCCGGGGAACATAGGACCCGGGGAACATAGGACCCAGGGAATATAGGTACGCTCAGACTAACAAGGACTCCACATGATGAGAATCTGACACTTGCATGTAACTTTGCTTTAACTGTGTGAGCATATGTAAATAAGCACACTTCCCCTGCAGGCCATCGCTAGTTATTATTTGCAAGCAGAGCCACAGTGACAGGCAACATTAATTATGAAGTGTACCAGTCAGCCAAAATTCTCTCTACAAATAGGATCATAATCATTCGCCTCATCCATTTTCCAATATTACAATCCTGACTGAATGCAGTGATTGTGTAGACACGGAAACAACACAGAGAATATCAAGTTTAATGATCATGCAGTCGAGGGTGAGGAGAATTAATAAAACAAGGCTGTTCTTTTGGAAGCTTGTTTCTTGATGAACTGCTTCTTTTTATCTATGCTGGCTGTCTGAGGCAGATGTCACGTTCTCCATCTGAGCTTTCACCGATCTGTAGATTCGCTCTGTGACATTGTTGTTGTGTTCACTGGACGTTAAAGTTGATATTAATGACCACAATCTTTTCCAAAAGAGGCTTTTTAATACATACTATAATTCTGAATAAATAAAGCTTACTGCTCAGCATATGCATTCATATTTATATTGACATTAAATATTTATTACATTCAGAATGGGAGGAATATTTTTGAAACCCCAATGTATCAAACTGTGCAAACAAAACTGCAACCTTCTCTTTTCCTCCTGACATTTGCAATAAAAATGCTCCCGTCTTGGCATTTGGAAATGTGGATCTCGACTCTCGATCGACTGCTGGAGAATCACTCGGCGAACGCTTCCCTCTCCTCTTCTGGCTCAGACAGCCTGACATTGAACGTCTGAGCGGAACACACAGCGTGTATGCTCAGCTCACTGCTGCCGATTCTGGAAACAACATCGAATTCCACCAGAAATGATTAATGAGCTACAAATTTGATCCATACACAATTTCCTAGTTGTCTTTAGAAAAAAATATTTGTACCAGCAAACGTGAGTTCCTTCAGTTAAGCCACAGTGTTAAAGTGATTTTTCAACATTGTACTTGAATCAAACAGTATGCTTTGACCTTTTGTGGACAGTACCTACTGTAGCAGGACTACCACAGAGGCTGTGCCAGGTTTTTACATGTCTGGGGACATTTAGGATTTTGTGGTGCAGAATGTAGTCATGAAACTCTTCAGGTGTGTAGTTGAGCTCAAAATGAAAGGTGAGTTAGAAGATGCGTGGCCAGAGCAAAGGCACTGGGAGTGATGGGTTCGGAAGTGGGCCCATTTTACACACGGGTTGATCTCATTTAATTTAAAGCTCGTTATAATTGTAGTGTTTGTTTGTTTTTTGGCCACTTGGGGCCAGTGGAACAAGCTGTTAACACAGTATTGACATACCTTAAGTTGACATCAAGAGGCTAAATCACATCCCTTCTATGAATTACACATATTAAGTTTGTCTATTTAAAAGATAAATGTACACGTCATAAAGTGCCCTTGGCATCTGATAGCGAAATTAGAGAAAATGCTCAGGGAATGTGAGGACGAAGCATAAAGACTGAAAAATCCCCCACAAGGAGGAAGGGAGGTGGATGGTCTCAGTAAACCACCTACACAGGTCACAGTGTGTTCATTACAGCTTGTGTCTGCAATTGAGGTAGATGAGACAGGAATATACAGGTGATAGTAGCTGGTAATTGATGATGGTTTGTCACTAATAAATAACAATTTCATCCATTATTAGAAAAATAAGTTAGCTAGCATATATGCCGGTTGTTAGCATCGTATTAAAGTAGCAAATTTGGGACTTTTTTTCCTCTAAACTTCTCTCAACTCAATTTTTTTATTCCTCCAGTGGCCCTAATATGCCATCTTACAGGTTTAACCTCAATATTCAGTTGGCATGAATAATTAAAGTGTACCCACAACTTGGAAATAAAAATAAGTAATAGTGCTAGTACACATTTACACATCCCAGAAAACGCAGCATTTACTTTCCATTCTGGTTTCACAGTTGAGCTCAATTCAATTTCGCCCCGTCACTTTAAAAGAGTGGACCTTGAAGAATGTGCCGCACAGCACAACGTCCTCAGTGTTCCTTTATCTTACAGTTACACAGTGTCATTAGCTCCTAAATGGCATCAAGCAGACTGCTGACTTCCTAACTGCAATAAAGGAGGCGCTTCAGAGAGCAAGCGCCCCGTCATTATCGGCTGCGTTGGCTTTTCACAGATGTAGAAAAAGATGCTGAATGAGGGTTACAGAATTCAAATGCATTCAGCAGAATTGTTCCTCATCCCGAAAGCTGCGTCGCTGCATCATTTAGCAGCTCCGAAGCCGCACTGAGATTTGCTTTTCTAAACTGCTAAGAGAAGTGCACGCTCTGCAGCTAAAGGACTGCGACACACATTTAAAGCGTCAGTCCAAGTGCTACAGCATATCCACTTAGTCCACGCTGTTCTCAAGACGCTCTCCCAGGACTTCCTGCTTCCATCCTGCTCCTGCTTGTTTGTCTTTGTGACACACGGCGGTGCAGGAGCAGCACAAACTCGCCATGAAAGTCATACTGAGATGTGTCTAACAGGAAGAAGAGCTCTCTTCACAAAGGCACAAACACACTGCAGCTCCGAATCCGTCATCGGCATTTCAGGCATCATATCAACAAATGAAAAACGACGAACCCCAGCCTCTTCCTTCACAGATCGAGGGTGACGTTTTCTTCTGTTGGAGGCAGAGATAGTTAACTTTGCTGGACTTCTATTTTATCCATCCTTCAGACTTACCCACCTTCCCGGGTCACCTGACCCTCACCTGCCTGGGTCGTCTGACTCTCACCTGCCTGGGTCACCTGACCCTCACCTGCCCGGGTCACCTGACCCTCACCTGCCTGGGTCGTCTGACTCTCACCTGCCCGGGTGACCTGACTCTCACCTGCGCGGGTCACCTGACCCTCACCTGCCCGGGTCACCTGACTCTCACCTGCCCGGGTCACCTGACTCTCACCTGCCTGGGTCACCTGACCCTCACCTGCCCGGGTCACCTGACCATTCTGACTCTCACCTGCCCTCACCTGTTAGATGTGTCTAACAGGAAGAAGAGCTCTCTTCACAAAGGCACAAACACACTGCAGCTCCGAATCAGTCATCGGCATTTCAGGCATCATATCAACAAATGAAAAACGACGAACCCCAGCCTCTTCCTTCACAGATCGAGGGTGACGTTTTCTTCTGTTGGAGGCAGAGATAGTTAACTTTGCTGGACTTCTATTTGATCCATCCTTCAGACTTACCCACCTGCCCGGGTGACCTGACTCTCACCTGCGCGGGTCACCTGACCCTCACCTGCCCGGGTCACCTGACCCTCACCTGCCCGGGTCACCTGACTCTCACCTGCCCGGGTCACCTGACTCTCACCTGCCCGGGTCACCCGACTCTCACCTGCCTGGGTCACCTTACTCTCATAAATGCCGGTTGTTAGCTTCGTAATAAAGTAGCAAATCTGCAACTTTATGCAGTTGCAAATTTGCGATTTTTTTTTTCTCTGTATATTGCCCACCTCTCTCGGCTTTTCCCCCTACAGTGGCCCTAATATGCCATCGTGCGAACCTCTTGGGCCCTAGTTTCGTGGCGCAGCGCAGGGCGGCGCAGGGTGGCGGAGCCGGCGCAATGCAAGTTTCGACCCGCGCAGCCTTGCGCACGGTCAGTTTGGCAGTTTGGTGGATCGCCTGCGCCAAGATGGGTGTGGCGGCGCAGCAGGGGGAGGCGTCACAGATTCAGCTTGGCGCAGCGGAAGTTTCGTGGCAAAAAGCCTCGCCGAGACTGCGCTGAAAGCTCGCCAGCTCCGACCTAATCTACTCTCAGCGTAAGGTGCAAGGCGTAAATAAAGTCCATTCATTCAAGGCGAATCACCTCTGGCGGAGTGGAAGTTTGGCTGACGGCGCGCAGTGCGCACACGTCACCGAGACCTCATTGAAATCAATCCAGAACACATTTGTGTGTTCTGGATTGATGCTTTGAGATTTTATGTGAGAAGTGTGTGCAAACCTGAAAAATTGTGTGTTGTGTTTTGACAAGGTGATGTGAAATTGACATCAGAGTGTAAAGAAGGAAAGTCAGAGTTCTAATATGATAAGGAAATCTAAAGTAGTAAAAAATTGAGTCAAGCGATTGGGGACAGAAGTAACGGTTGTGAAAATTGTGCCTAATTTTTCCTCTGTGTTTTAGCAATCGAAAAAAACTAATGGATCTCCTTCTGTGTTATATACCAGGTGGACCCCTCAGGTCTTCAGGTGCTGGTCTGCTTCCTGTCTCCAGAGTCAGAATGAAGCCTGGAGAGGCAGCTTCTTAGTTTTCAGCTTCATGTCTGGAATAAACTTCCAGAAAACCAAAGGTTTGCCTCCAAGTTACAATCTCTTAAATCTGCTCTTCAAACATTTCTGTTCAGAACATTTTTACTGTTATTCATCTGTTTGTATTTTCTTATTTTTTATAAATTTTTACTGTTCTCATCCCCCTTTTTTCTTGTGGACTTCTTGTCTGTATTTCTGTTGTTTTTTAATGGTTTAACCTTTACTGAATTGTTTTATTGGTCTGTAAGGCACTTGAATTGAAGGTGCTTTATACCATATATAAAAAGCCCGGATCTGTTGCCATGGTGATGAATGGACTCTGATCCCTGGTTACTTCCTGGTGTATGAGATCTGCTACACATCGTCCCGTCGTCTCTCCTCCGTGTGAACAGTTTGGTAAGTGACAGTTTCTCATATTTCAAACATACAAGAATGTGACAATGTTCAGTCTTTACTGCAGTAAAAGTACTGAAGCTGTAAAATACAGCTTCCACCTGAATGCATCAGTAAGATTAATCTACTCATATCATGTATTATAGTACAACACTGCTCTGTGTACTTTAACTGTGGATACTTTAAGAACATTCAGCTGATAACAAAGCAAAACTTTCATATTTACGAGTATTTTTACTGTGAAAACTAGTTTTAAAACAGAACATACTACAGACTTACATGTAATAAACTGTAAGAGAAAAAAAATAAACTAAAAAAAATAACTATATCTATACACATTCAACATGTGTGATTCAAATTCAGTTTTAATGCAATAATAGAAGTTGAGTCATTCTAATCAACTATCAGTTATTCAAACTTTGTTTCTATGATGCATATTTCAGTCCAAACAAAGTCCACCACCAACTGGACATAATAAACTGAATAGCCAATCATCAGCTTTGATTTATGACCAATGAAGATAATAGTTGTATGGTAGTCCTTGATAAGCTCCTCTGCTCATGGTACTCGTAGTCCACCTCTCTTCATGTTGATTGGGCGACATGGATCCCAAAGACAAAGTTAAACATGGTGTGACCAGACCACGTTGAGTAGAATTATTTGTCAGCAACAACGCCACCCTGGGACTAATACCCCGGGACACAAGAACAATACACTAGATTGTACTGATATTAGATACCAATTTGCCAAGGGTCGAATACAACAGGCGGAGACGTGAATTCCAGTAAAAACAAATGTAGTTTATTGAAGGAACTGGTTTAAGAGATAATGGGGAAACTTTGCTGAAAGAAAACTGGCGTGAGTTAGAAAAATATAAAAATATGTTTTATTACAATATTTTCCTATACCACATGTTTAAATAATTATAATACGCATCAGCTGGAATATACAATAGTCAAGGGAAAGGAAGAAACCGGCAGGCGGGGCTTACCTGGAGGGGGGGGGAAGCAGACTATCTGGAAGAGGTGTCCACACGCTCACTGCAGAAAGGTGTCACCCCCCGTCACAAAAAACCACCACCAGCGCTCTCCCTGAACACGCCAAGGTGACGTTTACAAGCCCACCACCAGGTGACTAGCTACCCCCCGCCGAAGGGAAACCACAGGCCTGCCAAAGCATAAAACAATCAAAAACACACAGTAGCCACACCAGCATAGGTAGCCTACTCTATAGTACATACAAATATGACGGCTAGTTAAACAGCGGCACTAGCGGCGAGATCATGCGACAAACATGCAGTCAAAAGCACCACAAACAAATAAGAGATAACACTGCACTACACACACACACAGCAAACTAGCAGCATGCATTCGGATAAGCGGGGCAAGCGCTGCACGCAAATAAACCGGACAAAGCACATGCGCAAAGAAAAGCCAACAGCAGGGGGGCAAACAAAACAAACAAACAAACAAACAAACAAACACCCACCGCGACGCAAACGGGCAGCGGTAGGCTAAGCTAACATAAGACAATTGGGAGTGAGCCAGAATGGAGCGTTGCAACTATGGACAAGACAGCAGCGTGACCACACTAGACAGACGAGCTGGACTAAGCCATGCTACCTGCAACGTAGATAGCAAACATTTAGCTATACAGGAGGGATCATGGCAACGACTACAGTAACAGTCGGGTTTCATACATACCAAACAGAGCCGACGCTCGTAGTCGCTGATTAGGGGACGCTAAACAGGAGCCGGGCGTAATCACGATCAGCTGCAGGTATACATAAGTAAAGATGACAATTAAAACTCTGTGCACCAACTAAGGGGAGATAACGCCTTAAAACCGCATACCTCGAGGGAGAGAAATACTACGGTTAGATTCCCTACGGCACTGGCAGAGTTAGGGGACGCAGAGCTACAGGTGGAAAAGGAGTATTAAGGCTAGGCATGAATTAACCTGAACAATACAGTGGAATCGCAGCATACCTGGCGATAGCCTCCTGCGTGAAACCCAGATGCAGAAGGCGAAGGGGGCGATAGTCCTACCACTGGGCTACTTATACCCTAGTATAACCTGGGATCTGAATGAATGAACGAAGAAGATACGTGCCTGCCCCGCCCCCCTCGTTAACGGGGATCAGAGTGTAAGGGAAGCAGGGAGGGTCAAACAGAACCAGCATGCTACTGGCTACAATGGCTCCATGTCAACAACGGTGAAAGACTAGCTAATGTAGCTATCCACATTCAGAGTTCTGTGAGCGACGAAAAAGTCCCTCCGGTTGTTATTAAATATGCTATACAACAAATCTGAAGTACTGTGCATTAAAATGTCATATCCACCACTAAAGAAAAAAAATAATATCCACCACTACATGAATAAACTACACTGTGCAATAAAACTTGGATGAAAATCATCTCATCTGCCAACAACAGTCAAATTGTTACCTTCATAGCAGCTTAAAAGTCCCTTTTTGTGTTTTTAAATGTGCTATACATATAAAGTTGACTTACGTATTACAATGTAATCCCTCTCATTGACCCGCTCTGGAGTGTGACTGTCCAATCAGTGAATTAATGTTGCCTCTAGATGTTCAGCGTTGCATCTCAGAAACTTTTCATTTATCCGTTAAACACAAGAAGGACAAAACACGGAAAATAAACTCCATTACGTCGTACCAGTACGACACACTTGGTAACTGCTGACATTTGCAATTAAATAAAGGGTTCCCGATGTCTAAAAAGCCAATCTGATTTGTGGAAAACGGGGAAAATTTCAATAAGTCCAAAGGGCATTGACTCCAGTGTTTTGGTTTTTCAAGATTTTGTAAATGTTTATTAGCAATGCTAGTTGAAGTCAACATGGTCAGTTAGAATGTATCTTGATAAAAAGGCCCTTAAAAAGAACGTTCTAACCATTAAACAACATTGTGTACTATGTCTATGTAGTATTTTATTTTTTCTATGTAGTATTTTGTTGTCTAAAGCTAACGTTGGTTTTGTTGTCTAAAGCTAACGTTGGTTTTCTAGATTAATGCCGTCCTGTGTCCTGAAAGCCTTGGAGATTCTCCTGCTGTCGTCTGGACGCTGTACAACTCAAACGGGACCAAAACATTATTGGTCTCACCGTTAACTACCGTTCATAGTTCTCAAGAAATGAGGTCCCATTGGAGACACAGGAAGGGGCGGGACTTTGCCTCTCTGTTGTCAGTGTTGCCGTAGTGACAGTGTGCATCTCTGCCAGCAGGTGGAGACTCTGCTATGAATCAGTGTGAGGACCGAGAGGACGGAGTCCTTCCCTCTAAAACCACCCAGGATGGGGGACATGACAGCCAGACCAAAGCTCAGAGGTGAGACGAGGATCTCCAAGTGTCCAGGACTCAGATCACTTCACCATCATGATTCTCACTCAACAACATAAATATACATAATATTAACTAGATCGCTTTATTGAGTTTAAAATTAAACCTTTTTATTATCTGACTGTCCTGAGGTGAAGAATCAGGTCTTGGTCCAGACCTTTGTAGTCCATGTAGGGGATGATCTGAATCTAGTGTCGACTCTCCTGTTGAATCCATTTGTTTTCGCTTTGGTGAGACCAGAAGCTTTAATTGACCTCTGTACTTTTAGTTGTCTGAGAAGAAGAAGCAGTAAAGTTTGATGATAAGTGAAATAAAAAGACATTGAGATTAAATATTAACCTGACATACACCTGGACCAACACTGTAACCTGCTGACACTTCAGCTGATCAGCTTCAAATATTGAATGAAAGGAATGAAAGTTTAACTGGGAAATTCAGATTCTCTGTTGGTCTGTTGAACCACAAAAACACACGTCCATCAACATTAAGTCAAGTCTGCTGAATGAATAATGTGATGGTCTGAACTGCCAAACATACTGTGATAATAATGTTTTTTGATAATTTTGTGTTGTTGTGATGAATGAAGTTTAACTGGTGAGATTCTTGGGAAAGTATTTCCTTAAATTGTATTTATTGTATCAGGATGCAGCAGCAGAGACCAGACTCCCTTAGACCTGGACCTGGACCCAGCTGTGTGTCCATGAAGAGTGACCACTCTATGGGTCACCCTTTACTTTTTAAAGCTGAACAAGCTGCTGATGGAAGGTAAGAAATTAAACTGAACTCTCCTTACAGGATGAACCAGGTCTAGACTAGCCCCTTAAACAATAACTCTGAGTCCACCAGCCCTGAATCCTGCAAACTGTTAGGTCTTCTGAGCCACGATGATATGAGAGAGAGACAGTGTCATGTTTCACTGAAGCTCTAACAGAAAGGACCAATTCAATCCTTTTTAACTGCGATTAAACTAAAAAATAACAAATAAAGAATCAAACCTTAAAGAGACAGTGAGGAGAAAACCGTTTGAGCGGCTAATATTTCTTTCTTATGGAGTTTGACGTAGCAATAGAAAGCAGATGATGATCGGCAGCCCAGGGAAATAAGATTAGGTTGGCATGTGGAGGGCTGCTGTTGTGGCTCCACCGGTTCTTATGCAGTGAGGGGAATAGTGTACGGGTGGAAGGCTGCAGCTCAAACAGAGATCTCCAAGCTTGGAGGACACCAGGATCTCTTCTTTGGGTTTGCAGTCATCTGTGATGAAGAAGGGAGTCAACCGATGGATTGAGGACCGATGATTCAGGAATTTGGTCATGGAAGAAAAGGAGCAGAAAGCAGTATTATTCTTAGCAATGATAATTTGCAACAACAATGGAAATGGCTCTAGAGGAATTGAACTGTTTATACTTGGGATAGAGAATCGAGAGATGCTAAAATCGATAATTTTGTGTTTATTTATTTGTTTAATTATTGATTTATTTTTTTATATAGTATTATATACACTATCCAGAAGAAGGCCCAGCAGAGGTTATACTTCCTGAGACAGCTAAGAAAGTTTAATCTGCCTAAGGAGCTGCTGACCACTTTCTACTCAGCGATCATTCAGTCTGTCATCTGCACCTCCATCACTGTCTGGTTTGGGTCAGCCACCAAACGAGACAGGGCCAGACTGCAATGGACAATAAGGGCTGCAGAGAGGATTATTGGAGCTGACCTCCCTTCCATCCAGGTCCTGTCCAGGGTCAGGAAAAGGGCAGCAAAAATCTCTACAGACCCCTCACATCCTGGTCACAAACTGTTCAACCTCCTTCCCTCTGGTAGACGATATAGGGCACTGTTTGCCAAAACCAGCCGACACAAAGACAGCTTCTTCCCCCAAGCTGTCACTCTGTTGAACACTCAGAAATAGCACCACCCTTACACCGAACAAAGTCATGTGCACTTCAATCTTACAGTTACAATATTGTTATTAATACATCATCGTTGCACTGAACTGCCTTGCACTATATTTATATTTAATCTTAAAACTCAGTCTATACTGATACTGCACTATTCCCACCCTCTTTCCAACTGTATATTGCATCCTGCGTCTTGTCTGTGCCTGTTGGGGTGTCCACGACCATGGACAATTGTATTATCCCACCCATAGAATCTATTTATCTGTAAATGTATATACTGTATTTATTCATTTATTCTTATACATAGCTTACTGCCCTTATTCTATTTTTTCTATTTCTATTTTTACTGTTTCTTTTTTTTTTTTTTTTTTGTACTTGAGAGCAAAAGCTAACCGGAGTCAAATTCCTTGTTTGTTATGCAAACCTGGCCAGTAAAGTTGATTCTGATTCTGTCTATGAGAAAATGGTCCTACTTCTCTCTTGATGTATTATCTCGAGAAAAAAAAATTGTAAACATGAGTTTATGGTCTCTAGTTTCAAGTCTTCTTCAGTCCAGCATGATGTTCATTTACTACATAATGGTCCATTTAGAGTCCACCAGACCAGAAAGCAGGGGATGCTTTAGGGGGCGGGGCTTACCTACTGATTGACAGGTCCATTTAGAGTCCAACAGACCAGAAAGCAGGGGATGCTTTAGGGGGCGGGGCTACCTGCTGATTGACAGGTCTCTACCACACTACCAATGCAGTTATCTACTAAGATGACTTTAACACGTAGCTGTAAAGTTGACCTTGAATTGCGAAGCTAACTTTGTTAGCAGCTTCACACCAAAATCCAGATGGATCCAGATCCAGTTAGGTTGCTGCTTGTGGTGCCGCTCTGCTGCTAGTGTTCATCAGATCGCTCCAAGAATCCAAGACAGCAAAATGCCAAACCTGAGGATTCAAAACCGTAGTCCACAAACACAATGGGTGACGTCACCATGACGACGTCCACTTCTGATCTCCAGTCTGTGGTTTAGTGACTCTTTAAACTTGGTTTTCTCCACAGAGTTCAGCAGATCTCAGAGGTTCCGTTGACCCAGCAGCATCAAACACACCTGGACTCCATATTTATGGTGAGTACATGTACAAGCTCACCTTTCACTATTAACCACATCAACTACAGACTCAATGCTGAACAGGTTCTAGTGGTCTCCATGCTGCTCAGACCCACACATGAACCCCATGTTGGGTTCTTTAGAGTTCATGTTCAGTTTATCCTTCTGTTCCAGCTGCTGGAGGAGAACATCAGCACTTTTGTGAAGAACGAGCTGAAGAAGATCCAGAAGGTCCTGAGTCCAGATTACCCAGAATGCTTGGAGAGTGAGGACGAGGAGTTGTTGGACGGTGAGGATGAAGAGCAGAGGAGGAGCAGAGAGGCGTTTCAGAAGATCACAGTGCACTTCCTGAGGAGAATGAAGCAGGAGGAGCTGGCTGACTGTCTGCAGATCAGTAAGAGGATTTTAACAGATTTAACATGGTGGAAAGAAGAGAAGGATTCAACATGAAGAACTTCATATTTCTCCTAATAGGCTGCACACAACTTCAATGTTTAGGTTCTCTGGTTGTCTACAGACCCGATTACAGCTGATGTCATCATAAATATGCGTACACATGTTGTCAACGTTTGTCGTTTTGCTTCAACCATCCAGACGAGTTAGAAGCTTTAAACAGTGAATTTAAACTGTTAGTAGCATCTTAATATCTGCTTGTTACGTGTTCGGTTGTCAGAATCTATAATCCAACCAAGTTCTACTGAGTTCAGACAGGATCACGACCGTTTCAGAGAAACAGGTGTTTCACTTCACCCAGTGACCGTGTTAACTGGTGACTTTCAGCTCGTATAACTAAATTGTTGGTAGATGAAAAACAAAGGTGTATTTAAAATGGGCTTCTACGAGGACACCTCCATGTTCTGTTGGTGTTTTCAATGGTGGCGTCTCAGGGTGGAGGATTATATATTATATTTTCACTTCATCAGCTGAACCTGATTGATTTTGTGTCCAATAGTTATGATTTAATCATGAAAGAAGCTCATGAAGACACTACTACTGAGGACTATAGGAATACATGGCTCTAACACATGGCTTGTTCATAGACTGTTAAAGGGTCTGTAGGATCCACTAACTGGGTTCCTTTGTTGTTTATTCAGGAACCGCTGGTGCAGTGAACCAACGTAAACTCAAGACTTACCTCAAGAAGAAGTTCCAGTGTTTGTTTGAGGGCATCACTAAAGCAGGAAACCCAACCCTCCTGAATCAGGTCTACACGGAGCTCCACGTCACAGAGGGAGGGACTGCAGAGGTCAATGACCAACATGAGGTCAGACAGATTGAAACGGCATCCAGGAAACCAGACAGACCAGAAACAACCATCAGACAAGAAGACATCTTTAAAGGCTCACCTGGAAGGGATGAACCAATCAGAACAGTGATGACAAAGGGAGTGGCTGGCATCGGGAAAACAGTGTTAACACAGAAGTTCACTCTGGACTGGGCTGAAGACAAAGCCAACCAGGACATACAGTTCACGTTTCCATTCACTTTCAGAGAGCTGAACCTGCTGAAAGAGAAGAAGTTCAGCTTGGTGGAACTCCTTCATCACTTCTTCACCGAAACCAAAGAAGCAGGAATCTGCAGGTTTAAAGAGTTCCAGGTTGCGTTCATCTTTGACGGTCTGGACGAGTGTCGACTTCCTCTGGACTTCCACAACAATGAGATCCTGACTGATGTTACAGAGTCCACCTCGGTGGATGTGCTGCTGACAAACCTCATCAGGGGGAAACTGCTTCCCTCTGCTCGTCTCTGGATAACCACAAGACCTGCTGCAGCCAATCAGATCCCTCCTGGGTGTGTTGACATGGTGACAGAGGTCAGAGGGTTCACTGACCCACAGAAGGAGGACTACTTCAGGAAGAGGTTCAGAGATGAGGAGCAGGCTAACAGGATCATCTCCCACATCAAGACCTCACGAAGCCTCCACATCATGTGCCACATCCCGGTCTTCTGCTGGATCACTGCTACAGTTCTGGAGGACGTGTTGAAGACCAGGGAGGGAGGGGAGCTGCCCAAGACCCTGACCGACATGTACATCCACTTCCTGGTGGTTCAGTCCAAACTGAAGAACGTCAAGTATGATGGAGGAGCTGAGACGGATCCACACTGGAGTCCACAGAGCAGAGAGATGATTAAGTCTCTAGGAAAACTGGCTTTTGAGCAGCTGCAGAAAGGAAACCTGATCTTCTATGAACCAGACCTGAAAGAGTGTGGCATCGATATCAAAGCAGCCTCAGTGTACTCAGGAGTGTTCACACAGGTCTTCAGAGAGGAGAGAGGACTGTACCAGGACCAGGTGTTCTGCTTCGTCCATCTGAGTGTTCAGGAGTTTCTGGCTGCTCTTCATGTCCATCTGACCTTCGTCAACTCTGGTGTCAATCTGATGGCAGAAAAACAAACAACCTCCTGGTGGTCTAAAGTCTCCAGAGACAAACCTAAACTAACACATCTGCACCAGAGAGCTGTGGACAAGGCCTTACAGAGTCCAAACGGACACCTGGACCTGTTCCTCCGTTTCCTTCTGGGTCTGTCACTAGAGACCAATCAGAAACACCTACGAGGTCTGCTGACACAGACAGGAAGTAGCTCACAGACCAATCAGGAAGCAGTCCAGTACATCAAGAAGAAGCTTGATGAGGATCTGTCTCCAGAGAGAAGCATCAATCTGTTCCACTGTCTGAATGAACTGAATGATCGTTCTCTGGTGGAGGAGATCCAACAGTATCTGACTTTCGGACTTCTCTCCTCCGAAGAACTGTCTCCTGGTCAGTGGTCAGCTCTGGTCTTCATCTTACTGTCATCAGAAAAACATCTGGACGTGTTTGACCTGAAGGAATACTTTGCTTCAGAGGAGGTTCTTCTGAGGCTGCTGCCGGTGGTCCAAGCCTCCAGCAAAGCTCTGTAAATATAGTTTTTCATTCAGAAAACAACAAACCATCTTGGAATTACAAGGTTCTATCTGCATTCTGAACCATTTCATTGGTTTTCCCAACTGCAAAAGGTAAAGAAGTAAAAAGTAGTTCCAAATAGTTACTTAAGAGTAAAGGTAAGAAAGTATTTAGTGAAAAAACTACTTGAGTACTGAGTAACTTTACTGAGTAAATTCTGATTATTGTGGCCCCGCACCTGGTGATCTGAGAGACTACCGACGTTGGAAGTGAGTTTTGTCAACATAAGAATGACTCGACCCACAAGAATCCGCGTGATGAGCAGCTACAAACAGAATCTCACATCAGAAACATTCAGAAATGAACTGATTCACAACTGAAAGTGAAACTTTAATAGGATCGACAGATTCACTGACTTTAGACGGTAAAAGTCGGCGGGGATTTCAAAAAGTGGGCAGTATATTGTGACTCCTCCATAAATTATTGCACATACACTTTCATATTTATGCACATTTGTCTGAATGACAAGGATTTAGAATTAGAACTACTAGAATGTTTTTTCAGTAAATGTCTTTGATTCATCAACCACATAATTAGACACCATCTGAGGAGTTTTCATTGTTAGCTTCCACACAGTCAAGCTACACATATTTCCTCATGTTATTCTGGCAGGTAGACTGCCAGCTAATGCTAGTCAGCTTATGCTAGCTTCCTCATGTTAGTCTGGCAGCTAACCCTAGCCACCATGTGCTAGTTTCCTTATATTACCCAATAAGTTAATGCTAGCCAGCTTATGCCAGCTTCATATGATCATTCTACCCAGATAATGCAAGCTTTCTAATATTAGCCTATTAGATAATTATAGCTGCCATACCCTAGCTTCATATGCTAATGCTAGCCAGATAATGGTAGATTCCTATATATTCCTAATGTTGCCATACTAATCATAGGAAGCCAGTGTTATCTGGCTAGCATGGTAGCTGTCCTGCTGTCTTTCACAAGGCTTGATCTTGAGGTTTCTTCTAAGCGTTGCGTTGGCGTGACATTTCCTCTGCTCCTTGTTGCTGCTGCCACTGAGCAACCACAGCAACATGACAAAGAAGCACAACCCCATTGGTCTGTCTGTATGCATTTGACCTGCTGATTGGCTCACAAGTAGAACCTTAGAGAACCAAGGTGGTTTGACTTTGGAAATAGAACCTTTTTGTTTCCTACATAAAACACCTCACATAATGTTACTAAGTTGTCATAGAATAAGAATATGTGAATAACTTAATTATGACAAAAATGTCAGTTAGAACCTGAGGTGATGAACAGTTGTTTGTAATTGTTTAATCACCAATTTCCGATTCCTCTTCAGACTCAGTGGCTGTAACCTCTCAGAGAGAAGCTGTGAAGTTCTGTCCTCAGTTCTCAGCTCCCAGTCCTCCAGTCTAAGAGAACTGGACCTGAGTAACAACGACCTGCAGGATTCAGGAGTGAAGCTGCTGTCTGCTGGCCTGGAGAGTCCACACTGTCGACTGGAAACTCTCAGGTCAGATTCAACTACTTTGAGAAGTTTACCTATGAAGCTTTCGATGATGTGTTTACATGCACCAAATATTCAGTTAGGGCTGCACGGTGGTGTAGTGGGTAGCACTGTCGCCTCACAGCAGGTTTGGGTTCCTTCTATGTGGAGTTTGCATGTTCTCCCCGTGTAAGTGTCACACAGTGTGACGTTCTTATAATACCAGCAATTCAAATTTACACTGTTAAAAAAATGTCACAACCTGTGGCATTAATATAATTAATTTTAAACACAAGTAAAACTTCAGTAAAAGTCCACGTCTCTAAACAAGGGTAAAATACCGGGTAAAAGCAGTCCCAACTCCTGACTGCAGCAGATGGGGTCTCCAGTCCCACAGAAGGATGTATAAATTAATTATATAAACTAATAGGTTTGAGCCAAAATAAATTAATAACCACTTCACCCAAAAACAAACTAAATATCCATGCAATAAATAAAATAGCAAACAAAAGGCAGAAGGAAACACAAAGGCTCTCCCCTCTTCAGTATACAGTTGCTTTCAATCCTTCTGTATGGATCTACAAACGCATTGGCTCTTCACAGATAGATCAATGGTAGAAATAATGGTCAGACTTAAAGCTGTAGTCTACGATTTTTCACTTGAGCCAAAATTGATCTAATAGTAGCCATCCGGTCCACATGGCTACTATTGGCTAAATGTTCCGATCCAATCCTCGTCACTCTCCTGCTCACGTCTCGTCCCGACTCACTTCCACGTTTGAAACTACGAGCAGACGAGACGCTTGTTGCCCTGAGCAGTTCAGGCACGGAGCAGGGCTCTCACGTGAGTTCAGAGTGAGATTTTGGCTGAGGCTGCGGTGTCAGAGGGGAGGGGGGGGGGGGGGGGGTATTGAGATTGTGGCGAGCGATTGCCGAGCAGTTTGGGATCGGGGACGTACTGCAGGTCGGGGTGAGAGAGAAATCCGATCGGCACCCGCTGCATTTACACCGATAATGTTTCATCATCCGTGGCCGTAATAAACACTATTGCTGCTTTGTACATGTTGTGGAAGTCCCGGACACACCGGGAAACTAAACGGCCTGCCTGAGTTCATAAGCGGAGGGAATGTTCCCAATCATTGTCTATGTAAGAAGCCGTGTAATGCCGTCACGCCACGGCGAGTTTCGAGAAGTTGTCATAGAATAAGAATATGTGAATAACTTAATTATGACAGAAATGTCAGTTAGAACCTGAGGGGATGAACAGTTGTTTGTAATTGTTTCATCACTAATTTCTGATTCCTCTTCAGACTCAGTGGCTGTAACCTCTCAGAGAGAAGCTGTGAAGGTCTGTCCTCAGTTCTCAGCTCCCAGTCCTCCAGTCTAAGAGACCTGGACCTGAGTAACAACAACCTGCAGGATTCAGGAGTGAAGCTGCTGTCTGCTGGTCTGGAGAGTCCACACTGTCGACTGGAAACTCTCAGGTCAGATTCAACTACTTTGAGAAGTTTACCTATGAAGCTTTCAATGATGTGTTTACATGCACCAAATATTCAGTTATTTATATTCACGTATACCTAAAAAGACACGTTTGCTACTAATCTGTTAACATGGCTGATGAAGTACTGTTTCTGCTGCTAACGACTTGCCAGCAAAAGAACAAAACAAAACTTTTGTCAAAACCAAACATCTTGTTTATCTTTTCCCTGCCGTTCGATGTTTTAATAGTTTTATAAATCCACCTGGTGTTTATAAATGCTGTTGCAAACGTCAGTCTACGTTTGTGAACGTCACTCCATGAACATGTGAGCCTGAACTACAACACCAGACTGTCTCTGCTGTCAAGGTGGAGCCAGTTTGAACCACTTTCTATACAGTTGAGTTTATTGAGTTTATATGAAATGAACTAATATTCTTGTCACGGTGGCTGAAGCAGCAGGGAGGACCCACATGCAGACTCAAAGCTATGCAGATGCAATGAAGACATATTATTCATGAAAACACCCCCTAGTGGCCAGCAGAGAGAATGCAGCTTTAAGGACCTTCAGGCTTGACTTCACTTTTCTGAACCAGAGGTTGAAGCCTGATTGGAATATCAACTCTGACAACTGAACATGAACCAACCAGACATTTTGATGCTGCTGACAGTTTTAATTCAAAGTTTAAAGCTTCTAACTCGTCTGCACGGCGGAGACAAAACGCCATTTTAACACCAACATGTGCACACACATTTATGATGACAATGACTGTAAAAGGCTCTATAGCAAGGGTCACTAAGAGGTGGAGCTTGGCCCCGATCCAGACCCAGACCCCGTCCTATCTGGACCCAGACCCATAACTGATAGATCATTGAGAATTATGAAATGATGACGGAGCGTTTCTATTTTACTGCTGCAGCGTTAGCATCACTACACTGGTTCAGATGGTTGGAGGCTAAATCATCTCACTGGTTGCTACTCACAAACACGTAATTACCCGGTAATGCAACGGGGTGAAACGTTAACTCCAAACTTAATCAAATCTGTGCAAACTGGAGTTTCTGTGAGTGACGTTTCTATGGTGACAACTGACGAGACTCACTGACAGCTGACAGATCGATCAGAGAGTGGAGGTGATAAACGTCAGTCAGGTCGGTGAGATCTAGAGCCGATAGATAAGTTCACACGGCTGCTCTCAAAGAGGAACGCTGACAGTGAGAACAGAGCTTTGAATCAAGACAGACTCTTTTCTTCCAACTGGCAGTTGAACACCTGAATGCCTCATATGTTCTGAGACTCTTAAGAAGCACATTTTCAAAGCTGTGTTTTGTATTTTACTGTTATTATCAGAGTACTTGTTATTCATAATTCCTCCAGTTCAATATGAAAACTATGAACATTGTTGAAATGTTTTTGAATTACAGCCTTTTTTCTTTGCTAGATGGTTTAAATTCAATACCAGATCTTTGTTGGCACACCAGGTCTGAAGACAGACCACATAGACTGTTTCAACTGTTGTTTCTTCTCTTTTCTAATGCTTCAATTTCTCTCTCAATCATTTCAGCTCGTCTCTTTTCTTTCTTTTAATGTCCTCCTCTGTCCATCTCTGTCCATCACTCAGCCACGCTTATCCCACCCAGTACAACATCAACACAACAAAAGACAAATATCACTTTTTCTCATTTTAAAAAGTGGACAAATGGACATACGTCTATGTAAAGTCCCCAGAAGTGACAGAAGTGTGTGTGTCTTCAGTCTGTCAGGTTGTCTGATCACAGAGGACAGCTGTTCTTCTCTGGCCTCAGCTCTGGACTCCAACCCCTCCTATCTGAGACAGCTGGACCTGAGCTGCAATCATCCAGGAGACTCAGGAGTCAAGCTGCTGTCTGCTGGACTGGAGGGTCCACACTGGAGACTGGACACTCTCAGGTGAGGACAGGTGGACAGACATCAGACTGGACACTCTCAGGTGAGGACAGGTGGACAGACATCAGACTGGACACTCTCAGGTGAGGACAGGTGGACAGACATCAGACTGGACACTCTCAGGTGAGGACAGATGGACAGACATCAGACTGGACACTCTCAGGTGAGGACAGGTGGACAGACATCAGACTGGACTCTCAGGTGAGGACAGATGGACAGACACCAGACTGGACACTCTCAGGTGAGGACAGGTGGACAGACATCAGACTGGACACTCTCAGGTGAGGACAGATGGACAGGCATCAGACTGGACACTCTCAGGTGAGGACAGATGGACAGGCATCAGACTGGACACTCTCAGGTGAGGACAGATGGACAGGCATCAGACTGGACACTCTCAGGTGAGGACAGGTGGACAGACATCAGACTGGACTCTCAGGTGAGGACAGATGGACAGACACCAGACTGGACACTCTCAGGTGAGGACAGGTGGACAGACATCAGACTGGACACTCTCAGGTGAGGACAGATGGACAGACATCAGAGTGGTCTCTTAGGTGAGGACAGATGGACAGACATCAGACTGGACACTCTCAGGTGAGGACAGATGGACAGGCATCAGACTGGACACTCTCAGGTGAGGACAGGTGGACAGACATCAGACTGGACTCTCAGGTGAGGACAGATGGACAGACACCAGACTGGACACTCTCAGGTGAGGACAGGTGGACAGACATCAGACTGGACACTCTCAGGTGAGGACAGATGGACAGACATCAGAGTGGTCTCTTAGGTGAGGACAGATGGACAGACATCAGACTGGACACTCTCAGGTGAGGACAGATGGACAGACATCAGACTGGACTCTTAGGTGAGGACAGATGGACAGACACCAGACTGGACTCTCAGGTGAGGACAGATGGACAGACATCAGACTGGGCACTCAGGTGAGGACAGATGGACAGACATCAGACTGGACTCTCAGGTGAGGACAGATGGACAGACATCAGACTGGACTCTCTAATGTGAGGACAGATGGACAGACATCAGACTGGACTCTCAGGTGAGGACAGGTGGACAGACATCAGACTGGACTCTCTAATGTGAGGACAGATGGACAGACATCAGACTGGACTCTCAGGTGAGGACAGGTGGACAGACATCAGACTGAACACTCTCAGGTGAGGACAGATGGACAGACACCAGACTGGACACTCTCAGGTGAGGACAGATGGACAGACATCAGACTGGACACTCAGGTGAGGACAGATGGACAGACATCAGAGTGGACACTCAGGTGAGGACAGATGGACAACAGCTCCAGACTGTGTCTCCGTCTCTGACTGAGGAACTGGGGTTCATGTTTAATGGTGGACCTGATTGAGGTCTTTGAATGTCTTCCTGCAGGGTGGACCATGGGGGACAGCAGAGACTGAGACCTGGTCTGAGGAAGTGTGAGTATGTTTTCAGTAACTCAGCTGCTCCAGATTTGAACGTGTTCATGACTGAAATCCGATGATCACGTTTCTATCAGGATGTAGCGTTTGTTTCTTCGTGGCTGTAAAGATGTCGTGTTGTGTTCACACCAAACGCCACATTTTCACACTCAATTACACACAAAGTCAACGCAGAGACACAAACGGACGGCAATTCCTGCCAGACGGCAACGGAGACGTGTTTGTGTGAGTTTAAATATTTCAACTCAAGAGATAAATTCCTCTGTGTCTCTAAAGCGTCTCAGCGTTGAGATCGTCCTCCTGTCGTCCTGACGTCCCTGAATCCTAAATGGAGGAACCAGATGTTGTCTCCTGGGTCTGTGGTCCCCTATAGGTCTACAATAGTAGCTCACATTAGTCCAGAGACCAGACCAGACTATGTGGAGGAACCAGAGACTGTCTGTGGTCCCCCAGAGGTCTAGATAGTAGCTCACATTAGACCAGAGACCAGACCAGACTATGTGGAGGAACCAGAGACTGTCTGTGGTCCCCTAGAGGTCTAGATAGTAGCTCACATTAGTCCAGAGACCAGACCACAGGTTGGTCTGGTTTCAATCTTTAGTAATTTAAGGCCAAACCAACTTTCCTAACGGCTCTACATATATTACACTAATTATACACATATATAGAAACCTGTTCTCCAGGCAGGACCACACGGCCTCCCACAAAGAACACCCCCACTCCACATGGCTGACTGGTCGACACCCACAGCCGCCATCTTGTAACACACACACACACACACACACACACACACACACACACACACACACCCACACCCACACACACACACACACACACACACACACACACACACACTTGTATAGTATTTAGTTAGATAGGCCACTTGGACTTAGTGTATGTTTCTTTGTTTATTGTTAATAAACCCCTTATGAACATACTGCTGTGTTTATTAATGCTGTATAAGAATGAATGATATCAACCTCTTCTCTGTGAAGAATTCACTAATCCTTCAACTGTTTGTACTCATATTCTAATAGTTATTCATTATTGGCATTTGAGTACAAACACCTTTATATTGAGACTGAGTATTGATATTAATAATTATCTATCAATAACTGAATCTGCTCCTGCTAGTTTCCCAACACTGTGTTTTTCTCTGCCATCCAACAAAACACACACCACTACACACCGGTGTCCTGTTTATCAATGAAATGTATGACGTGACCCATCACCATCAAGTTACCGCCCCCTTGTGATGTCATATACTAATACCCAAAGTATATTTATTAAGCTTTAAAACACAAACCAAAAACACCCAACTGTCTCCAACAATAACCTTTAGCTGCATTGTGTTTGTTCTCTCCATCAGATGTCTGTGAACTGGAACTGGACACAAACACAGTCAGCAGAAACCTCAAACTGGACGACACCAACAGGAAGGTGACAGGTGTGTCAGACGACCAGTCATATCCAGATCATCCAGACAGATTTGACTCACAGCCTCAGATGCTGTGTAGAGACGGTCTGACTGGTCGCTGTTACTGGGAGGTCCAGTGGAGAGGAGAGGTTTATATATCAGTGAGTTACAGAGGAATCAAGAGGAGAGGAAACGAGTCTGGGTTTGGATGGAATGATCAGTCTTGGTGTCTGAGTTGTTATGGTGGTCGTTACTCTGTCTGGCACAAAAACAAAGAAACACTCATCTCCTCCTCCTCCTCCTCCTCCTCTGGTGTGGTAGCAGTGTACTTGGACTGTCCTGCTGGCACTTTGACCTTCTACAGAGTCTCCTCTAACAAACTGATCCACCTCCACACCTTCAACACCACATTCACTGAACCTCTTTATCCTGGGTTTAAAGTCTGGACTGGATCAGTGTCTCTGCGTCTCTGAAACTGTTCACAACAAACACAAAGCGGTGTGATTACATTCAGAGTCAATGCAAAGATGTGAATGAAAACATTGCAGTTTGTAATCCGTCAGGTTCATTCCTCCTTGTACTTGTTGTAAATGTATTAATGCTTGTGTAAATGTACTTAAATGAATGGAGTATATCGGGATGGCTTTGTCTTTAGACTGAACCTTGTCGTGTTGAGGAACATGCATTAGTGACTGGAGCAAATAGTTGCTGTCCAGTGAAAACCATCAACATGAAACACAGAGCACACACAGATTAGAATAGAAAACATAATGTATTTAACATATTACAAATAAAAAACATATTAAACTGTTTCTTCATTGTTGGAGAAAATGCTCCTGCTAAATCCACTAAGGAATTATAAACTATGATGATGCTGCAGCTGTGATTTTCCATTCATCAACGCTTTATAACGCTTGCTCTTGGGTGATGTTGGGACTTTGAACATCATGAGGGTGTTCTAGTCCTGCTGTATGTGAAAACATGTATGACATAACTTTTGTTATGATATGGAACAATAAATAAAATTGCATTTAAAAGAGAATAAACTGTTCTTGAACTCATATTTTAGAAAAAGTGCATTTTAATTAAGGTCCCATATTATGAAAACATGTTTTCTCTGGTCTCTACACCTATAAACTGGTCCTCCCTGAGCCTGTCAACTCCCAGGATGAGGAAAACAAGTGACTCCTGCATGGTCTCTGCAGCGCCCCCACTGGTACAACGGTGCTCCTACAGGCTGTTCAGATTCAGCTCCCGTCGGTAACGGAACCCGGGGGCATGTCTGACCCAGCAACTTGCAAACATTGGTGCATGCTACCGCTAGCGTAAGCAGCATCGTCTCCGTCTCTCTCCAAGTAGGCGATGACAGAAGGAGCTCATTAGCATTTAAAGGTGCAGACACAGAAACAGCCTGTTCTCAGCAGAGCTCATTTGAGCAACTTTTAGACAGCTGAAAATCAGGACCACGGATGGGTTTGGGGCAATGCATATCAAAAACAGATAGCCATGTGAAAAAAAGCCATGTGTACACCTGGGACACATAGTCCCAACTTCAAATATCACAACTATAACAAAATAAATCAAATGCATGTACCTTACAATATTTAATTCTTTATTTGTTATCATCCACAGTTTCCTAAAAACGACCTGCCAAACACAATATACCTGAACATCAACTCATAAACCTACCTCACTACATTTACACTATTAGAACCATTGCAAAGTACTTTTGTCCACTGAATAGACAATACTCCACACAAAAACCCAGTCCAACCCAAAAGCAACCACTTGGCCTTAAACAGCTTTTCAACAAAAGACAAGACACATCATGCATCATCATTTCCATTTCCATCACTGGAAAGATCCCCTAAATCCTAAACCCTGAATCTAAAGAAGCACACCTACCAAACTTAATACATCTTCAACTGAACAACCATGACAACATTTAAATCACAGCATTAAACTACTGATTATAAAAATATACAATTCACAATCTACTCTAAAATTAACTACTCTATAATGCAGAGAAATGAACACGTTCTCATTGTTTTATGAACACAATAATAAACCATAACTTGTACACAGAAATATGAAATACTAATCATGAGGAATATCACAACTACAAGCTCTATCATGGAGCAAACAGGAGGTCAGAGCATTAACATAAATACATGAGTAATAACACGTCTATCTATCAACGGCGTCCGAGAAAGTCCACACAAGAGGTTTGCAGGCGCGCACACCCCGCACAGGCACGCGCAGACACAGAGAGCAGGAAGGGAGGGGCTGAAGACTGAAAGTGAAACAATTCACTAGTGCAGCAGAAACGGAGAGATTAGTGTCGCAGGTAAAACACAGGGAGACATCTGATCCTGTCCTCAACAGTTACCGTTTCTACGTCCGTCCTTCAAACCGGTAAGTTGTTTAATATTGTGTGATTACGTTACTTCCTATAACTTGTTTAATATTGTGTGATTACGTTACTTCCTATAACTTGTTTTAATATTGTGTGATTACGTTACTTCCTATAACTTGTTTAATATTGTGTGATTACGTTACTTCCTATAACTTGTTTAATATTGTGTGATTACGTTACTTCCTATAACTTGTTTAATATTGTGTGATTACGTTACTTCCTAGAACTTGTTTTAATATTGTGTGATTACATAACTTCCTAGAACTTGTTTTAATATTGTGTGATTACGTTACTTCCTATTACTTGTTTAATATTGTGTGATTACGTTACTTCCTATAACTTGTTTTAATATTGTGTGATTACGTTACTTCTTATAACTTGTTTAATATTGTGTGATTACGTTACTTCCTAGAACTTGTTTTAATATTGTGTGATTACATAACTTCCTAGAACTTGTTTTAATATTGTGTGATTACGTTACTTCCTATTACTTGTTTAATATTGTGTGATTACGTTACTTCCTATAACTTGTTTAATATTGTGTGATTACGTTACTTCCTAGAACTTGTTTTAATATTGTGTGATTACATAACTTCCTAGAACTTGTTTTAATATTGTGTGATTACGTTACTTCCTATAACTTGTTTTAATATTGTGTGATTACGTTACTTCCTATAACTTGTTTAATATTGTGTGATTACGTTACTTCCTAGAACTTGTTTTAATATTGTGTGATTACATAACTTCCTAGAACTTGTTTTAATATTGTGTGATTACGTTACTTCCTATAACTTGTTTAATATTGTGTGATTACGTTACTTCCTAGAACTTGTTTTAATATTGTGTGATTACATAACTTCCTAGAACTTGTTTTAATATTGTGTGATTACGTTACTTCCTATAACTTGTTTTAATATTGTGTGATTACGTTACTTCCTATAACTTGTTTAATATTGTGTGATTACGTTACTTCCTATAACTTGTTTAATATTGTGTGTTAACGTTACTTCCTATAACTTGTTTAATATTGTGTGATTAGTTACTTCCTATAACTTGTTTTAATACTGTGTGATTACGTTACTTCCTATAACTTGTTTAATATTGTGTGATTAGTTACTTCCTATAACTTGTTTAATATTGTGTGATTACGTTACTTCCTATTACTTGTTTAATATTGTGTGACTACGTTACTTCCTATAACTTGTTTAATATTGTGTGATTACGTTACTTCCTATAACTTGTTTAATATTGTGTGATTACGTAACTTACTATAACTTGTTTTAATATTGTGTGATTACGTTACTTCCTATAACTTGTTTAATATTGTGTGATTACGTTACTTCCTATAACTTGTTTAATATTGTGTGATTACGTTACTTCCTATAACTTGTTTAATATTGTGTGATTACGTTACTTCCTATAACTTGTTTAATAATGTGTGATTACGTTACTTCCTATAACTTGTTTAATATTGTGTGATTACGTTACTTCCTATAACTTGTTTAATATTGTGTGTTTACGTTACTTCCTATAACTTGTTTAATATTGTGTGATTACGTTACTTCCTATAACTTGTTTAATATTGTGTGATTACGTTACTTCCTATAACTTGTTTAATATTGTGTGATTACGTTACTTCCTATAACTTGTTTTAATATTGTGTTGTTGGGGTTGTAGCAGGAGCAGATTTGGTTATCAACAGTTAATTATTAATATCAATATGATTATCGGTATTAATAATTATATTTAATATATTATCATGATATAATCATGAATAAACGGGGCACCACCCTGGGATCAGGGAAAAGATAACCTAAAACTGTATTCAGTCTCAATATAAAGGTTTTATACTCACATGCCAATCATCGTGATCATTGGCATAGGAGTACAAAACCAATCGAACAATTAAAAAGGCGTGAAAT
Organism: Eutrigla gurnardus; assembly: GCF_963514095.1. Taxonomy (NCBI): domain Eukaryota; kingdom Metazoa; phylum Chordata; class Actinopteri; order Perciformes; family Triglidae; genus Eutrigla; species Eutrigla gurnardus. Next base: position 4,861,566 of record NC_139921.1, on the reverse strand, counting down.
TCAAGCACTAGCCTTCACAACCTGCTGTTATCCAGTGACATATACACAACAAGCACAAGAGACCGCTAGTTATAATATAATAAGATTTATTAAAATCAGTAATAATGATCACAATCAATAACACTGCAATTAACAAAGCCTTATTACCTAACTACCTAACACACAAAGCTAAGCTTAAACAAAGGGAGATACACACGTGATGTGTGTGTGTGCGTGCGTGTGCATGTGCGTGTGTGTGTGTGCGTGCGTGTCGAGAGAGAGGGAGAGAGAGAGAGGGAGAGATGGCTATGGGCGGCCACCAGATGTAGCGAGAGAGAGAGAGAGGTGGAGCTATTCCTCGCAGCGTTCAGGGGCGGAGCCACTGAGGTTCGATGGGGTAGCGAGAGAGAGAGAGAGGTGGAGCTATTCCTCGCAGCGTTCAGGGGCGGAGCCACTGAGGTCTGATGGAGTAGCGAGAGAGAGAGAGAGAGAGAGAGAGATAGCCGTATGTAGCCACCAGATGTAGCTATGTCCCTAGCGCCCGCCGGGAACAGCTGGCTTAGGACACGTGTGTGCGGCGTGTATGTGTGTGTGTGTTAGCGGGACACAAACAAAGAGAGAGAGGATGCGCGAGCGATATTCGGAGGGACAGAAAGCGTGCTGTTATCACACGGGCTCGCGTGAATGAACTGGCGTTTATTCCGCGAGACCGGTCTTTTAACTGATAGTAGAGGCTTTCTGAGCTCGCGAATATGGCGGAGGTTAGTCGAAAACACTGTTACAGAAATCAACCCAGCGGCGATCACGATCAGCATTCAAATACAGCAGCACATGAACCAACGGACTCGGCGGTCCGCGATCAGAACTTAAAACCCATTAACAAGAATTACAAGCATATCCTACACTATCACTTATGTCTCTGCCCAGACTGATAGCCTCTTACTGGTATCGTTGCGTAAGACGATGACGGCGTTCCGTAACGGCCGTGGTTCGTGAGTCCCCGGCGTCAGCGGGGGACGTGCTGAGTCGGCTTCGTCCAGACGAGAGCGGAGCGGGTTTCCTCTCGTTGATCAAACTCAAATAAAGAAAACAGTCCGTGTTTCCTCCTTCCACGAGGGGCGATATAATCGCGGCTTGGCGATTTAGTCAGCTTACTTCAGACAGCGTCTGGTAGCTGGAAGGCAGGAACCGGCTTGGTTCCTCTTGTTGCAGCGGTGCGCTGCAGGAGGGGGTCGCCTCCCGTTGCAACGTGGTGTTGCGATGGAAGCGCTGGAACCAGCGCCCGGGTAGGAGTGGGAGCCAGAGAGTAAGAGTGAATAAGAGAGCGTTCTCCGGGCGGCTTCGGTTTATAAAGCTCAGGCCGCTCCAGGGGACCCCCCGGGGTTCCCTGAAGATGTCAGCCAATGGGGCACTCGTTGGGTGGCGTCGCATCTCTCACCTGGGTGAGATGTGAAACTAAAATGGCGGTGTAGTTTTTAATCCCCTTTGTCCCTTTGTCCTGGCCGCATGTGTAGGCTTCTGTAGGCCGCATTGTGTAGTCCTAACGGTTAGGTCCCAACAGTCCCCCTTTTGGTCTGAAGGTTGAGGTGTGGGACGCAACCTTCGGAGCAACATAAGGGCCGAACCGTCCATGTATTCCTTGACACATGTGGGAGTCCAAACAGTCTGTATATTCCATGGAAAAGAGGTTAAACAGTCATTCAGGTTAAAGTCCATAACTTGATGGAGGCATCGTCTGGGCAGAGATCGAGGCAAGGTCTGGGCAGAGATTTCTACGGTCTGGGCAGAGATTTCTAACCATCTAACCTATATCAAACATCTGCTAAGACACAATTTTCACAACCATCAACATTGTCATTACACTCAGGTAGTTTCAAACAGGACACACCCCAACTATGAAAACGGAACGAAGGAGGAAAAGGAAAGCGAGGAAAAGGAGAAGGGGTTAGTGGTCGTTTGGTTTACTCCTGGAGAAGATTTAAGTTAGCCATATTTACTATGTTGTGGCTCAGGGCTGTAACGCTCCATGTAGCCAGAAACAGAGGAAATGTCAGAGGCGCTGTCATTATCTGAGTTGTCATGTTTGTACACTGCTGGTTCACGTGACTGGGACAGAATTTCGGAGTAGGGCTTCCTACTACTTCTGTGTGAATGCCCATCTCGACGCAGTTGGTGGGCATGTCGGTGATGCTCAGTATCCCCACGCCGTCTCTTACCAGGCTTCTGGGGGGAGTTTAGTGATGGTTAGGTCGAGTCACGCCATAGCGCTATCGTTTTTATCAGCTTTTCGATCGGGTCGCACAGATCCCTATCTTCGTCAGTTTGGGAGTTTGTCTGATTCCAGGGGCGTGCTGGCCGCTCACCCCCTTTCGCGCTGTTATGAGGGCTCTGCTTTAAGGCGGCGGATGTTTGGGAGTTACTCTCGTTCTTTGGTTTTGTCTGATTCCTGGGGCGTGCTGGCCGCTCACCCCCTTTCGCGCTGTTACGAGGGCTATGCTTTAAGGCGGCAGACGTTTCGGACGCAGATGTGTCGAAGTTAGCGGGCTGGCTTTTAAGTTTGCGCGCTAAGTGGGTTTCCCAAGCCATCTGTGCGTAATTACGAATCTCTTGCATGGAGAGTCGATGTGTCCTGAAGTGTATGGTGGCATCGTAGCGCACACTTTCGTGTAGGTTATGCAGGAAGAGGGCCTTGAAGGCAGGCTCTTCCTCCACTCCTGGGGAGTTACGGCCCTGAGCATAGGCGGCCCTGAAGCGCCAATAGTACTCCGTGGGTGATTCCTGCCCCTCATGTACGACGGCGAGGGCACTGATCGTAGCGGCGGCGGGATCCCAGTCCCGGCTATACTCCTTCCGGAGTGCTGCACAAAGTCTGGGGTATCGGTCCTGGGTTCTGGGTGCAAGTGTTCCTATGAAACTGCGGACATGTCTGGTTGTGGTCTTCCCGACTAGTCTGAGCTTCTCCCGTGAGGAGGCATGGGGGAAGTCAATCAGGAGTCTGTCTAACTCTCTCAAATATTCGTCAATATTATGGTTCGAGTTGTCGGGATCAAAATGTTGAATATCTTTAGCCATGCTCTCAAGCTCTTCAAAGCGGAAGCGCTGTGGCGTCCTTTCTGGTGAAGGCGAGACTAAGCTAGGTTGAGGAGGCGCGTCGCAAATTACGGGTTTGTTCCAAAGATAGGAAGATTTTGGAGGAGAACTTGTGTAAGTTCCACTGCTGGTTTCTTCGCTGTCTGTGTCGGAGCAATGGGAAGCTGCGTAGCCGTTACCGCTGTCTCTCAGTGGAGTTTGTCTTAAGGACTTTGTGTCCGCTGGTAACTGTTCCCATCTTCTGCATGGCGGGGGAGTCGTATTTTCACTACAAAAAGAGTGGGAGTCGGAGAAGCCTGAATCACACTGACTGGCCGAGTCGGCTGAGGGAGGACATTCTGGTTTAGACTTCGACCACCTGTTCTTGTAGGACAAAAACTGGGACTCTGTGGTGTGCAGGACATCTAAATAACGCATGGCTCTCATGTCTGCTGCTTGAGCGTCGTGGAGGTGACAAGCACTTTGCTCCTCTAGTGCTACCACTTTTTTCTCTAGGGCAGATTTACTCTGAACCAAGAGACAGGTTTGTTTGTAGAAAGTCAGTAGCAAGCATTTTAATAATGGACCCTTGGATGATGTTACTTCATCAGATCTGCTGTTCAGTAACACGTTGATCTCCTCTTGGCACTCACTGAGATTTAGTTTCTGCAAAAACTCAGAGTAGCCTGTCTGAAGGCTCTGTGCCACAGATGAGATGAACTGTTCACAAAAGGTCTCCATTGTGTCTGGAGAGAAAGGAGGGGGGTTATGCAAAACACCTGATAAGGTGACTGGCGGTTCTCTTTTAGAGAGGTCAGCTTCACGCTCTAATGATTCTATACAGCAACTCAGACTTACTGTAGGCTGCTTACTTAATTCTTTGCCAAAGGCACGCTAACTGAAATGCACGGCAGGAACAGTTAGGGAATTATTTTGAAATTTTAACTCGAGCTAGAACCCGTGGTGGAAATAGCAAGGTACAATTTCAACGTTCACAGAGTCGGTGCACTCTGTGGCTCTATTCTCTGCTCTACTTCTAGTAAAGGGAGAATACGGTGGCTTTACTTGTTCGGTGCTAATCGCAAGAAAAAAGAATGTATTTGTTGTTATACTGATGTGGGTGCACAGGTGAGCTGCGTCGACCTGTGACTTACAATGGAGATGTTAGTACTCTTCTACAGCCTGTGGACTGTCAATGAGGTGTCTCTAGCACCTCTGGTGAGTAATAACAGTGTTATAACGCGTCTTAGTATCCCTAACCCTGTGTTTGTTAGTATTGTTGTTTAAACAATAAATGGCTAATCACAACATGCATATGCAACCCTCGACTGTATTTGCTTGGCAAATAGTAACAGGGAGCAAACAAATCGATCCTTGAACATCGATTTCTAAACAATGATATCAATAACAACAATTCCTATTATTGTTATTATTACTATAATTCTCAGGTTATTGTGCACAAATCTCTGGATAAAGCTGGTTTAAGAAGCCCTCACACGGGGCACCATTTATGTTGGGGTTGTAGCAGGAGCAGATTTGGTTATCAACAGTTAATTATTAATATCAATATGATTATCGGTATTAATAATTATATTTAATATATTATCATGATATAATCATGAATAAACGGGGCACCACCCTGGGATCAGGGAAAAGATAACCTAAAACTGTATTCAGTCTCGATATGAAGGTTTTATACTCACATGCCAATCATCGTGATCATTGGCATAGGAGTACAAAACCAATCGAACAATTAAAAAGGCGTGAAATTCAAGCACTAGCCTTCACAACCTGCTGTTATCCAGTGACATATACACAACAAGCACAAGAGACCGCTAGTTATAATATAATAAGATTTATTAAAATCAGTAATAATGATCACAATCAATAACACTGCAATTAACAAAGCCTTATTACCTAACTACCTAACACACAAAGCTAAGGTTAAACAAAGGGAGATACACACGTGGAGTGTGTGTGTGTGTGTGTGTGTGTGTGTGTGTGTGTGTGTGTGTGTGTGTGTGTGCGTGCGTGTCGAGAGAGAGGGAGAGAGAGAGAGGGAGAGATGGCTATGGGCGGCCACCAGATGTAGCGAGAGAGAGAGAGAGGTGGAGCTATTCCTCGCAGCGTTCAGGGGCGGAGCCACTGAGGTCTGACGGAGTAGCGAGAGAGAGAGAGAGAGAGATAGCCGTATGTAGCCACCAGATGTAGCTCTGTCCCTAGCGCCCGCCGGGAACAGCTGGCTTAGGACACGTGTGTGCGGCGTGTATGTGTGTGTGTGTTAGCGGGACACAAACAAAGAGAGAGAGGATGCGCGAGCGATATTCGGAGGGACAGAAAGCGTGCTGCTATCACACGGGCTCGCGTGAATGAACTGGCGTTTATTCCGCGAGACCGGTCTTTTAACTGATAGTAGAGGCTTTCTGAGCTCGCGAATATGGCGGAGGTTAGTCGCAAACACTGTTACAGAAATCAACCCAGCGGCGATCACGATCAGCATTCAAATACAGCAGCACATGAACCAACGGACTCGGCGGTCCGCGATCAGAACTTAAAACACATTAACAAGAATTACAAGCATATCCTACACTATCACTTGTGTCTCTGCCCAGACTGATAGCCTCTTACTGGTATCGTTGCGTAAGACGATGACGGCGTTCCGTAACGGCGGTAGTTCGTGAGTCCCCGGCGTCAGCGGGGGACGTGCTGAGTCGGCTTCGTCCAGACGAGAGCGGAGCGGGTTTCCTCTCGTTGATCAAACTCAAATAAAGAAAACAGTTGGTGTTTCCTCCTTCCACGAGCGGCAATATAATCGCGGCTTGGCGATTTAGTCAGCTTACTTCAGACAGCGTCTGGTAGCTGGAAGGCAGGAACCGGCTTGGTTCCTCTTGTTGCAGCGGTGCGCTGCAGGAGGGGGTCGCCTCCCGTTGCAACGTGGTGTTGCGATGGAAGCGCTGGAACCAGCGCCCGGGTAGGAGTGGGAGCCAGAGAGTAAGAGTGAATAAGAGAACGTTCTCCGGGCGGCTTCGGTTTATAAAGCTCAGGCCGCTCCAGGGGACCCCCCCGGGGACCCCCCCGGGGTTCCCTGAAGATGTCAGCCAATGGGGCACTCGTTGGGTGGCGTCGCATCTCTCACCTGGGTGAGATGTGAAACTAAAATGGCGGTGTAGTTTTTAATCCCCTTTGTCCCTTTGTCCTGGCCGCATGTGTAGGCTTCTGTAGGCCGCATTGTGTAGTCCTAACGGTTAGGTCCCAACAGTGTGATTACGTTACTTCTTATAACTTGTTTTAATATTGTGTGATTACGTTATTCCTATAACTTGTTTTAATATTGTGTGATTACGTTACTTCCTATAACTTGTTTAATATTGTGTGATTACGTTATTCCTATAACTTGTTTTAATATTGTGTGATTACGTTACTTCCTATAACTTGTTTAATATTGTGTGATTACGTTACTTCCTATAACTTGTTTTAATATTGTTTGATTACGTAACTTCCTATAACTTGTTTAATATTGTGTGATTACGTTACTTCCTATAACTTGTTTAATATTGTGTGAATACGTTACTTCCTATAACTTGTTTTAATATTGTGTGATTACGTTACTTCCTATAACTTGTTTTAATATTGTGTGATTACGTAACTTCCTATAACTTGTTTAATATTGTGTGATTACGTTACTTCCTATAACTTGTTTAATATTGTGTGATTACGTTACTTCCTATAACTTGTTTAATATTGTGTGACTACGTAGCTACATGACAAATGGGTGGCCTGCAACTTCTAAAGGCCTGCCAGCAGACATGATGCCTTACTACCAGGTTAGGAATGAACTGTCCATGCATTATCTTAAAGGAAAAGTTCGGAATTTTGGACATAAAAAAATTAAACCAACCTTGCATGACATTGGAATAGCTTATACTTTGTTCCCTGTTGTTGCTAAGGCTACGTCACTACTACTAACACGCAAAGTAAAATTCCGCTGCTGCTGAGAAACTATAGTCCCTCAAAATGTTTTATCATTGAAAATGCAAGGTTGGTTTAATTTCTAAAATTATTCTACCAACACTGACATGTACATCGATAGTCCGACGTCATAATACATTTGTCTCGGGTGTTCTGCGGAGCAGTTAAAGCTGTTTTTAGTGACAGGCTGGATGTTACCGTTGACGTGCGCTAGCTCAACACCAGTTTAGCAACAGTGACTTGTGCAACTATAAGGACTGGACCAATTGTGCTGAAAACGGTCTCCACCGACCTATATCACCTCGGGTAAGTTGGAAATGAGGTCCTATGTCCAAAATTCTGAACTTTTCCTTTAAGAGGGAGCTACAGGTTAGTGGTGCCCAGGCCCGGACTGGCCATCGGGAGAACCGGGAGGTTTCCCGAAGCGCCGGCCTATGATTGGCCTGCTGGCCTGCGTCTCTCTCTCTCTCTCTTTTTTTTTTTTTTTAAGTCTGCCGGTCAGCCGGCGCCGCGGCTATCTGACTTTTTTTTTTCTAAGTCAGAGATGCAGGCCTGGCCAATCAGAGGCCACTCAGGTCAGTAGCGTCAAGGTGCGTGTCCACAGGCAGCAGTGTTTCCCCGCGTCCCATTCATTGTCTATAGCTGTGTCCCAATTCAGGGTCTGCAGCCTTCGGAGGACCCAGCCTTCGCGGTCTACGGAGGCGACACCTTCGGAGACTCCTCCGAAGGCTGGGTCAACCGTCGGTAAATGGGACGGTCTAACCTACGGAGCATTTCCTGATTGCGTCGCGACGTCATCACTTCTGCCGGCCAAGCCCAGGAAAAACACCGGTCAAAACAAAAATACGACAGACGAACATGATGGAGAGTTTTTAATATATATATATATATTTTTTTTTTCTTTTAATTTAATTTAATTTTTATTTTTTTGAGCAAAAGGAGAGGCGGCTGCGACGACACCGGCGGCTTGTTTATCTCCGGCTGGGAGAGCCGTGGGGAGGTAACGTTAAAGCCGTTATTTTAACCCATATTAATGTTCATACATAGTTAGCGTAGTACGTGGTAATTAATATACCCGTTAATAAATGATACCGCTAAGTGACGAGCCATATCAAGTATAGATTGACATGGATAATGTCATTTAACCATAATACTTAATACAGGGTTCGTACAGGTGCTTAAAATGTAAAATCTTTGAAAATGCTGTAATTTTAATGCTGTTTTTCAAGGTCTGAAAAGTGCTTGAATCTTAGTTTAAATGCTTGGCTTATAAAGTGATTGAATTGAATAGTAAAATGTGTACGAGCCCTGTAAATAACCCTGACTTAATTCAATATTTTATTCTTGCCTCTCTTTTAAACATTTTAGTGACATGGCATCCGTCGATTGCATCAGCCCTGCAAACCCCGATGATGGACGATGTGGTGGACAGTGGAGACATGCATCCCACACCCCCCACCTTCCAGATGATGTCCCACTCAGAGCCAGAAGAGTCCAGGGTCCTCCATCCAGTCCAGCAGCACCACCAGGGACTCCTGCTCAGTCAATACTGTATATATGTTCTCTGTAAATAGTTATTTCTGATGATCTTTTGTAAATAGTTCTACATGTTAAGAACACCCACTTGTCAATAGTTATTGTAACTTTGTAAATATTTGTTAATTACACAAAAAATTAATTATTTTGTCACTGAAAAGCAGTTCAAAAGTTGACTTTAGTTGTAAATAAGAAATGGAACAGATAATGTTACAGGTTATAATATTTTAATTTAACTATATACAATATTTGGAAAAGAAAATGGAACAATACAATATTTTTAATTAACAATTTAAATTACAAATCAACACAGAACTTAATCGAACAGAAAAAAAACCACCACCCCCCAAAAATTCAATGCCGTCTCAACCATTCTCTCCAATAAACTAAAAAGTCTCTCCATCCTCTCTCTTTCTCTCCTTTCCTCGCTCTCCCTCTGTAACTTCATGTCCTCCCTGATCAAATCCAGCAAGTCATCTGTTTTCCTCTTTCTTGCTGCTGTCGGTGGCCCTGTGTTCTTGGCCTCAACAGGTGGTCGTTCTCATCCCGGACCCGGAGTTTGATCAAATCCTCAGTCTGCTCCTTGCTCTCTACAACAAAACGACATGTAAAGCACATTTCCTGTTATGTCAACATGCAAAATCATTGTACGATATAATAACGATATTAACAGTAATAATGATCCTAAGGTTAGCTCTGTATTAAATCCAAACGTTTACAGTTTTACAGCCTAGAAATACAGCGGGGCTCACAACCCATCATTAACGTTATATATTTAGCTGCGAGAGGAGCGGACTGTAGCCTACACAACTTACAACGAGAACAAATTAACTTAACAGCTCCACGGTTACAATAAGATATAAGTTACCATCGGAGCTTGTAACATTTAAAAGTGAAGAGTTTTAGGCTTATGTTACGTTTAAAGGCTAACGTTAACTGAGCTCCTCGTATCAACAGCCCTAAGCTACATCACGTAGCTGGCCCTACATTCCGGTGGCTACACGTATTAGCATTATAAACTTCACGCATTTTAACACTCAAATGTGTTTTAAGGCCCCTTGAACGTCCGACGTTAAGCAAAAACCCGTTACTTACATTTAAATGTGTAGTCGGCACTGCTGCCGGTGCCGCTTCTGCTGCCGTCTTTCGCCGCCATTGTTGGTTGAACAGCGGCGCGCAAAGCATCTTGGGATATGGGAGGCCGCGAAGGATAGTAGCTGTGCATCCTCCGAATACGGGGGAAAGGAGGACACATTTGTCGGCCGCATTTGGAGGAGCCTTCGAATTTAGACGAATTGGGACAGCCTTCGCGCAGCTCTGTGACGTAAGCGGCCTTCAAATGCAGCCTCCGAAGGCTGCAGACCCTGAATTGGGACACAGCTAGAGTGAAAAGCTGTGCAATGCATTCTGGTAGCGTCACGGCGAATGTCGAGAGACGGCCCGCGAGTTGGCCGCTCCTCATTTGCATAAAGTTGAAGTCGAATCTACTTTATGCTAATCAGAGGCGCCGGGCTCGACTCGCCGCCTCGGGAACGCTCGCGAACGCTCGCGCAAATCTTCTAAACTGAATGTTGTCGATCTAAAATAAAGACAGATTCAGCAACTGCATAGCTTATTTCTCGCTTAAGATGTTTTCAGAAACACCTTTCGGTGAACTATTTTCGTAGAATAAGAGAACGTTTCCAAACGAGCCGCCATGTTGGTCTGCGTGAACTCCGGAGCAGACAGGACAGCTGTGAAAGCGATCGTCCAATCAGGTGCAGCCATGAAGTGTGCGCGTGATTGTATGAAGGAGAGCGCCTGTCAATCATCCTCTAGTGGCAGCCCGCCAAGCGTGCAATACTGGGAAGCGGCGCGTCCACTCGCGTTTAAAATCGCCCCTGTCACAGGCAGCGGTGTTTCCCCGCGTCCCATTCATTGTCTATGTGAAAAGCTGTGCAATGCATTCTGGTAGCGTCGCGGCGAATGTCGAGAGACGGCGCGCGAGTTGGCCACTCCTCATTTGCCTAAAGTTGAAGTCGAATCTACTTTATGCTAATCAGAGGCGCCGGGCTCGACTCGCCGCCTCGGGAACGCTCGCGAAAATGTGTTGTTTAAAGGAGAGCGTCTGTCAATCATCCTCTAGTGGCAGCCCACCAAGCGTGCAATCCTGGGAAGCGGCGCGTCCACACGCGTTTAAAATCGCCTCTGTGGACACGTACCTTCTGAGTAGCATGTGAGGAGGACAAGGCGATTGGTTTGTTTTGATTAACACCCGCCCCAACAGTCCGTATCAACCACACAGACAGCGTGCGGAGGAAGGGGTGTGTGTGACACTGATGCTGCAATCGCGGTGTGTGTGTAGCGAGCGCCGAGCAGAGAGGGAGAGTCGAGGCTTCGACTAGCAGTGTGCGAGTTATACCACGGTGTCCGGGGGAGCCGGGGCTGGGGGCGGGCGATCTTTTTTTGTTTTGTTTTTTTGGAGGGGGGCAACGTTTAAATGCTGATCCTGTCATTAATAGCAACAGCATATGCCTATTATAAAGAGAAAATCCGTTGCACGCACACCATAGGTCTATGTACAATATTTACATGAAACACCCCGATCGATCATCATCACATCATACATCACATGGGCTATAGCCTATAAGGCTATAGGCTATAGCTGTACACAGAGCCAAACACGCGATAAGAGCAGCCAGCGGCACCAACCATGAACAATATGGCAATAACCTATTATTTACAATACAGCTAGGGGAGATGCAACGCCACATACACAACACAACAATGCACATAGCCCGTCTCATAAGTAGGCCTATCACAACACAGCAATCCATAGGCCTACAACACAGCACAATTGAAGTTAAAGCAGGTCTTACCTAACACAGAAGCGACCACAGCGGCCTGGGTTCAGCTGCTTTTGCTCGAGGTCCAGTAAGCCATGATGTGGTGAGCAGTGGGGTCACGTGGAGCTGCGGCCTGCAGGCAGCGCCCCCACGCTTCAAGCGCCTCCGACGTGCAAGCAGGCAACACTTTTTTCATGAATCACGAACTAAAAATACAATTTTATTTCTCTTATTTTACACCTTTGAGGGAAAACCATGGCCAAAATATAATTAATTTGGCAATCATATCAATATTTTAGAGCTCCCCCCAAATTTCACAAATCATGTTTCCAGGGGAGCTCAGGTGGCCACCAGGGGAGCCATGGCTTCCCCTGCTCCCCCGTAACTCGCACCCTGTCGACTAGTACTGTAAACCATGGACCCCAACCCCCCGGGTAAAAAAAAAAGAAAAGGCGGTGCCGAGAGGGAGAGAGAGAAAAAAAGAAAGGCGCTGGAGGAGGATGCGGCCAAATGCCGTAAACTGACAAATTTATTCAGGCCCCCCCCCCAGCCAAGATACCTCTGCAAGTAAGTTATGTAAAAAACAACAAACAACAACAACAACAACAAAACACTGGTTCTTGAGGTCCAGGGACCTGGGTCCTTGAGGCTGTACACTTTTACACAGTAGGCTATAGGTCCTGGCCATGAAATTAAACAAGCCACTTTTTTATTTACTGTTATCATTCCATTATTATGTATATGAATACAAGGGCACATTAAGTGAGACATAGGCTACACTATCTTACTGTATGAACTATAGTGTATGGAAAAACACTGTAAGCATATGTTTGCTATTCAAAGGTGGTGATGGTGATGACACAAGTCCTGCTGGTACTTCAGGGGCCCGTTTCACAAAGCAGGTTCAACAAACTCTGAGTGTAACCCTGAACTCTGAGTTGATCTACTCTGAGATAGGAAACTCTGAGTTTTCGGTTCCAGAACAGCTGATTTGAGTTAGGTTGATCAACTCGGAGTAGTTTCACCTGGAGTTAAGCTCGTGCACCACAAGTATAAAAAGACCGCATCAATGGAGCACCGATTCGACGAGACACCATGGCAACAGGGAAGCGGCGGGCGTCATTTTTCACCCCACTTGAGCTCGAAATTCTGATGCGCTCATACGGTGAGTTTGACGACGTTTTTCGAAGCAAGTGTAACACCGCTGCAGCAGCTAAAGCGAGGGAGACGGCGTGGGAGAAAATTGCTGCTCGGGTCAATGCGTAAGTTTTAATGTAGTCCTTTGCAATCACAATAATATTACAGGGTGACACTGAGTGCAGCCTAGTAATTAATTTCATTTAGGTGCAATCCCATGGGGGAGAAGCGAACTTGGCAGCAGCTGAAGATGAAACATAAAAACATTGTTCAAACAGGTAAGACCTCGGCATAATCTCACGGCGGTACCTCATTTTGATTATGTTTGACATTGTAAAGTAGCTAAATATTAAGTGGCTGTTTGACTGTACAGTTGTTTATCCCCAACATAATGTTTTCATACACATTAATGCCTTCTCATCTGTATCATGTTCTGTTAAATATATAGGCTATTTAAACTAACACAGACTTCTACTCAGCCAACAGAAAGAAAGCGGACGCCCGTAAAACGGGGGGTGGCCCCGCACCGCCTCCTCTAACGGAGGCAGAGGAGCTGGCTCTCAGCCAAAATGTAGGAAGGCCAGTGGCAGAGGGAATCCCGGGAGGGAGCTCATCATCTGAGCTCACCCCCCAAGACACAAGTGCTTTCATAAAATGTGAGATCTATCTATCTCTATCTATCTAAAGCCTATTTATTTCCCTTTCATGACTTTGTTTTTAATTTTGTCCCAACAGATTCTGATGGTGCTGTCTGCCTGGTGGAGCCCCCTCATGCCACAGCAGACCTTGCCACTGTAAGTAGCAATAATCCAAAGATTTTGTCAAATGGTAGTTTAAATATACTGAAACGTATCACTCATCTAGGATGAAGAGTATGAGGAAACGGTGTCTGCTGCCTTTACCGAGGGGGATCCAGAAAGGCCTATAGAGGTAACATGTTGATATATTACTGATAGTTCTCTTCCCATTTACATTTATTAACATTGTGGTGGAATATAGAGTGACATTTAGCCTACACTGAAGTATTAACACACTCTCATCCTTTTTTAACAGAGCATGGCTGGGCAGCAGCAGGAGGGTCCCTCAACTTCCACTGCAGAGATTGACACAGTGAGATGGATGTTCAGTTAACACCAGAGATTCATTCTGTGAATTCATGTGCAACTGTATAATGTCCTCCTTGTATGTATTCCCAGTTACCAGTAAAAGACATTTATAAAATTCACCTGCTGAAAAAAATACAAAAAACAGACAAAGAAATGCAGTACTTGGATCGGCAGATTAGAAAGGCAGACTTGGAAATTCAAATACTGGAGCACAAGTTAGAGGTTGGTACATGGTCGCAGGTGAATTATGTTAATTATGTTAACTATTGGAACATTACCTAAACTAGATCTTTAATTTGCAGGAAATAAAGAAGACCAAATGAAATGTGTAATATGTCTTTATTTGACGTTGGTGGTGGTGATGATGGTGACTCAGTCACTGAAGTGATGATGACATATTGTGTCCCTGACTGCTCTGCCGTCCTGCATAGCTGACAGGTGGATGGGGTCGTCATCATCAGCGTCTTCAATTTGTAGGGCAGGGTGTTGCTCTCCTCTAATAGTAGCAATATTATGAAGAACAACACATGCCACAATAATATCACAGGCCCTCTCAGGGGTCACCCTGAGGTGACGTAGGCACTGGAAACGGGCTTTCAGCAGGCCTATGGTCATCTCAACCCGGGCTCTCGTCCTGCAGTGAGCCTGGTTGAAGTTCTGTTGGGGGCCTGGTTCAGGGTCAGGGTAAGGGGTCAGCAGCCTCGGCTGGCATGGGTAACCCCTGTCACCCAGCAGATGGCCATCAAACTCTCCTGTTATGTATAGTAGAGTATATTAAAAGGAGGGAGACAAGTGAGTTATACAGTATTGTGCTAATCATTAGGCTGCTTACCACGTTGCAGCCTGTTGCTCAGGTTAGACTCGCGATACATTCTTGAGTCATGAACAGACCCAGGCCACTTGGCCTCCACATTACAAATTATGTGTGCAGCATCACATACGATCTTGACAGTGCAGAGAATGACAGATGTTGAATTATGATGCAGTCTTCATCATTTTGAAACAGTATACTCAATCCACATGTACCTGCACATTTATGCTGTGAATGGACTTCCTATTCACATAATCCACTTCATTCTGTGACGGAGCCGTGATGGGGATGTGTGTGCCATCTATGCATCCAATCACACTGGGAAATCCTGAAATAAATTACAATTAATAATCCCAGTCTGAGGTTGCAGCACAATGTAATTAACAGAATATTATTTAATATTAATTTAATGGATCTCTACATCATTCACCTGCAATCCTGTGGAACTCCTCCTTGATGGCTCTGACAGGTTTGTGCCCAGGGAAAACAACAAAAACAGGCAGTAGCCGTTTCAGCGCGAGGCACACCTTTCTGACCGCTCTGCATACAGTTGCCTTACTCAAGTGCTCTGCATCTCCGATGTTGTACAAAAAACTCCCGTTTGCCAAAAAACGCAGCGCAACACATAATACCTGCTGGGATGTGAGAGCATGACTTCGGTTAGTCAGATTGCAAATGTAAGGACGGATAAGGTTGTGTATGTAAATGATGGACTGTGATGTGAAACGGTAGCGCTCAAAAAGATAATTGTTTGGAAATGCAAGAACATCTAGGCGCGGTCTGATAATCATCTCCCGACGAATGTTTAATTCTCTGCGCAGTAACGCTGCGCCTTCATCCACGGGATCATTATCAAAAGGACATGCCATGATGGTGAAAATAGTCGCCACCTACAAAAAATTATTATGTACAGGTACTGACTGATGATTTACTCACAAACACACGGCAGAACTATAGTACGCCAAAACTCGCCTGCCGACTGAATGAGGAAATCAAATACCGTGTGTGGCTGAAAGAGGGCGGAGACAGAGAGAAACTCGAGGTTTGTTGAGGAAAAACCTGGTCCCGACCAGGTTAGGTTCAAAGAGTAAGTTACCATGGTAACTGACCGAGAGGTTAAGTTACCTCTCTCTGTGAAACAGGCTAGAGTTACCCCTCTTTCTCTGGTTTGAGTTACCTAGCTTTGTGAAACGGAAAACTCAGAGTTTCTCTGATTTCAGGGTTAACAGACTCAGAGTTTTCACTAAACCTGCTTTGTGAAACGGACCCCAGGAGAAGCCAGTGCAGAGCAGTTGGCAGAAGGTACAGAATCATTTCTAGAGCAACAACATGCAAGTTGCAGACATAACACCAACAGGCACTGCCATTTGACATAAATGGCTCTCATTTATAATACGGTAATAGCTGCCATTCTATTAAGCACTAGTGGTGTTGAATTTTGCTGTCTGTTGCTGACTTGCTGTTATGTATCCCAGCCCTATATTAGAATATGAGTCAATATTATGTGATTGCTTATTAGGAACTATACTCTCGGACTGTATTATACATTGCGTCTATCAGTGTGTGCATGTTCTGTGAACATGTATTCAAAGGCTGTCCCCTCATAGCTGATTAATTGTTTGATTTGGACTTTGTTGTCTTTGTTTATTAGGTTATATTGTAGGCTACACATAAAAATTATGCCAAAGAGGCAGTTGACATTCCACATGATATGATGTTTAAGTAACCTTGGCACTGCGTTAAACCTTTATTCTCTTCTAGTAAGTGTGTTAGTGGATTTTGCTGAGGATTGTTGTGTTACTGTATTTTACCAGCCCGGCCCCAAACACAAAAGTTACTGTATATTCCTTAGTTTGTACATAGGTCCCATATTTGAACTTCTATTTGGAATGCAGTGTGTGTGTGTGTGTGTGTGTGTGTGTGTGTGTACATGCGTGCCAATGCATGTAGGTGTGGGCGTGAACGTGCGCGTGTGGGCAAGGCCAGGGTGGCCTGGGGCCCGTTTCACAAAGCAGGTTCAACAAACTCTGAACCTAACCCTGAACTCTGAGTTGACCAACTCTGAGATGGGAAACTCTGAGTTTTCGGTTTCAGAACAGCGGTTTTGAATTAGTTCAGTCAACTCTGAGTATCTAAACTCTGAGTTACGCGCGTGCCTGCCGACTCTATAAAGCCATCATCGATGGAGCTCCGATACTACGATTCTCCATGGCAACGGGGAGAGCGTTATTAGATATTACTGAGTGTTTATGTAGAAAACGAGCTCATCCTGAGAAAGCGGAGCTACGTAACTGCAGCAAAGTAGCGACAGTTGGCGTGGCAGACATTTACTGCCGGATCTAATGTGTATAACTGAATGAAACAGTCTATTGATCTAAAGGTAAAAAGTGTTTCAGAATTGCACAGCGCCACTGTGGTGTAATGGTTAGCAACGCCGCCCATAGTGCTGGCGACAGCGGTTCAATCCCCGTAAATCACCAAGTAGCGCAACACATAAATTATTATTTTTATTGGGTATAATCCCCCCCCAGGCACAGAAAGAAAGTGGCTTCAGTTGAAAATTAAGCATAAGAATATTGCGCAAATATGTTGACTAAGGCATATGATTTTAATCATATTTCACATATTAAACAGTAAATATAAGCAGATATTTCAACACAGAAATGTACTTAAACATTTCATAAATCTCCCGTTCGCAAAAACACTACCTCCGCAAAGAATCTGGTTGCGGATTATGTCCACAATATGAAATGTTGAAAATGTCGGAGAATATTGTTTAGATAATATCTAATGTGATTGAAAGGAAAGGTAATCAAAATTCTCTCCCGACGCAAAGCTGCTAGAATTACTTTTATTTCCATATTAGGAAATAATAGATTAGGTTGACGATGAAAGGACGGCACATTTTTTTCAGAGTTGGTTCAGATTCCGGAAAAAGGCGGAGACATGTAGGAGAAACTCAGGGTTTGTTGAAGCAAACCTGCTAGCGAGCAGGTTAGGTTCACGGAGCATGTTACCCGGGTAACTGACTCAGATTTATGCTGAACTGGCTTTGTGAAACCGAAAAACCAGAGTTTCCCTCATCTCAGGGTTAACTAACTCAAGGTTTTCACTAAACCTGCTTTGTGAAACGGACCCCTGGTTACATGACTGACTCCTGGCCTGAAAAAGTCTCCCAGTCCGGCCCTGCCTCACAGGCAGGTTTCCACAGTTCCAGGCACATTTAAATGCAATAAATAATCACAACAAGCACTATTTAATGCAACTAATTGAATCAACACGTGAATTTATATCTATATAGATTGTCCCGTCACATCTGACGTCAGATCAAAGGCGGATGGCACGCGTAACGGAAACTCAGCCTCTCGGACCAAAACATCTCCCTCTCTCTCTCCTGTTTTTTATAATATCGGCATTGTTATTATTATGATACGCGCGCACAGCGCGTGATGCGCGTGGTGGGAGCGGCGGCGGCTTTAATGCGTTAGGGGAGGTTCAGAGCAAGTTCCGTCACTTGACAACCCGATGACAGAAGCAGCGCCGCCGCTCCTGAGTTTCCGTTACGCGTTACGCGTGCCATCCGCCTTTGATCTGACGTCAGATGTGACGGGACAATCTATATAGATATAAATTCACGTGTTGATTCAATGAGTTGCATTAAATAGTGTTTGTTGTGATTATTTATTGCATTTAAATGTGCCTGGAACTGTGGAAACCTGCCTGTGAGGTCTCGGTGACGTGTGCGCACTGCGCGCCGTCAGCCAAACTTCCGATCCGCCAGCTGTGATTCGCCTTGAATCAATGGACTTTATTTGCGCCTTGCGCCGAAAGTAGACCAGGTTGGAGCTGGCGAGCTTTCAGCGCAGTCTCGGCGAGGCTTTTTGCCACGAAACTTCCGCTACGCCAAGCTGAATCTGTGACGCCTCCCCCTGCTGCGCCGCCACACCCATCTTGGCGCAGGCTGTAATATTCACACAGAATACCCAAAGTGCTTGTTACAACAGCAATGTTATAGCTGAGATGTGATAGCCAATATTCCTACGGGACCCTGAAGTAAACATGGAATGTGATTGGTCCACAGTGCTTGGAGTTAGTCAGTTCAGATACGCCGGCAGAGCATACGGCATAGCCTGCGGTGTATAGCCTATGTTATTATTGTCTGCACAATAAATGCTACGTTAATAGCACGTCGTTGTCCTGGATATTATATGTACGCACAGTACAAAACAAGACATGGTGTCAGAGTAAAAACGATTTTTAACGGACGAAATGGACGTCGCTGGAGTACCGTCACCCCGTGTGGACTGGGATGCTAGCAACCTGCCCGAAGCATGGCGGAAGTTTAAGCTACACGTGGAGCTAATGTTTTCTGGTCCTTTCAAGAAGAAGGGAGAGGATGAAAAGTGCAGCTACCTACTCCTTTGGGTCGGAGATAAAGGCAGAGACATTTATAACACATGGACACTTACGGCAGATGAAAGTAAGGTGTTAAAATCGTACTATGACCGTTTTGAAGCATACGTCATGCCGAAGACAAATGTCATATTTGCCCGTTATAAATTCCATGAAAAAGTACAAGGAATCAACGAGCCGTTTGAACAGTTTGTGACCGATTTGAGGCTGCTTGTGAAAGACTGTAATTATGCTAACAGTGAAGAAATGATAAGAGACCGTGTAGTTTTTGGAATCCACTCACCAAGAGTGAGAGAAAAGCTACTGAACGTCGGCTCCGACTTAACGTTGGATAAAGCAATAGACATTGCCAGGTCTCATGAAATAGCACAAGCACAGCTTAGAACTATAACTGGCGGTAACAGTGGACCGTATGAACAGACTGTACATGCAATCGGTCGGCAACCTTCAAAGAATACACATTGGAAAACGCGCCACGGCAGTTACAAAAGAAACCCGCATGACAGAGAGGGAGACAGAGAGCACCCTAAAGGATGTGGCTACTGTGGGAACAAGGCTCACGGAGCAAAAGACAGCTGCCCAGCAAAAGGAAAACAGTGCAAGATATGCAGCAAATGGAACCATTTTGCAAAAGTGTGCCGTTCCAGCCAAGGAAAAGCAGTACACACAATAGGTGAAAATGAGCCAGACAAAGACACAGACTTGTTTATTGATTCAGTGAGAGGAAAAGACAGTACTGGTCAAGACAAGGCCTTTGCAGATGTGAAAATTGGCCCAAACAAAACCTCAGTCAGCTTCAAGTTAGACACTGGAGCCTCAGCAAACGTCATTCCTACACGTATTTTCAGAAAGTTGGGAATACAACATGTACTACAGCCCTCAATTCGCCCACTCTATGGCTATGGTGGTGAGCAACTAGTTGTCAGAGGCAAATGCAACATGAGTTGCCAGTACAAAGACACTCAACTAATGCTGAAGGTTCACGTTGTTGACACACATGCACCCCCAGTGCTAGGATTAGAAGCATGTCTGGACTTTGGACTAATTAAACTCATACTATCCATAGATGGCACAGCTGAGGTACCAATCATGGACGAGTTTGCAGATGTCTTCACAGGAATAGGACTGTTTCCTGGCGAGTGTACAATCCACATCGACCCCAACGCAACACCTGTAGTCTACCCACCGAGACGTGTCCTTCTCGCTCTACGTGACCGCCTCAAAGTGGAGCTACAGAACATGGAGAAACAGCAGATCATCACGAAAGTCACTGAACCAACTGAATGGGTCAATTCGATGGTGGCAGCAGAAAAGCCACGCACAGGCAAACTGAGGGTGTGCCTTGACCCTAAAGACTTGAATAAGGTCATAAAACGACCACACTACCCATTACCTACCCTCGACGACATTACATCCAAGTTGGCAGGAGCCTGCTATTTCAGTGTCATGGATGCCAGGTCAGGCTACTGGGCTATCAAGCTCACAGAGGAGTCATCCATGTTGACCACCTTCAACACGGTATTCGGACGATACAGATTCCTCCGCCTACCTTTTGGACTGATATCCGCCCAAGATGAGTTTCAGCGCAAAGTTGATGAGACTTACGAAGGTCTACAGGGAGTCACAGCAATAGTTGATGATGTCCTTATCTACGGCAGAAACAAAGAAGAGCATGACAAAAACCTTCGTGCAATGCTTCAGCGCTCCAGAGAGCGAGGAGTTAAGCTCAACCCGGAGAAAAGCACAATCTGTGCCACCGAGGTCAGCTATTTTGGACATCTCATCACGAAGGATGGAATCAAACCAGATCCAGCCAAGATTGCAGCCGTGAGAGACATGGAGCCACCCAAGGACAAAGGTGAGCTGGAAACAATCCTTGGCATGGTTAATTACTTGTCGAAATTTGCCCCTATGCTCTCAGATATCAATGCACCCATGCGTCACCTGTTAAAGGAATCGAGTGAATTCATA
Organism: Eutrigla gurnardus; assembly: GCF_963514095.1. Taxonomy (NCBI): domain Eukaryota; kingdom Metazoa; phylum Chordata; class Actinopteri; order Perciformes; family Triglidae; genus Eutrigla; species Eutrigla gurnardus. The sequence goes on along the minus strand of NC_139921.1, from coordinate 4,840,750 downwards.
TGGGATGCACAGCATGACAACGCATTCCGGAAGATGAAAGAGCTAATCACACGAGAGCCAGGCCCGGTCTTAACGTACTTTGACCCCAGCAAAGAGCTCAGACTGCAAGTCGACGCATCTAAGTACGGACTAGGTGCAGTCCTACTACAAGAGGGCAAGCCCATCGGTTACGCGTCCAAGTCTCTAACTGACAGTGAAGTCAACTATGCTCAGATCGAAAAGGAGCTATATGCCATATTGTTTGGATGTAAACGTTTTCACCAGTATATCTATGGCCGTCACGTCATTGTGGAAAGTGACCACAAACCACTTGAGTCCATTATGCGAAAACCACTAACAGCAGCGCCTCCAAGGCTACAGAGAATGATACTGCAACTACAGAGGTATGACTTTACCATCATTCACAGACCAGGCAAGGACATCCCTGTTGCAGACACTCTCTCCAGGAAATCACTGAATGACCAGGACAACAGCCTAAGAGAAGGCATGGACATGCAGGTACACACAGTATACAGCAGCTTACCTGTCAGTGATGCAAAGCTGAAAGAAATCAAAGCAGAAACTGACAAAGACACACAGTTCATTCTACTAAAAAAGACATTCAAAGAAGGATGGCCTGAGGAGAGAAGAATGTGCCCTCAGAGCATAGCAGAATACTGGAATCATAGAGATGAACTTTCACAAATGAATGACATCATATTCAAAGGTGAGAAAATAATTATCCCCACCTCACTGCGTGCAGAGATGTTGTCCCGCATTCATGCAGGTCACATGGGCATAGAAAAGTGCAAACAGAGAGCCCGTGACATCCTGTTTTGGCCTGGGATGAACAAGCAGATTGAGGAAATGGTGGGAAAGTGCCCCATCTGTCTCGAACACAGACCTTGCAACACTAAAGAGCCCATGATATGCCACAAGATCCCAGACAGGCCATGGCAAACAGTTGCTACTGATCTGTTCACTTGGAATAATGAGAACTATCTGGTTACAGTAGACTATTACAGCAGGTATTTTGAGCTGGACAAGCTACACGGCACAACAGCCTCCGCTGTAATACACAAACTGAAAGCAGCCTTCGCCAGGCATGGCATACCAGAAACGGTTGTATCGGATAACGGACCTCAGTACAGCTGCAGAGAGTTTGAAATCTTCGCCAGCACATGGGAGTTCACGCATACGACCAGCAGTCCGCACTATCCCCAAAGCAACGGCCTCGCAGAGAAATCTGTGCACATTGCCAAATCGCTTATGGAAAAGGCCAAAGCTGATCAGCGAGACCCCTATCTGAGTCTTCTTGAGTATCGCAACACCCCAGTTGACAATTTCAGATCACCAGCCCAGCTGCTCATGAGCCGTCGCTTACGCTCTATCCTACCCAACACCCATCAGCAACTTCAGCCCAACGTGGTCAGCCACAGAGATGTTCAGGCTACGAGAGTCCACAGACAACAGCATCAGAAGAGGTACTACAACAGATCAGCTAAGCCGATGTCAACACTGCAGGAAGGTCAAAGCATCCGATTCCAGGATCACGGACACTGGAAACCAGCTGTTGTCATCCAGCCAGCTGATACTGACAGATCATACCACATACGCACCGCTGAAGGACAGGAGTACAGACGGAACAGGCGTCACCTCCTGGACACAAAGGAAACACATGATACCCACACTGAGGGAAGTTACAACCACAACATACAGCATGCACCACATAACAACACAATACACACCTCACAGACAACGGGTGAGACTGCCACTCATACTGCCCCATATCAGACAAGGTCTGGACGGGAAGTCAAGCCCAGAGTCGTTCTGGACTTATAAAAGCATGTACATTGCTGCCCTGAGAAATGTTATTGATTGTTCTGAATTGTATTTCGAGTATATGTTTCTATACTACAGGCATGATCAAGCTAAGGGATATCTGATAAACCAATGTGTGGTGAAGTATTTTGAGTTTTGGGTTTGGCTGTATGTGATACTAATATATTTCGTTTTGATGTTTCACACTATGCTTATAACTTCTTCGGACTTCATCTGAAATATATGTTGGCAATTTCCTCAAAGAAAGGGGGATGTAATATTCACACAGAATACCCAAAGTGCTTGTTACAACAGCAATGTTATAGCTGAGATGTGATAGCCAATATTCCTACGGGACCCTGAAGTAAACATGGAATGTGATTGGTCCACAGTGCTTGGAGTTAGTCAGTTCAGATACGCCGGCAGAGCATACGGCATAGCCTGCGGTGTATAGCCTATGTTATTATTGTCTGCACAATAAATGCTACGTTAATAGCACGTCGTTGTCCTGGATATTATATGTACGCACAGTACAAAACAAGACAGGCGATCCACCAAACTGCCAAACTGACCGTGCGCAAGGCTGCGCGGGTCGAAACTTGCATTGCGCCGGCTCCGCCACCCTGCGCCGCCCTGCGCTGCGCCACGAAACTAGGGCCCATTGTCTTTAAGTCAGACACAAAGTCCGGATGTTGTTTTTCTTCATGATTTTATCTGCCGACACTGGAGAAGATCCAACTCAGTCAGATCTGATATCACGGCTAAATCATAATCATACTCAGCTCAGCAGTAATGTGTATCTGATATATTGAAGATATTGCACATGTTTTTCTCCAATAATTCGATAATAAAGATGTATGCTCCTTGCCCTGGGTGTCTGGTTATGTTTTGAAATGGGGGACCAAATATGATGAATACTGGAAAAAATATTGTCATTTAAAACAACTTCCTTTAATTCTACAAAAGCAAAACATTTTGATGAGTTATATTGAGGCTGCTATGAAAACCAACTATGCATCGGAAAAGGTTAATTGGCAGAAAGTTTCTGAGCGACGGAGAGTGCACGTAACCATGACAACCCTCTCTCACACTGCTACATGTGTGTGTGCACGGTGTAAGAGGAGAGACTGAGATGACTCTGATCAGCATGCGAACAAATTAAAATGTCATAGATTTGTGTATATTTCCCTCTTTCACCCTGATGGGCTTACTAATAATAATAATAATAATAATAATAATAATAATAATAATAACTTATATGGCACCTTTCAAGGAACCCAAAGACGCTTTACACCCAATGATGAATAAGTTTCTGCTTCTCCTTGTCTGTCAGCGACATACTGTTTAATATATATCTTATATCTATATATAGCGCTGCAGAAAAGCCTCTTTTAACACCTTGAATTTATTTGTCACCGCACAACATGAAGGATTTATTGTAGCAATAGCATTTTTTAAATATAATTTTATGTATTTGTAAACAGAATTGATTGGTGTGCTGGTCAAACAGAAACAGTGGAGACCAAAACAGAGCCAAAAATGTCGATGTGTTTTTTGTCACGCTGGGCCCCAGAACATGTTTAATTCATCACCGATCCATATAAAATGGGAGGAAAACCCTTTCTATGAAGGTCACGTATATAATGCATCATAAGCACATTTCTAACCATCATAATGCATTTATAAGGCTCCATAAAAGTGGTTATACATGTTTAAAATCATGCATGAGACCTTATAACAAGGTTTATAAAGTATTATAAGTGGTGTTCAGCATTCATAACGCTTTGTGCTGTGTAACATCCAGGACTCAGATTCTGATTTCAAACGCTGGGCACGGAGATATAAAACATTATGAACGCTGAACTTATAATACATGATGTCCACCACTTATAATACTTTAGAAACCTTGTTATAAGGTCTCGTGCATGATTAGAAACATTTATAACCACTTTTATAAAGTCTTATTATAATGTGTTATAAATGTGCTTATGATGCATTATAAACATGAGCTTCATGTGCTCCACCCCCCCGGCGCTTGCAGCTGCTCATGCCTGGGTGATTCACAGCTCCACGGTGGTGAAAGCATGTGAAGGTGGAGGTGCTGACGAGGTGAAGGGTAGAGAGGGGAAGTAAACCACGTTCTCCCCCGGCACGCAGGCTGCAGGTGTGTATTTGGACCGCTGTGTTATGGAACATTTTGTTTTCACTGGTTGTTTGTTTGCTGGAAACTGATATTTTCTGACTTCAGCTGCAAAACTAGAAGATGCCGATACTCCACAACATTAAGTCAAGGAGCCACATTCACAGACATGATACGATAACGTCGGCCATGCCTCCTCCTCTGGCTCATTCACTTCAAGGAAAGGGTTCTCAGGTCTCAGCCGGCTGGTGGAGGCCAACTGCTCCTTGATGGATTCCATCACTGGCGTAGTTGGATGGTTCGAATTCACCTGATGGGACTCGATGCCTGATCATTCGTCTTTCTGCCGAAGGATTATTGTTTCTATGTTGAGAGGAAGAACTGCCACTTTTGTAATTAGAAAGAGGTCAATGAAGACAAAAGGTGGAGAGGATTTAACCCAGGCCTGTGTCGTAAAGCCTGAAGGAGGAAACACGAGAACCCATGGGGGCATTTTCTCTTTTCCTTCCTTGTAGAAATATATTGAGATCATGAATTCAGCTGCACATAATGGGGACAAAGTATTGAAATTACCATAAAGCATAAGGGAATAATTCCTGTTTTGTGGTTGACGGGGGTCTGCATGTATGATGCAGATCTGCAAGAGAGTCGGGTCCCTATTGTATTACAGTTTTTTTCAGTCGCTAACAAGTGTTTGTCCAACCGTTTGTCACATTTTCAAAACTCTAAACACAATAAGCACAGCATCGGTCTTCTGTGGCCATACCATTCACACATTTCATGTCGTTTTCACACAATATGCAGTCAGTGAACACACTTCCACAATGCTTACATTTTCTTACAGTTTTTCTCGATCGTTTACACACATTTTCTGAAAGCATGCCTCATACTCTCAGAACTCTACACACAAATCAACAAACACACACACAATGGGCAAAACCCCTCAATTCTCCTGCAAAATGAAACTTTACATTCAAAACAATGTTATTTCTTAACAAAATGGTATTTTGTTTTCAAATGACACACACAAACCATCATATGAATAGACATTTATAAGAACCAGTTGAACACTGATGTGCTCAATGTAAAACACGATGAACACTTCTTCTCCATTTACCATAATGACTTAGGCCTTTTTTTGTTCAGTGTTACACTCACTACAGACAGTACATACATAAATGTGTTGTAAAATATTTTAGAATATTGTTTTTATATATTTTATTTTTCCCACAAGAATACTGTAATGTACACAGTGTTCATCCCAACCAACACAAGGTTGCATATACAGTGTTCTACATACAAAACCAGAAGAATTTACTGTATACAGTTACAAAAAAAACAACAACTATCCCGCATCCTCTCTTCTGTTTCGGTCTGGCCACAGCACCTCATCCACATCACAGGCAATGCAAGCGATGGCCGAGCAGCGGGGGAAATATCTCCTAGCATGGCAAATCCATGCTAGGCTCCTCCTCGTACCTCACTCCTCTGGCTCTCTGTTGCCAATGTTGGCATCCATTGCTCCAAAACAGAAGAGCTCACCTGTTGCACTTTTATGCTCATGCTCTGATTGGAAATTGTAAAACTGTGTTGCAGGTGTTTGGCCATGTGATGAGTCAGTGTGCATAGTAGGGAAATTAACTTTAGAATTTTGAATGGCAGTGTGTTCCTTGTGAAAACAAGAGATTTTCTTCATGAAAATTGTGCCAAATGCAGAGAATTGTGTGTAGTGTTTTGAAAAAAGTGTGTTTTAAAACTGCAATTTGAGTGTAAAGCAGGAATTGTGCTTGCAGTTTAGCAGAGTTAGTTCAGGGTGTTGGTGCATGAGTTACATGTTGTGGTCATTGTGTCTCAAGTACCAGTATTTGTGTGTAAACAATTGAGAAAAACTGTAACAGACAAGCTATACCTCCCAACAAAATTATGGATTGTTTTTGTATTATTTACGAATGTTAACACACAACATCCCACAATAGCAAAAACAATATTCCAAACCTTAGATACAATATCAAAACCTCTGATTCTGCAATGATACCAGTTCAAAAACAATAAAAACAATATATCTCAGCTGTTAATAAACAAACAATTGAATAATTGACACACAGCTGATTCATGTTGGCTAAATTGGGCTGGTTTAGACTCAGTGGCAGGGGCTATTTTTTCTATTACACTGACACTTATACAGTGAAAGGAGGACTTTGAGGAGTGATGTTTTCAGAAACAGAAACAGAAAAAGACAAACTTTTTATCTGGACTTTTTGCTGTTGTTTTTTGTTCAGAATGCTCTTGTGTGTTTCATGGATATTTTGTTCAATGTAAGCAATACTGTAAAACTTTGTCTGTTCTATCATACTGTAAACAGTATTTCTACTGTACCTCCTGTAGTAAACAGTAAAGGAAAAAAACTGATTTGCTTTTTACTGGAATGCTTTTGAATGTGAACATTACATGTAGACATACAGTTCCCAACCAAGAAATGTAGTGTAAAAACGGTGGATTGAAGTTAGTGTGTGCAGAGAAAGATGTGTTCTATTTTGAAATGAAGAGTTAGTATATATTTAACAAAATGTGTTTTTGAGAAGAAAATTATCCATTTGGCCAATTGTGTTTTGTAGGTGTGAGTCTGTGTTAAGAGTTTAGAAAAAGTATCTGAAGTATGGGTAAGTGCTTGTTAGCGATTGAAAAGACTGTAACTGTTGTTACAGCTTAGATCCTTTCACCCTTGACTACCAATACTTATCAATTACTCTGATTTGATTTGATTTGAGTGTTCTGCCTGTTCTGTCTCTATGCATTTATCTGAAATTCCTGGTCGCTTTGTTTTTAATATTTTGCTGATATCAAATCAAAATCTCTTTAAAGTTTAGTTCCTTAAAGCACGTATAGAAAATAATGTCAAACGTGAGAGCGGAGCCATCACCCCCCCGAAGAGTGCTGCGTGCTTTTTATTAATTAATTAGCTGGTGTTTCATAAGTAGAGGTGCTGCTGTGAGAAATCAGCAAGAGAGTGAGAATGACACCAAGGAAGTAGTTATTATGAAGTCACACGTCTCTGGCTTTACTGTCACAATCCTCTCCTCACTTCATCCACTTCTCCACAGCGGCAGGCTTTCCTGTCTGATGGAGGTGTGACCGATCCCCATTCACATACATACACATACATGAACAACACTTGCAGTGCGTTGTTACCCGTAATAATTTAACGGGAATAATAAAGAAAGAGGCCTGTGAACATTTCCAAGTGAAAGTGATAGCTTTGTTCCTCAAAGCAACATTATTTATAAACACACGCTTATTTTAATGGGACAGGTTTATTTTCAGGAAATATGCTTCCAGGAGTGACTTTGAAATAAATTCAAACTGATTCAATGTCGCTTTGAATATCTCATACAGCTGGAGAGTAGCATTTAGTCCACCTGTTTCTTTTAATGATACTGTAAATTGATCCCAAAGCTTAAAATGAATCTGCTTCAAATCAGTGTTGATGCCGCTACATGACACACTGTGCTGTGATGATAGCAGGGTCCAGTATTCAGCAAAGGTCCACGGGCTGAGAAACATAATACATAATAAATCTCACATTTCTTTGGTAAATTAGTTAAGTGACATATTTATTCCCGAGTAAAACAGTAACTACAACTCTCTGTTCAACAAAGGGTTGAAAGCAATGGAAATATATCGGCCTTCAACCCTTTGTTGAACAGAGAGCGCCATCTATTGGGCTCAGAAAATAAAGAAAATGCTTCACGAAGCTTCATTTGGACATCACTACTTTATAGCCAAATACGTTTTGATGAGAGGAAAGATGTCTTCACGATCTTAACAAACAATAAACATCAACAATGAATGAGTACTGTCGTCAAGAACATAAGTCAAAGTCAAATATAATAATAAGATCATTTCCAAAAATAAAATAAATACCATTTGTTTTATCTCATCTACAACAAAGCTTGGGAACCCAGTGAGGTATTAATGTATTGATCTTTAAAATGTGTGTACATTGTCTTTGGATTTATCCAGATCCAGATGTGAAAGTCATGTGGCAAAAATCAAGAGTTAGTCAATTATACTTAATTTTATTATTACGGTGCTCAAATGATGCTAATTTCCAGATCCCATAGTTATTAAAGGAAGGGATAGGTATTAAAAGGAAGCCAGCTGGAGGGGCGTGTCCCTGTCTGTCTGACTGACAGCTGCTAACACGCTGGTACAGTCGGTGTTAGGGAACAGTCACACAGACACAGATGTGCCCATATTGGTGCTGAATGTAAGCTTTGAGGCGGACCGCCCATCGGGAACTTGAATATTCGATCCATGCTGCAGGTCAGAAGTTTCAGTTTTCAATTTGATGTCAGTCGTAGTCGTTTGGTCCAGAGAAGCTCACAAGTCAAGTTCTGCACGTCCAAGTCAAGTCTCAAGACTCTCATGCTTGTAATGAGGGTTATAATATCTGTTGCATGCCATCTGGTTCTGCTTAGAACACACATTCAAAGCATCTGCTGTATTCTCATCACTCATGTAACTATTAGCATGCAGAATCAGCACGATACTGACATCTCTACCTTTGATACAATACCTGGATAAATACCAGATATAATATTAAAACATTTGAAAAAACATTGAGGGCATAACATCTTAAATTTGTATTAGGGATTTAATATGCTCCTTTTTCTGATGCATATTTAAATTCCAGGTTACTACTAGAAAATGTTTACATGCTTTAATACTGATTTATTTTCCCTCATGGTCGTTCTGCAGCAGCCGGTCTCACCCTCTCTCTGAAACGCACTTTGTGATTGGTCAGCTGGTCGACTCTTTTTTGGTCAACCACTTAGTTTGTCAGAAATGTTGTGGCCATCGAACAGAAGTGACCATATTTGGACTATGTGGCACCCCGAGCTGCAACCTTACTGGATCTGGTGTGAAGCTGGTAGCTTCATAATTCAACTTTACAGCGAAGTGTTGAAGTCATCTTAGTAGCTAACTGCATTGGTAGTGTGGTAGCGACCTGTCAATCAGCAGGTAAGCCCCGCCCCCTAAAGCATCCCCTGCTTTCTGGTCTGGTGGACTCTAAATGGACCTGTCAATCAGCAGGTAAGCCCCACCCCCTAAAGCATCCCCTGCTTTCTGGTCTGGTGGACTCTAAATGGACCATAATGTACTAAATGAACATCATGCTGGATTGAAGAAGACTTGAAACTAGAGATTGAGACCATAAACTCATGTTTACAATGTTTACTGAGATAATACATCAAGAGAGAAGTAGGACCATGTTCTCATAGACTTCTATACAACCAGAAAGGAGTCGCCCCCTGGTGGCCAGCAGAGAGAAGTAGGACCATTTTCTCATAGACTTCTATACAACCAGAGAGGAGTCGCCCCCTGGTGGCCAGCAGGGAGAAGTAGGACCATTTTCTCATAGACTTCTATACAACCAGAGAGGAGTCGCCCCCTGGTGGCCAGCAGAGAGAAGTAGGACCATTTTCTCATAGACTTCTATACAACCAGAGAGGAGTCGCCCCCTGGTGTCCAGCAGAGAGAATACAAGTTTAAGACACTTCATGGTTGACTTCACTTTTCAGAACCATGGTTCACACAGAGCCGAACAATGCCTGTCAAAACAGGCCAATTGAATGCTTTTGTCCCTCTATTTGGGCTCATCCACATTTTTTAAAATATCTGATCCGCTCAGTAATCGCGAGCGTGATGAACCGTGACCAGGACTTTTCATGAAAGAAAGGGCATTTAAGTAGAATGCAGTGGTGATGTCGTCATCTCGAACGACTTATTGAAACAAAAGCCAGCAGCAGTGGTGGGTATACTGTCAAATTGGAACACTTTATGTTGGAAGAGCCTCATTGAAAGACATTTATCCCGTTTCCATTATGTGAAGGCTATTTCAGTACGTCCGTTCTATGCATCAAGTGCTTTAATGCAGAAATGGCAGCGCTGATTGAGTTCTTATCTTAGAGAAGAGACGGAGACAGAAATGGAAACTATCTCACTAAACAAATAAGCTGCTCAGCGGGGGTTCCGTCACTCCCTCAAATTTCTATAATTTCACGATGAATGTCAGTTTGTACTTATAATTTTTAGATCGGATTGCATATTAATGTAATTGGGGGGGAAGTGCCAATTTAATGCATTTATGATGCATTAGTCAGTGCACTGCAAGGAGACATTTAAAAGGAAATGAAGGAAAAAATCTGAATCTTACATTGGATTCTTTGCTGACTGTGCTCACTGTGATAACCCTCACCAGTCGGTATTATGGATCACTATAGGACTTACAAGTTGTATACTGAACTATTCCAAACACCTGAAGGACCAGTGTGTAGAATTTAGGGTGATCCATTGGCATAAATGGAATTCTGCATGTCTCTGCAGATACAGACAGGCCAGACTTCTGATGGGCCATAAGTGATGACTGTGAGGGATTATTTTCATGTGACTGAAAATCCAATTTATTGGGCCTTTAATATTGTCATATTATTATGCATTCACAGTTTCTTTGAGAATAAGAAGCAAGTAACAGGTACCTAGTGTTAAAAAAAACCCTATTAAGATTCAGCCGGTGAAATTAACGAATATCCCTTATTATAAATCACGGCTCTATCCTTGCTAATCCCACAGATAGGCTCCTCATTTGATGAAAGGCAAATGAGGTATCACAAACAAGGCAACAAATTGTCACAAAGCCCATGCACGGCTCGCTGCGACACGGACTCCTCTCTGAGAGGAAATACCTGAACAACACTAAACCGCAGCCGGGATTATGGATATCAGTTTTTTTCCCTGTGAACCCCGCCGGAGCTCTAATGCAACACGTCCTTTGGGAAATGCTTGCCGTTGTTGATGAGCGCTGTACAACAGCTGGAAACGTGCCTCGCACATAAAGGGGTGTCGCAGTTAATTCGGTGTCGCATGCAAGCTGGATGGGGCTATAGGGGATAAGCCTTCAGAGGAGCCTGTGTTTCGCTGTGCCTATTTATCCTAATGGGTTGAACCCTCAGGGGGGAGATTTACAGGGCGTCCCTGCAGCAGCTACTATGGTGGGGGGGTGGGGGGGGGGGGGGACTCAGCGCTCAGAACATGACAGACAGGCAGTTAAGGCCGGTCTGGCGGCGTGCCGTCACTGCTTTCTACGCCCCAATGACACAGTCTGAGATGGTTGAGCTGTTTCTAATCTCTGGTTGTGTTTCTGGATCACATCATGGGACATGTCAGAGGTCCGGGAGACAAAGTGTTCCCACCGTGTGACCATTAAAGCTACTGAGTGCTGAACATTCTTGGGTCTTCTTCTCTGGGTTCCTTCAACAACCACAAACCCTGTGAGATGATGTCAACTATTATGACGTGCCAAGGCCAGACGATGAAGCTCCATCGAGGAGACGAAACGGAGGAGAGGCAAAAACATTAGCCAGTGTGATTTCAAGGCAGATCATCCTCTTCTTTTTGCTTTTATTGTTTTGGATGGCATTGGGCAGACAGGACATTTTAGAGTCACAGAGAGTTAGGATGCCGGTCTGCATTGATTCTTAAAGGTCGACACCTTCCGTATGCTCTGCTCAGATGGAAACACAGGAAGCAGTGACATAGGTGACCAAAGTCAGTGTCAGCTGTGCTATGTAGGGAGTAGCTGTAGTATGTATGTATGTAGTATGTATTAGGGCCACTGTAGGAAAAAGGTGGGCGATATTCAGAGAAAAAAAAGGCAATTTATAAAGTAGCAAATTCAATCAGCAACCGTCCGTGTGAAATTCTATACGACACAGAGAATTGTCTGCTTTGTCATAATTATTTGTCAACAAGCAGCAGACTTGGATATCATGGCGATGACGACTTTGTGTAATTACTCGCTTATGACAGTGCCAGGGAATGTTTTGCTAAAATCAATATAATTATGGTGATGAAAACAGTCCTCGCCTGCAGGTGGAGAGGAATGGATTTGTAAAGGATATATGTCTCTTAGTCCCCGTGCATCAGACATACAGTGGAACAGAAGGTCAATAGGAAATTCATGATACTTTAAATTGTGTTCCAGCAGTAAGAGTATTGTTAAGAAGTCCATGCATCACGTACAGCTATAATGCCCTGCGGCTGGAAAAGATATTAACACATAATACATCACAAATGAAGAATGATCGCTCACCTAATGGTCCACGCTTTCCTGTGTGCTAACGTCGGCTGCAGACTGTTAAAACCAGGCTTTGTCTTGTTGACGACAGCGATGTTATTTAGTCTCAGGCAACAGCAATTATGAAGAGCTGATGTCATGTTCATGTCTACGTGGTGATTTAATGGTGTGAACCATGTTCAAACAGGTTTAACATTTATTTCTCATTTCACTTTTTCATCTTCTAGAAAAGTAAAATATAAAAGTTGGATTTCTTTACTTCTTTACTTCTTTACTTATTTGGTGATTTGGAGTCCAAAGGCAAACTCAGACATGGGGGGTTCATCCTGTGTCATCGTGTCGACACGAATGGAAGTGAACGGAGGTTGAAACAGGGAGGCTGAGCTCTACTAAAGTAAACACTGCAGACACTGATGAAGACAGGAGGAACCTGGAGAGAATCACACTGGTACGCTCCTCTGAACACCAGAGAATCAGAGCTCTGAGCATCAATGCTAGGGTGTCTCATCCACTCATCTGTGGGGGAGCTGCTCGTTGATGATGAGAGAGGCGTATAGATAAGAAACTCACTTTCAGCGAGGGGTTAAACAGCTGGTGGTTGTTACATAACAATATCACCAGGGACTATAGTCCAATTCCAGTACTGATTAGATGCATTGAGCAAATCAATAATTGGATGGAGCAGAATTGTCTCCAATTAAACAAAGACAAAACTGAAATCATTGTTTTTGGAGCCAAGGAAGAACGCTCAAAAGTTAGCACCCAGCTTCAAGCGGTAATGGTAAAAACCACAAACAAAGCCAGAAACTTAGGTGTAGTCATGGAGTCAGACCTGAACTTACAGCCACATTAAATCAGTTACAAAGTCAGCCTGCTATCACCTAAAGAATATATCAAGGATTAAAGGACTTATGACTCAGCAGGATTTGGAAAAACTTGTCCATGCATTTATCTTCAGCAGGCTTGACTACTGTAACAGTGTCTTCACAGGTCTCCCTAAAAAGTCCATCAGACAGCTGCAGTTAATTCAGAACGCTGCTGCTCGAGTCCTCACTAAGACCAAAAAAGTGGATCACATTACTCCGGTTCTCAGGTCTTTACACTGGCTTCCTGTCTGTCAAAGAATTGACTTTAAAATACTACTGCTGGTTTACAAAGCACTGAATGGTTTAGGACCAAAATACATTTGTGATCTTCTGCTCAGCTACGAACCATCCAGACCTCTCAGATCATCTGGGACAGGTCTGCTCTGTGTCCCCAGAGTCAGAACCAAACATGGAGAGGCAGCCTTCAGTTTTTAAGCACCACATATCTGGAACAAACTTCCAGAAAGCTGCAGGTCTGCTGCAAATCTCAGCTCTTTTAAATCAAGACTGAAGACTTTTCTGTCTGCCTTGCCTTCCAGTAAACAATACTATTTATGAACTTCTTATACTGCTCTGTAATTATTATCCTTGGTATTCTTTTTATTAATATATTTTTAGATTTTTTTTAATTTTTAATGTTATTGGCTCATTTTAATGCTTTTTCTCCAGTGCTTTTAATGTATTATGTAGAGCACTTTGAATTGCCCTGTTGTTGAAAGTTGCTATACAAATACAATTGCCTTGCCTTGGTGAGACTTGAACAGCGCTGCAAACCAATTGAGTGTATAAATGAATGTGTGAAATCTACATTTGTTATGATTGAATTATGAATATTGGAAGAAATCATCTTGATTGAGTGAAACGTTACTGTGTTAGCTTCTGTGATAGTTCAGGGCTGCAAACTCATAAGTTACCTTTTGTCACTTTCCAAGAGGTCATTTCTTTATAAACACATTATATGAATTGTAAAAAAAAAAAAAAAAAAAATGTAATAAAATGTGCAGTTAATGTTTTTTTAAAGTCTAGACGAGGCCATCTTCGCTGAAGGCACCAGAAGTGTAAAATGCCATGTATTGTGTGAAAATAGCCAAGGCTGTGTTTAATTCTTCTATTACATTACTATAACAACAATGGAGAGCGACGGTGGATACAGAAAAGCATCTCGTCTTAGCTGTTATTAAATGAACAGTGTCCATTTATTACATTTTATAAAAGGCAACGAGCCAAATCTCTGGCACAGATATAGTTTTGGGACGATGAGTCTAAAACGATGACACATTGTCAGAGAAATAAGTGGCACCTTGGTTTTTTTTAACACAATTGGCTCAGATCTGTGAATGTCAGGGGAAAAATGCACCTTCAACTGATTGAAGTGTCTTTAAAGTTCTCACCGGATTGATCTTTGAAGATGCGTGGATCTCCTCTATCTCCTTCATCTCCTAAATCCAAACAATCTGTTAAATCTTACACATCTCCTGCAGCCACAAAGCTGCCTCTGTAGTGTCTGTTGCTTCCATCTGGCTTTGAAAACCTCCCTTTTTCAACTATCTGTCGCCCGGTGCATCATGATTGTGCAGTGGCAGCTTCGGGAAAATCGAAAGTGCGACCGTATGTTCCTGCAGATTTATTGAGAAAAGTGTAAAATGCTGCCAGGTTGTCCACTGCCGAGGTGAAAAATAGGAAGGCGGAAAACATCCTGGAAAAGATGAAGCAGTTGCCGAAAATTGCTGATGTTGGCGGCCGCAGAGTCGGTTCAGGGCAAGAAAAATGTGCCATGGTCACACAGGGAATGATTAGTTACTGCACAATGTTGATTATATGTCTCATGGGATCCCGTCTTCCATTAACGGCCTACTTAGGTTCTGGGACAGTCATACATCTTGTGAGTCCAGAACCAACAACCCCTCTGGAGTGGATACTATGTCATAGCTGAAACCAGAGCTGAACATTCACCGTAAGCTGCGATTCTCATGACACAGCAGAAAACACAATCGTTGGATGATTGAATTTTAAATGAGAACGTTGTCGTTAGGGTGGTGCAACAGGAAAGAAAGGTGGCGTTGTTACCTACAGCTAAAGGTTGGATGACCTGTAAACCAGCTGTTCTGGGACCTTCAGACCTACTTAGCTCTGTGTTGTTAGATTCAGTTCAACTTTAATTCTCTGGTCCAGCAAAACATTTGAGTCCAAGCAGGAATCTCAAAACTTTCTGTCATTTCTCCCTATGGAGGAAGAAAAACCTCCACATGATAAAGATTCCGACGTCAAAATATTCGTTCCAGATCCACTTTCCCCCGTCAGATGCAACCCACCTGTCATGCCTTGACACAACCTTTGAGAACTTCTGCAGAAGACGCATTGTAAGATAAATATCATACTTATAGTGTTTATATCGCAATAAAACAATGCTTTATCATGTATTACTCAACCTAGAGTTTCCCTCAGTCGTATATCTTCTCACACACCCATCAACACAGACGCTGTTTTAATGCTACATTGGGTCATCTGCTAGCACGTATTTTGTCACAAACCTTATCATGCTAACTTTAGCATCTTGCTAAGCTAGCTACCAATGCATATCAATGCAGAGCCTTTAGGAAACGGGACAAGATGTTGGTGTTGGAAGTGTTCCGGCTTCTGTTTGGAGTCCATTCGTAGTTTGGCTTTGGTTTCGACGCAGGTAAACACAGAGCAAAAGAGGTGTAACCGCGGGCTACTGTCTGATGACGATTTGGCTTTTTATTGGTTTAAAATTGGCTTGTTAACTGGCTTCCTGGGAAACAATCATCGACTTTGTCGCTTAACTCCATTCTCACTCATTCTCATTGACCCTGTTGCATCCTGACCCCCAGGTTGACGGCCACTGCAATGACTGGTGCATGAAAGAGGAAGTCTTGTTCCAGTTATCAGCTGACTGCGCTGGAAACCCCAGAGGATAAATCATTGTCAGGCTGCTAGCTGATGGATTCCTAGATTGGTTGTTCAGCGATGACAAATGGCCGACAAATCTAATGTATAAAGTACAGCTGAGGTATCCTGATTCAACATGTTTGACAGAAATTTCAACCAATTTGATGAAAAGTGCAGGCCAAAGATAATAACGCATGTAATGCACCAATGTTCTGGCCATCGCCATCAAAGCCTGCAGCGTTGTTCAAACTGTTATTTATGCAAAGCTAATGTTTGAATGGTTCATACTAGGTGATGTCAGTCCTTTTTAAAAGGGGTCAACTCAAACATTATCTCCCAGCAACGTTCTATGAACACAGGAAATATGAATCAACCTCAGGGGCACAACACTTTATTCAGCGCTCTCATAGGAAAGAGCCCGCAAGGTTCCTCAAAAAGCCCCTGTCGCTTCTAATCACGGACGTATTGTGCAGCCAGGGAGGAAATTTGTGGGATTTTATGCACAGTCAGTTCTGATGATCATCCTCCCCATTGTCGCTGTCCGTGGTGCTGAAATGACAGCGTCATTATTGTCTCTTTGAGCACAGTGGCCTCGTTCCCCTGGCCTGATGGAATAGGAGCTATGAGAAAGAACTGTCAGCGGTGGCAATGATTGCACCTCTCTCTCTCTCTCTCTCTCTCTCTCTCTCTCTCTCTCTCACTCTCTCTCTGTCTCTCTCTCTGTCTCTCTCTCTCTCTCTCTCTCTCTCTCTCTCTCTCTCTCTCACTCTCTCTCTCTCTCTCTCTCTCTCTCTCTCTCTCTGTCTCTCTCTCTTAGGGAGGGTTTAGGCACAGTTACATCTGATGCTTTCCCTTTGTGCATACATGTGCTCTGATCTGAGAAAACCCCAGAAGCTCAAACTTCATCAACAGGAAATCAAAGAACAACATATGACAGTGCTGTGTTGGATTATCAGCAGAACAGGAAATAAAGGTGACGAGTCAAACAATCTGGAGATCAAAACAAATAATAAAAACGAACCAACAAAAAAGATCTCACAGCATTTCTGAATCATTGGGATCTTTTTTTATTTCCCCGGCTTGTTATTTGTATGATATTTGAAATTGCCGTGCTGGTGCATGACTTGCTCGTTGCAGCTGGTGGCAACTCTGATGAGATTGCTCATATGTAAATGTCACTTAGGTGAAAAGCAGACGACGCGATTGCCTAATTATATTTTGTTGGAAAATCATCAACATCTTATGCATGTTAAACACGCTGACCTGTTTTTCAGTGACATTGCTTTAGTGGGTCATGAGAGCTGCGACAATTAGCTGAGTCATCGTTCCGTCTCAACAGAAAATTAATTAGAAAATATTTTGATCATCAATTATTTAAAAATGTGATCTGGTGTCTCCAATGTGAACATGTTCTGCTTTTCTTTGGTATCGGATGATTGGGATGGATTTTTTTTCTGTATTTTCTGATATTTCATTGATTAATAGATTAATGAAGAAATCAGGAGCAAACGTTACAGCGCGGGGTCCAAACTCTAAAAAAGTTACCTAGTAGGACAACTTTCATGTATGTATATGACAATTGTGAGAAAGTTTAAGTGTTTAGTCACCCAGCTATGATAGTTTATTTGCCATAACCAAACTTCCATAGGAATTCAAATAATAATTTAAATCGTTACTGATACTGATGAGATTATACACAATCTGGGGGGCAGCAAACATAAACGATTTGAGAATTCATCCCGTCATGGTGTTTCAATTAGGAGAAGACTGATAAAGCAATGTAGGTAGCTCCATTATTATTTGTGGGTATAATATAATAAACTATTTAAAAAGTGCTTTTAAAAACAAAGAAACAAAGTGCTTTACCTTGTTGAACCAGATTAAATCATTTAAAATAAAAGCAGATAAATAAACAAAGTGATTTAAATGACTCTGTCAGCCTCGGGCTGTATAGCCTGTATAGGATACAGAACAGAAGTAAAAGGAAATGGCCAATTATCAATTTTTGTTCATGGCCAAAGAGCCCAATTAAAATATAATGATGCAAATATAAATGAAAGATGTCAATCTGTCTAATATTAAAATGTAGCAAACAGAGCAGGCAGAAAGGGTATTGCATATTGCATTATGTGCCAAGAGGTTATGACAATTTGGCATCCACTTTTTTAGATGACATTAAATCTCCAGGACACTCTGATGTAACTGATGAATCTGTAAATAACAATTCAAACTACTTCTTTGTCTTTATTGATCATGCATCCCCTCAATATTTAATAAATAAGGTATTCACATCTTTCCTCTTAGATCTCCAGACTTTTCAATGCCGAGGATTCAGACTTTTTGATGAGATCCGCGAGCTCTGCTCTCGTGACTACAACAATAATTGCCTCCACACGAGCGGGGATCCCGTTGCTTTGCTTTTTGCCACCTTACAGGCATCAGCGGCGCCGCCCACGTTCACCTGAAGGAATTCCAGATCTTCATTAAAATGAGGAGAGGGCTCCTGTTTCTTACATCACTGCCTCCCACCCGCCCTTCATCACTGGCAACAGGTTTGTGTGAATACATCCATTAAATTGGATTCTGGGCCCGCAGGGAGTGACAGGAGAAACGAAGGCGTTTGAACCAGGAAAGAAGGATGATGTGCATTTTTTTGGAGGGGGGGGACAGTCCCCGTTGTAATAACATGGCTATGTGGTCTGCTTAAGCCCCGACTTCCACAGTCCAAGTCACTGATGTGCTTCAGACACAGTCAATTTGGGGCATGGATGATCACAACGGAGTCGCTGTGAGAGCTGTCCAGCTTGTTGTGGAAAATTCTCCCAAGAGTCATTTGTTTGCAAACCCAGAAAATAAAATAATGTGTTCAGAAATGTGTTTAGTATGTGTCACTCCCTCCCTTCTGCTCATCCCTTGTGTCCTTCCAACTTTTAAACTGGTTTCATTATCACGCTGCAGCTCCACGGAGGCTTTCTGTCATTCCACAACCAGCTAAACGGCAACCAGGCAACATCACAGCACCGTCCCAGACTCACCTCGCCGCGCGGCGCTTCCCCACGCCACCGCCGCGGTCCTCCCCGTTGACGCCGGAGGTTAGTCAGCAATTTGTAGTAACCATATTCCAGTCATATTATTCACCTCATGCTTCCCTGGACCTGAGCAGACGAGGTCCTTCTAGTCCATTAGCTTCAAATTAAAACGGATCACAAAATGGTTTGAATGCTCATTTAACGACTGTTCTGGCAGGAGGCCATGAAAGCGTCGGCTCTGTGGGGGAAAGAAGACATCGCTGCAAAACACAATCTGCCTCATGTTTTCTTAATTGGACCCAAGTATAAAACAAATCCATCTGCTTCACAGAGTTCGTGCTCCCCCGACGCGTGGCTGCAGGCTTGTAGGTCGAGTGTCAACCATGTTTTCATTCTAACAGAGACACTGGTACATGTTGCAGTCAGATGCTCGACATTAGCAGCATTGTGAATGTTAACAACAACAGAAAAAATGACCTCCCAATATTTTGTATGCAACCTCATTTCAAGGAGATGTAATTAAAATAAAGACGTAAAAAAGTTTTTTTCTTCTGAAAAAAACCCACAAATTCGAATTAGAAGAAACTCGAAATCCAACCTAGAGATAAATATGAAGCCGCAGTGCCGTAAGCCCTAATGCATGCTAGTTACTTACGAAGCCCACACACACACACACACACACACACACACACACACACACACACACACACACACACACACACACCCACACACACACACACACCCACACACACACACACACACACACACACACACACACACACACACACACACACACACACACCCACACACACACACACACACACACACACACACACACACCCACACACACACCCACACACACACACACACACACACACACACACACACACACACACACCCACACACACACACACACCCACACACACACCCACACACACACACACACCCACACACACACACACACACACACACACACACACACACACCCACACACACACCCACACACACACACACACACACACCCACACACACACCCACACACACACACACACACACACACACACACACCCACACACACACGCACACACACACGCACACACACACACACACACACACACACACACACACACACACACACACACACACACCCACACACACACCCACACACACACACACACACACACACACACACCCACACACACACGCACACACACACGCACACACACACATGCAATTGCATCATCTCATTACATGATTGGTGATGATTACAGGTTCTAATAAGTGAAGCCAAAGCTGAGGTGCCTTAAACCTGCATTCTCTCTGCTGGCCACCAGGGGGCGACTCCTCTCTGGTTGTATAGAAGTCTATGAGAAAATGGTCCTACTTCTCTCTTGATGTATTATCTCAGTAAACATTGTAAACATGAGTTTATGGTCTCAATCTCTAGTTTCAAGTCTTCTTGTCATAATAAAGGATTATCTTATCTTCTTCATTCCACCATGATGCCCATTTTGTCCCATTTAGAGTAAAATACACGAGCAGGCTCAGACCCGGTGCCCCTTCTAAGGTTCTACCTCAGACTCTTAAATAACTGCCTCTGATGATAATAATGAAGATAATGAAAGTGAATATATTACAATAACGTCATTTGATATAATTTAGCATGACAGAAATGCAGCAAATGTTTCACAATGTTTCACATGTTTGCCCACAATCTCCTTTCCTTTCTTGGTTCTCCTCAGGAGGAGGTCCTGGTGGCCAGGCAGGATATCAGTTGGTCCTGAATCTGACCCAGGTCCTGTTGGAACTGTAGACCATTCAGAGTTTTTATTTATCCACCACATCCAGCTCAGCAGGCCAATGCAACCCATTGGCTCCTCTCTCCCATCGTGTATCTACCTCCAAACACGGCTGGCATCTGTGGAGACAATTGGCAGAATCAGAGAGAGAATTTTCCTATTAAGTTACAGTTGAAAACAAACCGAATCCATTGCTTTAAGCAAAACTCTCAAACCGGACTCAACCAACACACAATCCATTGTTTGGGTCAGGTTGCCGAACTCTTTGGGCCCTAGGGCCCTATTTTCGTAGACCAGCGCAGGGTGGCGCAGCCGGCGCAGTGCAAGTTTCGACCCGCGCAGCCTTGCGCACCGTCAGTTTGGCAGTTTGGTGGATCGCCTCACGCCTTCTTCTCCTCCCTCTTTCCCACTTGCGCGGGTGGGCGAGACGGGAGGTGTGCCTGCGCGAGCCTGCGCGTTGCACGAAACTTGCAAAGTCCAGGCGGACACACCCCGTCGGCGCGGCGCAGCTGCGCTGAAAGCTGACTGCGCCTGGTCTACGAAACTAGGGCCCTTTATGTATAAAAAGATTCTGCGTTCCCATGTAGAACATCTCTTTGATGTATCTGCAAACTATAAAGGGAAATATTGTGATTCACTGCAACTTTTTAAAAAGTTCCATAATATCCATATTTTTTGCTATAAATAGGCAATAAATCATGAAAAATAAATAAATGATACAGGCGAGCTCACAGACAGACTGGGACCCTTGATCAATCAATAGATATAGTTATTCACACACACACACACACACACACACACACTCACACACTACGCATCTTTGCACGGAGGTTAAAGAAGTAGTTTCTACGAGTTATGTCTGTGTGTGCACACAGCTCATTTGCATATGCTAATGAGGAAGAATTGGCAATTAAATTGACCAAGACGTGGGATTCGTCAAGATATCGTCAAGATAGGAACACAGATGCGAACGTTTTTGCATCAGAAATCTGATGTTGACTTTTCTTTGGAACTTTCTTCAGAACAAATTTAAGATCCTGGATTTTGTGCGTCAATAATTATTTTTACAAACGTGTTTGAGGACTTAAGGAAGTACAAATAGGTACAGAACTGTGGACCCATATTCAAAATAGTAATTATTTAAATGTGATGTTACAATTAAACTTGTGTGTGGCATGTCGGCTCTATAGCGCCCCCTATTTACTTTTAGCCTTTGAACACTTTTTTGCACCCTTGGTATACTGAAAAGAGCACAAATGTTGGTGCAAACATCAAACCGGTGAACATTGAGAAAACATCCAGCGACTGAGCTCCTATTGACATCAGAAACCAAACCCATCTTCTGTCGCAGGCTGACTCATCTCTTCTGAATGCAAGTTGGCCCATAAAATAAAGAAAGTAATGAACAACATATCTCTCTGTCTCTTATTGTTGCTAAATGTAGCAGTAAAAGCAGTTCAGCATATTTGCAGGAGTTGATGTACTTGAATGATTCTTGCAATTTCAGGGTTGTATCCACTTGGAAGGCACTTATTGGAAGTCACGTTGAATAAAAATGTCAGCTAAATGGCACTAGAGTAATGTAACTACATTCATTGCCTGAGGAAAAAACGCACATCCTCAAAATTTAAGTGTAAGAAAGACACTTTAGAAAATGAGATTTCTTCACAATTGTGCCAAAGAATGATATATTTGAATAGTCCTAAGATTTCAAAAGATATTCTATTGTCCTGATTTTCTCATCATTCATATTAAGTCCTTCAAAAGAAGCTACAATGACATTGATGTTTATAACTTTTAGTACAACAGTATGATGATAAGTCATGTTCGTAGACGTTTATATCAGGTTAATATCAGGACATTTTCAACACTGGGATGAACATAACTGTCAAACAGAAGCACAGTACAAAAGATCAGACATATTTGATGAAAAAGTAAAATCAGTAGGAGCGTAGGAATGAACTATAAGTCCCAGAGAGCATTGCAGCAAGAAACAACCAGAGAGCTTCAAAGTATAAATTAAAGGTAAAATTAGAAAATGTGCTTTGTAGAGCCGACTGGATGAATTTCTATGTGAAAGATATTGGTTTCCTCCCATGCTTTCAAAGAGATGGAACTGAAAACACAATTTCCATTCATTTTAATTTGTATTGAAATGCAGACGTGACCCTCGTGACCCCTTGGTGTCCATTCATGCAGTGGAAGAAGAATCTGGCTTTGCTGCAGAACTCTGCACTCGAAAACATCACATTCACAGACTACTATTATATCACACTGTACTACTACAACTATGACAATTTATGGCATACTATACTATTACATTGTATATATTATAGACAGTTTTATGAAATTGTATGGGGTACATGACACATTGATGGCATACTATACGAAGTTATTAGCATTGTCATAATTTTACTTTACAATTACTATTAAAACGACTAGAACTATGACAACAATAACTACAACAACTACTCCAACAACTACGAATACTAATAGTTATTCATGCACTCCAAATCTCCATTTATTCAGCAGTCTGGACAGAAAACAGAGACATTTACTAAAGTCTCTCCATGATAATAATGATACCAATTTTTTTGCAACCATTTTCATGGATATTATAAAACACAAAGGTATGTTGGGTCATACATGGAAAATATGATGGCAGTCACACAATGTGCCTTGAGTTATGATGATGACAAAGAATTTAAAGTGCTTTACATTTGATTACAATTTTTCTGCTTATGGATTCCTTTTCCATAGTATTCATGTTTGAACCTTTGCTGCACATATCAACCACTCTGGTGTCTTCAGCCTCCAGACAGTTCATGTCCCTCCAGGTGGACCAGGCTGACAGGTGGATTGGAGACTCTTCAGTCAGTCTCATCATGAAACACATCCAGCACAATCAGTTCAGAGCGGCCCAGCAGTAAGTCCGTCACTCTGGTCGATCCACGTTCAGCATTCATCCAGCAAGGGACACCAGCCACTCCTCGGTCAGTCGTCCGCCGGGAACAGTTGTACGTCTCCAGATAATAAGGATCAGTATATACTGGGAGCTCGCCACTTGCCTTTTCTGTGAGTGTTTTGTTTGCTTGGTGTGCCGGGGGGAATCTCCCGTTTGCCTGGTGATCAAATAGATTACCGGGTATCTATGTCCAAGGAAATTCAATCTGGGCTCTTCTTGAAAGGATTCAAAGCTGCCGGCTATTTTTGGTACTGTCCTCGAAGCACCAGAAAAAAAAACAACTGCAAAGCAGCAGTGAGCAAAAATCACCTCTATGTATTATATTATAATGACCTCATACCCTCGCCCTCCATCTTCCTCTATCGAAGGTCTACAGTTCTCTCCCAATATTCATGAGGTGCAGAAAAACAGACATTCTCTGATAAAAGACAAGGTTCTGCAGGAAGACCTGAACTCTTCACTGACATTAAATTCAATATACAGTAACAGCTGTTGCGCTCCAAACGGCTGTGACTAATCTCTGGTGGTTCTCAGGACAAAAGTTGAAGTCTATTAAAAATGAAAATGAAGTTGGTGCTGTGCTTGACAGACCACTCTGCTTAAGCAGCTCCACCTTTAACACTCCGTGACAAAACTAAACAAAAGGCAGAGAAATGATGCCAAAGCCTTTTTATTTGAATCACAGAGCTGGATCTGTGCTCTGTTGTTCATCCCGGTGATGTCGTCTATATAACCCCGCCTCCTCGAGCATCACCTGGACACCATGTTCTCCATTAGTGAAAATGTAGAGTCAGTGACGTGTGTTCTGACGGGAAGAAAACTCACACAAGGCCAGCCAGAAGTGATATGGATGACCGCTGAGGCTCTGCAGCCACGTGTGCTTTCTCCCGTCTCCCTGATGTGTTTATCAGGTTCTGTCGCCGAGCAAAACTCCAGATCAATAAAGCAATTAGTACATCCCATCCCCCGAGTTATTGGTTGCGACAGCATCATTTCTACATCGCTGGCTGGAGAGCCACACACTTCCATGGGCTTGGTAAAGGTATGCCATCTGGGGGGGGGGGGGGGGGGGGGGTTGTTGGGTCTGTTCCCATGTTAGAATGTTAGAGACGCCTGACCTTTCCCACATGTCTCACTAACAACCCTCCAGCTGTAGAATGGCGACTCATACGTAATCAATAGTGACTCCAGTGACATTTCTATCTGATTCTATATATATATATATATATATATATATATATATATATATATATATATATATGTTTAAAAATAACATTTTAATTATCCAACTGTCCAATTTAATGAATCAATACACGCTGCACACAAATGTTTGGCAGGTTGAAGAGAAAAACAAAAGAAAATCCCACTTTGCTCCTTCTAACTCCCAAACTTGCTTCTAGGTTTTCTTCAGCATCACAGTAATCCGGTGATACATTCATGTCTATGTTACAAACTAGAATTGATAATAACTAATTCGGCATACTTTTCATTAGTGCCAATTTGTCGAAATATCACAAATATGGGCTGAAGAATTGGGGCTGCAGTTGGAGGCTAAGCATGACTCACTGAATGGTGGAGTCATTATTTCTGGTTATCTCACCCAAAGCTGGAGTGCAAAGAAGTAGTCCCCAAAGTAGGTCCAAAACTTAGAGCAAATAGAAGTAAGACAATGAATAAATGTAGTCTAATTATTCATTAGTGGCAAAATCCATTCGCATTCAGTTTTTCTTTTACTTTCGTGTTTCACTATCGATATATATATTTTTAATTAATTTTGTTTACAATTTTCATATCCACATTTTTGCCATTCGTTTCATTTTCTGTCCTAAAAGATGTCCAGGATACCTTGCATGTAGATCGATCTGAGTAGTGTCTTTATGTCACCAATCTGAAAAGAAGGTTAAAATAGTCAAAACAAGGTGTTACAGAGTAATGCAAGGGTCAGGACCTCACCACTCCTCATCAGGAAAAGTTACCATTGTGACTTTTTGCTGTGTCATCATACAACCAATGTGTTTATGATTTTATTATGATTTTTCCAGAAAAAAAGAAAAACTCATTCCAGTGCTGCTGATTGTGTTCCACAGAGCACAACATGGTGCTTTAATCTGTCTGCATGCTGCACTCTCGATCCATACTACGTGACTGACGTAGACTATGAACTCCATCACTTTGTATTGACATTAATAATATATGAATTAGGAAGTCTGTTGCTTGTTATATAATAAAATAAACTTTTGTATTATACTTTTCCTCAACTCTGAATATGTACGACAGAACCATATTGTCATTAGAACAATATCCTGTCACATGTATGAGAGGAAGAAGGGGAAAACACACCGAAGAAGAAAAAAACACACAGGAGTCATGGACATGGAATCCCCTGTGATGTCATCAACAAAAGCTCCTTTAACCAGCATTAAACCCCGTCCAGCCCCCAGACCTCCCACTCTTTGTTTCTGGTCGCATGCAGGAGAGCTTCCTATTGGCCGACGGCGTTTCTTTGTCTATCCTTTCGTTTGAAGGCTGCCGGTTCAATCAAGTTTGGATAAAAACAGCAGATGGTCTTAATTTGCTGTGAACTTGGCAGACGATGTTGCGGCGCACCTGAGGATTATCTATTGGATGATGAATTAATGCGAATCACGCCGCCGCCCCCCTTCGAGAAATCACTGCTAACACTGTACACCCAGTCCAGCATCTTTAATTAAGTCCCGCTGAATAAATAACATGTGTTCGTGGCCGACGCTGGAGACGGCAGCTTGAATCTGACCTTCTAGAGCTGTGGATGATGTCTCCTGGGTTTCTCCATTTTCAATTTGACCGCCTTTGTGTTTGTTGCTTTGTCCGCGGTCGCAGCTCGTGTTAGTGAGTCCTGCCCTCCGCTGCGCTCGCCTCTCCATTAGAGAAACAAGCACAAGGCCCCCAGACAGCAGATCCACCCTCATAGTCAAATCCGTCTCTTCTCAAATGGACTCGTTCATTGTTTGCTCATAAGTTTGATTCCACGTCCTTGTCCCCTCTGTGTGCTGTGTGTTTGTGAGTTGGACTTAAAAGCTTTTTCAGCGTGCTCCCTTCCTAGCCGGCGAGAGGAGATAGCTGGCCTCCTCCTGTCCGTCGGCCGCTGAGGACACGCGTTGACGAAGGCCGTTGATATTCTGCAGCAATGCATTAAAGCCGTGATTCACTCCGCTGTGGTTTTGCTCGGAAGCACGACAAAGCTCCAGCCTTGGGCCGCGGCTGTAATCTCCTTTACTTCACAATGTGGTGGACAGCGGGCCGCTCTGTCTCTTCTCTGGCTGTCAGAAAACCACTTAGTAAGGGCGTCGCTACGTAGGAGCCGACATGCAGCTGAAACCAGGGCTTCAACAGCAGGGCAAGGACACAAGGACACAAGGACACAAGGACACAAGGACACAAGCACACAAGGAGACAAGGATCTGGATCGGTGAGGTCTCCCTCCGGTGAAGACAAGCTGTTATTATAACGTTCCCGAGCTGCTTCCTGTCAACTTTGTTTGTAGCTGAGTCCAAGCACACAGACAGAGATGTGGGGGAGTTTAACAGGTGGATTGTGTTTATACCGGAGGTGAATCTGGCTCGAGGAGAGGGGATGAGTGGAGCGGCGGCAGAGCGGCGTGGAAGCAGGTAGACGGGCAGACAGGAATCCTGGATCAGAGGGAGCAAACACAAAACACATGGAACAACAATATGAGAAAAACTGCTCCAACAGATAGAAGAGCTTGGCTTCCACTGAGACTGGGACAACGATATGGCAAGGACTGGGAGGAAATCCAGGGCTGGTTGTAGCTAGTGATGTCCAAATGAAGCTTTGTGAAGCATTTTCTTTATTTTCTGAGCCCAATAGATGGCGCTCTCTGTTCAACAACAGGGTTGAAGGCCGATATATTTCCATTGCTTTCAACCCTTTGTTGAACAGAGAGCGCCATCTATTGGGCTCAGAAAATAAAGAAAATGCTTCACGAAGCTTCATTTGGACATCACTAGTTGTAGCCGGGTGTGCTGGTCGGGTTCAGGTGTGTGTCACACACACACACACACACACACACACACACACACACACACACACACACACATCTTATCACCTCCATATCACAAACAACCGCATCGCCATTTAAGGCAGAACCTCTGCATCGCCACGCTGGGACTGAGGACTCTGGATCGTCCTGCAACCAAAATAAAAGTTGACCTCGGCTCAACCCAGCAACCCACCGCATTGCCTCATCAGACACCTTCAGTATCTGATAAACCCAAAATCCAACAGCAGCAAAATGGAGCAATGGAAATATATCGGCCTTCAACCCTTTGTTGAACAGAGAGCACCATCTATTGGGCTCAGAAAATAAAGAAAATGCTTCACGAAGCTTCATTTGGACATCACTATTTCGAAGCATTCAACCGTACTTCATGCCTGTGAACTTGAATAGAGACTACATTTCCCATACTTGTATCTTGCAAAGTGGAAATGCATTTATCCCTCTATCTCTACGGCAACAAGCAAACAAAAAAGTATAACAGATAGTTATCAGAAAACTGAAGTAAAGTCGTTGCCGTCCTGTTCATGCTAATTATACCCACATAAAAACCCATTCATTATACAAATTGTTGCTTTCAGTGAGTTTTCCCCATAAACTTTCCGTAATTAAGTCCATTTAGTGGTTTGTGGTAATCCCTACAGGTCGGTGAACTCAGTGATACACATCAAGGCTCAGCAGCTTCTGCTCTCTCACACACTCACCTGTTGGACGAGTCTGCAGGGAAAAGCCATTAAGTGGAGCTGCTTGCATCAGTAAGATAAAACATCACATCAGCATCTGTTTCTCCTCCAAGTTTACAGCTTTATCAAACCGTGTTAGTTTAATCAGAATGGAACTAAGGCAGCTATGCATGAATGCATAAACAGACAGATGCTTTTATTTCATGCAAAGACAGCTGCAGTAGAAAAAACAAATCATACAAAGGAGTCAAAAGAGATATATGACACTTTAATTGAGCCTCGTTAGATCACAGTCTTTCAAATTTAAAATAAATTTAAAATAAGAAACATGAATGTGCAAACATCTGCCTGGATGGACACGGCTATTACTAGTTACTAGTGATGTATGGACCGATCCCAAAATATCCTCAGCTTTAGGATCGATTTTCATCTCAAAATAGCGATACCTCAACTCATTAATTTGGGATAAATGTGTATTATTATGAGAAAGGAAAATACTCCTTTAAAGTCCCAGTTGGCAACATGTTTTTGATCATATTCACTGAAGCTGACACTATGCTGCGATAGAACAACATAAATTAGAAAAAAAGCACGCCTCTACGTGCACGTAGAGCCTGTTGTTTGTTTTGCAAAGATCAACAAAGCCCGGATCATCCTGTCCAATCAGCACGCAGGGCTGTGTTCGTACACACACAGAGCCCCTCCCCCCTCGGGTCATTCCACTATCACAGGGGGGAGGCGGAGGGAAGTAGCAACAAGCTTCCAATTCCTCGTTAAAAACCCAAACGAGGAGGTCCAAAACAACCAAGGAAAAGAAAACACCGGTGGAAAAGAAGGAAGAAAAGAAAGATGGCGACGGTGCCCGTGATAAAACTAGAGTCAACATCAGACCCGCGTTCCAAAGGTGGCGTGATCTAAGGGGTTTCAAAGGGCACGAAGTCGAGGGGGAGGAGCTCGGTGGTCGTGGGGGAGGAGCTTGGTGGTCGAGGGGGAGGAGCTCGGTGGTCGTGGGGGAGGAGTGTGAGAGTTAGAAACATTCAAAATCTGACAGAGTGCCCTCGATCCACCGGACTTGCCGACTGGGACTTCAAGGAGTGACATGGAAACACGGAAAATAATTAAGACAATATCATAACCGACCCGCTTTCCTACATCTTCTCACGATTAGAATCATGATGTTTTAGCAAATAAGTATAAATTATATAACTATATAAACCTTTAGGTAATATATGACTAATGTGCTTACCTTTTATTTTAATTGAGCCTGTGGTTTAACTGAGCCTGTGGTTTGCATTTAAAGTATAGTTTAAATGATTCTGATGGTTTGAAGGTATAAACCAAATAACATACATGTATATAAAGCGTACTCTGCTGTATTATTCTGTGCTATGACAAACATGGATTCAGCTTCCTGCCCGGTCTCCTCAAGTTGTTGATCAGATAATCAATTCTGTAATTTTTGTCTGAGTACAATATCTTCACCGCAGCAAAGTGAAGTTATTTCAGGATATAATCCGGAGACCCAGACGTCGGTGACCTGGATTGTGGGACCGGCGGTGCTGCTGAGGGTTTTGAGTAAGACACTGATCCTGATCAGCTCCGTGTCGGCACAAAGCCGACTCATCTCTCTCAAAGAGGCATCGATTCTCCTGCTCTCACCCAACACCACCACTACATCGATGCATTTCTTTATGATTTACTGAACACAGTGGACCTCCAAATTGGGAACCACTTCACTTTGAGTCATCTCTCATTTCTTTTTTTGGGGGGGGGGGCAGAGCAACACTGCAGACTCCTTTGTCATGTTTTCTTCCTCATTACCAGCAGCCCACCGCTCGTCCCCCATAGTTACTGTCCATCCATCATCATAACACGACGCTCACACACTGTACTGATAGCTCCACCTTTCATAACGACACTGCATCTCCTGTTTGGTCCGCTCGGCCTCTGGGCCGCATCTTTCAACCATTATCAAAGCAAATGGCATGAAACCAATCACATTTGTTTGGTGAATATGTGTGTGTGTGTGTGTGTGTGTGTGTGTGTGTGTTCATTAAGGTTTGTAAAGTTTGATCAGACAGAGTTCCCTGAGGTGGATCTGGAATGCTATGTTACCGTAATAACACCACTATAGGAGCAGCAGCAGAAACTTGAAACTCTTCTGTTCACCAAGGCTTTTGGCCCCTAGATCTTTATTTTTTCAGTTCTTTTGTGTGTATGTCTGGTTGTTTGTCCCTCCTCCTATAATGTAAAGCGTCCTTGGGTTCCTTGAAAGGTGCTGTATAATTTCCATTTATAATTATTATTATAATTCACAGATAAAAGGAAGTGTTCCTGGTGTGTTCACAACATCTTCCAGTGATCAAGCAATTTAATATTCAGCGTTATGATAATAAATCGCTTGGTGAAAAACAACGTGCAAAGATCACCAAGAAGATAAATGAATAGTTGTCTGTTTTTAGAATGTACTGTGGAGGTGTTGTTATAATTACATATATGTTATTATTTAATGGGAATGATAACATCCATATGTGGCAAATGAGTTCTACAACGATCTTAATCATCCACATTAGATCTTTAATATAAACACATTGGCGCATGCAGCATTTTACTGTGTCTGATCTGTATATGTGCTTGTTGCATGTTGACTTTATGAGCTCTCTGCTTAGATTACGATACCTCCATAAAGCATAATTCAGACGATAAAAACACTCATTCCCTCGCAGCTCTAACCAGCTATAATCCTAAATCACTGCGAGGTGGAAGACTGTAAAAGACGACAGCGAACACACTGGCTCATGTCACACATCTGTGTGAGTGCAAGGCAACGGGCCACATGATTCCTCTGATGACATCTCCAGCCGCACAGTGGCCGTAAATCCCACGAGGGCCGGCTGTATCAAAAGACAGAAACAGAAGAGTTTGGCGGGCCCGAGGCATCACGATGAGTGAAATCAATAGTGTGACCACATGCATGAGCGTGGCAGTGTCAGTCCGTCCACCTGAACAGACGCTTGTCTCGGCCAGATAGCGGGCTCATTGTTCATCTTGTGAGGGCGCTACGCTGAAACCTGACTGAGCATTGAAGGATGAGTTCCACATTTTGGGTAATACTCGATAACACCTTTTTAGATAGTAAACATAAAGCTATCGCCACGAGCCAGCGACGTTAGTACAGAGAGGGTAAAGAGAACGGGGCTCCAGAAATGTGCTGAGTAAAGAAAAGGCTTTCATGATGGTTTAGATTGGCACCTCAGAGTTATCAAAAATAAATGTATATTTGATTTACATTGGTGCCATTTGCTTTATATACCCATGAAAAGGCAAACCTATCTACATCATATTTTAATTTTCTTCTTTTTTCTCCCTTTTTAGAGGTGGGGTGGGGCAAAATTAGAAGTTAGCTAGCATAGATGCAGGTTGTTAGCATGGTAGTCAATCTGCGACTTAATAAACTATTTTTTTTCTTGGAATATTGCCCCCTTCTCTCAGCTCCGTTTCTTTTTTCTACAGTGGCCCTAACACGCCGTTGTACAAAATAGTAAGTATCTACAACAACAAAAAACCCTGATTTAAATACAATAAAAATGGTTTAAGGTAATATATCTGGGGGTGTAGTTACTCCGTTACGCCACAAGAAGTAGTCCCCACTAAAGTGAGGTTCTCATTTCTGAAGGAACACAACTACTTTCACATTTAGTTTGAAGTGAAATCTGATATCGGCGTCACTCCTGGACCCCCAGGAATATCATAGTAATTAATAAACAACAGTATGGCGAGGGTGGGCCCTGCATTTATGAATGTTTAAGTAATATTAATATTTATATTCATAGAGTAGCTTGCAGCTGCACAATGCTTGTTTTTTTAACTAAATGATAAAACATCTTTGTTTCTTTAGGGAGTCTGAGGACTTTCTGAGGCCGTCAATGGATGATATGTACTGACATTTCAGAAAATATGTTAAAATGGTTCAAAAGCATAAAATTACCACAAACTACTGTATTTCAGAATGATCTGTCATGAAATCACTCACATTTAGGCTCTTCTGTGTAACGACCAATGTAATATATTTTCTCTTCTGTTCACTGAAGACGCTCTAACTTCCATTTCACTGGGACTCGACTTCCATGCAGCAAATATCTAGCATTAATACATATATTTACTTACAAATTAGACCTTTCCGTGGAATAAAAGCTCACTTCTTTCATACTTAATATCTTAACCTTGATATGGTCCATGGTGGTTTTAAACTATAGGCCAGATTAAACCAACTGATGGCATGTACATGTCCAGTAAAATGGAAACAGCTTCATGTTGTTGATGTCGGTGTGAAATTGTGGTCTTGTTATTTCAGGGTGTAGAACTGAAAACAATAGTTTGATTGTAAATGTGCATAATAAAGCACCTATTTAAGACTTGCCGTTAATATTTAGAAACAGATGCGTAGGAGTTTCTAAATGATAAGAAAACTAGAAGACATCAGGCCAAAATGTATAACACATGTTCTGCTGAAAAGCTGTTTCAGGGAGGAGAATATTAAACTGTAACATACAATTAGTTCAACAGTGTGTCCAATTTGATGACCATATGCAGAACAGTATAAGAAGCGACGGGCCCAACAATAGTTAATGCGTAGCTTTGAACCGGTTGCATTTTAAGAACATCTGTGTTGGTAGAACAGAATCCCCCGAGCCAGTAGAACGTCAGGACCGATGATTAGTGTCTTCTAACTTTATATTCCTTCATCGTATTCCTGGCAAATTAAGCAAACACACTTCCCTGTGACCTGAAAGGAGAAAAAAGAAGAAGTCTTGGCCCGAATATCCGCCGGCTACACCGGAACCCCATAAATAAAGCCCCCTTCCCCCGAGAGGCATATGTGCCATCAGACCGATAGCCGATGGATTATGTGATTAATGTGGAAATATATTCATGCTATTTTCTATATATTCTATATATTCTATATATTTTCTCGACCGGAAAAAGGTGGCTTGCTCCCTCCAGGTCGGGGGGGAGTTCCTGCCTCAAGTGGAGGAGTTTAAGTATCTTGGGGTCTTGTTCACGAGTGAGGGAAGGATGGAGCGTGAGATTGACAGGCGGATCGGTGCAGCGGCTGCAGTAATGCGGTCGCTGTATCGGTCCGTCGTGGTAAAGAGAGAGCTGAGCCGAAAGGCGAAGCTCTCGGTTTACCGGTCAATCTACGTTCCTACCCTCACCTATGGTCATGAACTTTGGGTCATGACCGAAAGAATAAGATCCCGGATACAAGCGGCCGAAATGAGCTTCCTCCGCAGGGTGGCGGGGCGCTCCCTTAGAGATAGGGTGAGGAGCTCCGTCACACGGGGGGAGCTCGGAGTAGAGGCGCTGCTCCTCCACATCGAGAGGAGCCAGTTGAGGTGGCTCGGGCATCTGCATCGGATGCCCCCTGGACGCCTCCCTCGGGAGGTGTTCCAGGCATGCCCCACCGGGAGGAGACCCCGAGGAAGACCTAGGACACGCTGGAGTGACTATGTCACCCGGCTGGCCTGGGAACGCCTTGGGGTCCTCCCGGAGGAGCTAGGGGAAGTGTCCGGGGAGAGGGAAGTCTGGGCGTCCCTGCTCAGGCAGCTGCCCCCGCGACCCGGTACCGGATAAGCGGAAGAAAATGGATGGATGGATGGATATTCATGCCATATTCTAGTTAATGTTTTAAAACTCACGAGGGATCATTAAACAATCTATGAAACATGCAAAATGGGCAGACTTCCTGTTGGGCCCAGAGTACGACTTTTTTAATCAAAAAAATATATTTGAATGGTAAAGAAAAATATAAATAATTCCTTAAAATACATCAGGGCCTTTGCACCAATCGGTGCTCAGGTTCTACACAAGTTGAACGAATGATCCGCATCCATAACAAAAGACTAAGCGAAACTAACCTGCCTGAGGATGTCGACGACGTATATACCTCCACAAGGAATTCATTTTCATAAACACGGAAAACATGCTCCAGTTCTAATCGTCACAAAGACAAACGATAATGGAACTTGACAGATGACTGGATGCGTCTTTTGATTTTGATTTAAACTAACTCAGCATGAACATACACGCAGCCGTAGGACTGCCATCAAAGACGGGGCGGCCAATGACACGCCAGCCTGCTGTTGAATCATCCATATTGATACAGTATGAGCACTTTGCACTTGAAAAGGATGGCTTCCTATCTGCCCTCAACAGATTGCTGTGACTGTTCTGCTATATGTTACAGCAAGTAAGATAAGAAACCACAACTCCCACAGTTGTTCAGTGCTTGATATATCGCCATATCTTTTCATCCCACGTATTATATATCCAAACCGCTTTAGTTATTTAACTGAAACAGATGGTCTTCAGTGCAAGTGAAGGTCCTGCATACTAATGGAGCAGCAGAAATCACTGACTTGCTGTACAAATTGGACAGCTATAGGCCAGAGGTGTGATGTCATCATAAAATTCCATATGGGATGGATGAGAAAACAAAATGTGTCCCTGGGCTGTGAAAGTAAATGAGAAAAATATGAGCTAATTAATGCGGTAAATAAAGATTCAGGTGACAGCAGTTAATGTAATTTTATTATGCTAATAAATCTCAAAGGGCTGCCCATGCATCTTGATGATAATGACTCTACAGAATCGATTTACAAATTAAAGAGTAATATTGGCATCTTCTTCTATTTGCTCTAAGTGTCTCGATGGCTTATATTTATTTGTATGGATTTTTTTGCGCAGTTTTCCCCCCCCAAATTACTGCCATGTGGTGATTTTTCATAAATCCCACAACAAGTAGTAATGGTGAACCCAAATCAACCATGTAGGACTCAGTGAGCATATTCATGTTTTTGCTGGATTTAGTGTGTATCATTGAGGTTAGATTTTGAGTGTCATGCATGGAAACATCAGCATACTAGTGATTTTAGTTTTTATGCTTGTCAAAAAGCAAAGGTCGATAAACCTTTGAAACTGAAAATTTGAAACGACATGAAACTAAGAATACAATGATATCATTTTTTTTTTTTTTTTACTTTAACCAATAATATATTCACTTGCTTGCATAACACTGCCCCTGGAATCAAACCACCGACCACTTGGCCATAGCCCCATCACAGCAAGCATTGGGGCAGCCTCATGCAAACCCAGCTGATGGTCTGTTGATGGTCATATGATTCCTGCTTTCATGACAGCCTAAGAATGTCTTTATGTGAATGCAATGAACAGAAACATTTTCTAGCGAGTGACATCATCATCCACATACTGTATGTCCTTGTAAAAGCTTCTACTCAATGAATATCCAAAGGAAGGCAGGAACATTCATGAGGTTGTGAGGTTGCACATATGAAATGTTCATTCCGTTGTATCTTATATTTGATTATGCAGTCGTCCTATATGCATGCATATGTTGATGAATCCCCCAACTGCATGCACAGAACTTTAATTAACATGAATTAACATAATGGCATTGCCTCAGAAACTCAATAATCCTCTGGACGGATGAAAAAAAAAGAAAGCAAGTGGAACAGAAAAACTTCAGCGATGCAGAAATTGAGACAATTCTCCGAGCTGCTGAGAGAGAGAGAAAGCAGCCGTGGTATTATGGTCCCACAAAAAGATGATATATGGAAGGAGATCATGAAGCAGTATAATGCCATTACATCCTCGCAGAGAACCGTGGAAGGAAGTGAGAGAAAGCGGTTTGATTTAAAACGCTTCTAAATGGTGCATTGCAGTCAGCTGTGGAGAAGGGGGAAAAGGTCTGAGGAGGCCGAGGCTGTGCTCTCCCAAACTGCTGCCTCATTGGGGATGTGTCAGTTCCTGGCACTTATCCAGGTGAGGACCTTGGTAATTATGCCCTGTGGCGAGTCCATGCAGCAGCTGACTGCTGCAAAGGGACACACCTCGCTGGGCTGGTTGTTAACTACACAGGCCTCATTTCTCATTTTCCTGCTGGTCCATCTGTGACTTCTCAAGTGGAAGGCATAATTTAAAGGACATCTACGATAACATTTTATCTTCATAGCTTGCTCTTTTTATGCTGCTGGATATAAAAGCTGTTCAAAGAAGATATATTAAGACGGATGAGGTAAAAGATTAGCAGTAGCGTTAACACTTAAAGGCAGAGTAGGCCATTTGGAAAATGTCCCGCCCCCTTCGTTGAGACCTCTGTTGAAAGCCCCGCTCCCAGAATGCCAAACGAGTGCTCGGGATCGGCAGAGTGCAATCAGGAACTAAGCATTGACAGACAGGCAGGCCGTCCAATTATTATGTCCAGTCCGACCTTTTTGATTGGACGGGGTTTTTACAGGTCAACTATGTCCCTGCAACAGTTCATTTCCACTCACAAGTTTTTTTCCGATTTGATTACAGAACTTCACAACCTTTCCGACCTTGCCTACGTTTGCAAGGCGCATTCCGACCTGATTGCAAAATGCCAATCCTGCCCCCCCCCCACACACACTTTTTTTGTTTTTACAATACACGCGAATTTTGGAATAAAGTGTACAATTTCCATATTCACTGCAGATAAACATGTAAACCAGTAGTCTGAGACATTGTTAACAGCTTAAAGGGGAGTAAAATAAAATTTGGTGATAATCAGTGTTTTTTGTGTTAATGTAAGAGCAGTTAAAACAGGCCGGTCAAATTTGACCGGGAACACTAAAGTAAGGGGGGAGAAACGAACACGACACAAAGGTAGGAGTTCAGACAGTTTGGGGGTTATGGATTAATAGGCCATGGAACGATGGCAGTCACTTTGTGGTGTGACTAATGCCTAAGAATGTGCTCTTGCTATATGGATTACATTGACATCTGAGTGATAATAATGTAAGCCAGGCCGATCCAGTCGTGCTCTGATGGCCATTCACCTACATTGGTTGTGCAGTTTGGTTTATGCAGATGGGACATTCAGATACAGCTTCATGTTAATGCAAAGTGTAAAGTGTAATTGGGCAGTGTAATGGCGTGGCCACAGATTGCATCCCACTTGACTTTTTAAATCCAGCACCATTATGCTGGGTAAATTTCATTATACATAGTTGAGCTCTCATGAAAAAAACACAATCCAATTGTAGGTTTCTTTTTAATTATTTCTTTTTACACATATGAACACCCAATTCCACTAGAAGAAAAAGTACATAGATTACATAAATAATAATACAAAATAATCAAGTGTATTAAAGGATCACATTCAGGAGAGACCCGCCAGGATATTCAGCTGTCCTATCACATTTGCACCAGAAGTCTTGATCTAACTCTACATATTTTATATTTCAAGAAATGATGCCAAATTTGATAAAAAATGTACCAGAAGAACCTTGCAGGGTGCTGAGGTTTCTTATCCACTGAGGCTGAGATGGAGGACTTGTGTGGCAGGAAGTCGCCCTGGGGCTCGTTAGGAGAGCTGATATCCAAGGGTACTCCAAATAGGGCAGGACTCTATAGTCATTTGGAGGATCAGTGAGAGTGATTTGAACTCAGTAAGCAGTTAGCTTAGAGCAGTTCCAAAAAGAATATGAAGATGGGATCACGCTGGATCAACATCTGGGAATCTCTCTGACAACCGCTCTGTAGTCCAGTCTAGTATTTTACACTGTGAACTCGTTTTAACACAGCATCCCCAGGTTTATCTGTTATGTCCTCACCAAGGTCCAATGAGGGAGGAGTTACGGTGGGCTGACAATTACAGGTCAGATATTATACCTTTAAATTAATTAACAGGTGATATCAATATCAGAATTATGAGAGTTCTGGGAAGTGGGGGTTTTGTTTCCCAACATAATCTCACAGCCGAGTACGACGGCGTATTAGAGCCACTGTAGAGCAGAGAGAGGTGGGCAATATTCTGAGAAAAAAAACTTAAAAACTGTATAAAGTCGCAGATTTGCTACTTTATTACGATGCTATGCTAGCTAAAATCCCATGAATGTCGCATTTATGTTTCTAATGAATCCATCACAACGTGTGAAAACGCCTCGTTAAGGTCCTTAGTGTAACGACCTGAGGCCGGCAAGGCAAGGACCCAATCACACAACTCAATTCACTTTCAAATCAATAGAATTTATTTCACAAAAAAACAAAGGGAAGCAGAAGCTACAAAATACGGTATTAACATAAAGCGCCTCCAAAAGGGAGGGAGGAAAGAAAACAGAATAACACTGGCCTAATCTGGCTAACACTATATTGACAGGAACAAGGGATCTATGTCTAAACTATTTACAGAGGGAACGAAGCTAAATACAAAGTACCAAATAAGAGGGCTAAGCTAGAAATGAGCAACAAGGGGGAAACTAAACAAGGCTGACCTAACAAAGTAACAAACAAGCAAAAGGATCTATGAACAAAGTGACAACGAAACAAACCGTCAGCAGAAGTCGTGAACGAGGTAACAAGGGAACAAGAACGCTGCTTGAAATGACGGGACATAACGAACTGGCACAGGACAAGGGGAGACGCTGACAATATATACACACACGAGGTAATGGGAACAGGTGACACAATCAGGAAGAGGGTGGGACATCACAGACGGCAGAAACAGAGGGGCAGGAAACGAGAGGGAACACAGTTACTTCAAAATAAAAGATGAGACAACACCGAAGACAGGACAAAAACGGTAAACTTAACAGACAGATGCGGATCATGACACTTAGGGTGATGCTGTCGATGGTTATTGTTGGTTTTATTTATATGAGGCCAAA
The DNA here is from genome assembly GCF_963514095.1 of Eutrigla gurnardus. Taxonomy (NCBI): domain Eukaryota; kingdom Metazoa; phylum Chordata; class Actinopteri; order Perciformes; family Triglidae; genus Eutrigla; species Eutrigla gurnardus. The sequence goes on along the minus strand of NC_139921.1, from coordinate 4,801,658 downwards.
TTGTCATCTTAGTGGTTGGGGTAAATGCTAGCTGTTGCTTTCACTTGTTGTCGTAGCAACAGCAAACATCCAATGTTAGCGGAACCAAGCAAGTTGTTTATAAAGGCTATATGTACACGTGAATATATACCAAAAGGAAACGGAGGCGAGAGAGGGGGGCAAGATTATTTATTATGTCTTTATTATATTTATTAGTTCTCTGAATATTGCCCACCTCTCGGCTCCATTTTTTTTTTCCTACAGTTGCCCTGGTCGTACCCAAGGGTATCGGAATAAGTCAAAATCCTATGTATAAAAAAGTGTGCTGCAGCTGTTTTTCTTGTCCCTGAGTGTTGTAGGGATCCTACATTGATAACACAGTACAGTACATACAGAGTGTAATGATATTCCTGCTGCTCGTTTCTTCCGTTTTAATGAGACTACAACGACCGTAAGTCTGAGGAGGCTGGTGGGCAGGGTTGTGCCTGAACAGCCCTCACATCCACCTCGGCCGTGTTGATTCTCGCCTGAACACGAGTGAAGTGGTGCCACTCTCACTTCCACGCGCAGGCTGTCGAAAGTACTCGACTATAATTGCCAATAAACAGCACCTTGTGAAATGGACTGAATTCATTTTACTTGTCGTTTAAAAGCATTGTCCTCTGGCCTCTCCTTATTTCTCCATCTCTAGAACTCATCCACTCTTGCTTCGAGTGCTTTCCTGCTTATCTCGTGGATTACAGTCCGTGGATAAATCATAGAACCTTCTCCTGCAACGCGTCGCCCCGTTATAGCGTTCACGTTTTACTGCATGTACTGGGTGTCTGAACAGCGGAAACGTGTGAAATCCCCTGCTGTCAAAATGACTTGTTTTCAGGAATAGAGGTATTATTAAATGGCAGCTTTTAACATTTAACAAATATTGTAAAGGCACTGCCGGGAAACACACACACACACACACACACACACACACACACACACACACACCCTCCGACATGAAAATAATATAATGAGCTGCAACAATTCAGTAAGAATCTAATAATGGTGTGTGTGTGTGTGTGCGTGTGTGTGTGTGTGTGTGTGTGTGTGTGTGCGTGTGTGTGTGTGTGTGTGTGTGTGTGTGTGTGTGTGTGTGTGTGTTTGTGTGTGTGTGTGTGTGTGTGTGTGCGTGTGTGTGATTCTTTCAGAGGTTGTTGATAATACACATTGGTGCTCCAGGGAGGCTGATTATTCCATCACAGTTTCACAGAAATAAAAACATCGTTTTTGGGAAAAACAAAAATGTTCAGCGCAAATTGCTATTGTTATGCAAAATATGTGGCAAAGATTGTTTACTCAATGCACACTGCCAGGAGAAGAAAAGACTTTTGTAAGAACATTGATCTTACAACGGGAGGAAAAGAAGAGTTTTCGCCATCTCAGTATCTTTCAGGATTTAACTATCCAGTGGGCCGTTCAATATTAATCAATGTAATGAAATCCAATGAAGTACCCTGAATTTACCTGTCACTAACAAATAAGAAATAATCCTGGTTCTACTTAATAGAATGACATCTCTCTGACAGATCCGTGAAAAGGTTGTCAACATACGCAAAATGAAGATTAGAAGATTGTTAGAACATTTATGGGATGATTAGTCAGAATCTGGGACAGAATAACAGGGCGGTGGGCGGACTGACCAGGGGTCAGTGATAACACCTTTACAGCTGCAGATGTGAACGGTATCTAGTACATGGTGAAATTACTGCAAATTGAATTTTAGTGATAGGATGCACTTGTCGGCTGGAGAGGGAAAGAATGAGGCATGGATGAGACCCGGATGAGAAACTGCACTGCATCCCAAAACAGACCAATTCTGCGGAGCGTCTGATTGGGAAATGTAGCGGCGTTGAGAGAGCCTCTTTGTGTTACACTCGGCGTCGCTCGGATGAGGCTCACTAGATTTATGTCTCTACCTGGAAGGATGTTTTGACCTGAGACAGGCGTATTTGCTGCTTGAGGGATGTACTGTGTACCTAACGGAGAGGCAGCCAAGGGATCGGGGAGCCGTCTGCAGCACGGAGCACGGTGGCAGCGAGGTTGATGATGATGACGCATTTTCCTGGGACTGGAGGTGTGGCCTGATATCTTGGGTGGAATTAGCCAGAGACTACTCTGTTGTGATCAGTCTGTGGAGCAGAGAGGGCCAGAACAGCAGATGAGGCTTCTCTCTTCAGCTAATACTCAGAAGGACCAGACGTCTTGGCCCTTTTGCTGGCCTTTAGCAGGGGGTTGACTGTGTAGAACAGGAAGTATGAAACTCCACAGAGGACTGCTTGAAGAGGACCCGCTCCCATGTAGACATGAATGTTTTCTCATGCTCCAGCGTTACCAGGTTCCACCCTTCTCTGTCTGCCCTTCCAGCCGGTCGCTGCTTGTTCTTGCTTGCTAATAAACTGTTAATCTCTTTTCACGCCCGCCTCAGTCTCTGCTTCGGGGTCTCTGCACCGAAACGAAACAACGAATGACTCAACGAAAACACTACAATTCTTCGTTTCAGGCCATTATTCACAAATGAAAACATTACATTACATTTCTGCTAATAAATCCCTTGAACTGGACCTTTAAGAAGTCCCATATTAATTAACGGAAGCGTTCAATAATTTGGATATACATATAACAAGCATCATTTCTCCCAAGCCAGAGTTATAGTTTCATGATAAATATATCCATTATTCATGCAGGTTTAAATTGGGGCACAGAAGAAAGCCTTCCCTGTCTTGAAAGCAGCAGCAGTATATCTCCATGCTGCTCTTAAATAACTAGGTGCATCCCTTAGGTCTTCAACGAATGCTTTGGTGTGAGAAAGGGAAAAGTGCAATAGAGACACTTGCCCTGCAAAAGTTGGAATGATAAACTTTTAACCGCGGAGAAATCATGGATTTCATAAATTAGAGCAGAGTGAAGCCCCATCGAGCGAACGCACCGTCTGACGCCACTCGCCTGTGGGATGAAGGAGGCGGGATGAGTTTTTGTTTCCGACATCTTCCGACAGAAAGCTCACAATAGCTACACTAACAAGCAGACTTGTTTACCAGCCCCGAGGAAAGCCTTGTCAGAACACAGGAAGGACAGTTTTGGTCCCGCAGCTTGCCCTGTGAACGCATGGCCGACCGCAAGGCGCCTGATGTAGCATATCAAACATAGGCGAGGCCCACGGGGGACTGGGATCGGCCTGCTGCCACGTTAGGCACCTGTCCAAACGCCTGGCACACACTCAGACAGTTTAGAGGTGCTCCTCATCCTTGAGGAGGAGATAACCGGTGCCAAGAAACAAAACTGCAGCACAGATGAAAAAACAAACAAAGCCGCCAACACACTCGGTGAAACTCAGCCTGTATGTGATATCAGAGGAGAGGAGCTCAGCTTGGATGGTTTGTAACGTCCTCTTACATCACAGACAGAGACTTGATGGTTGTACGTGAAGTTTCTTCAATTAGTGCGTGTTTGCTTCAGACTAGTGCGTTTACAGCCATTGCTCACTGGTTTCACCAGCATTACAGTGACGAGTCATAGTTCCTCTTTCATTCTCATTGGTTGGACTCTTTAAATATTCAAAATTACAACCCATCTCATCGTCTACCGCTTATCCGGTGTCGGGTCGCGGGGGGCAGCAGCTTTAAGGGGACCCCAAGCATCCCTTTCCCGGGCCACATCAGCCAGCTCTGCCTGGGGATCCCGAGGTGTTCCCGGTTTTTCATGGGGTCATTTGAACCATTCTTAGTCTTACCCCTCACCTGAGACCAGTTTGCCATGGGAAACCTGACCAGGAGCACAAAGCTCCAGACAACACAGCCCTCAGGGTCATAGGCACATACAAACCTCTCCACCACAGTAAGGTGATGGTTTCCACAAAGCATTTGAAGTTTTAATAAAATGTCTTGTTAATAACCTGATGTAGTTTAAAACACACAGAAAACAGTTTCTTTAACTTAATACCTCCCAAGATTCACATTGTCAAGTTAAATATGCAAAAATACATCGCAAAGAAAAAGAATCCTTCAAAACTGGAAATCCAAAGACAATCTTCTCATATCAGTCATTGGGTCACCTACTTATTATACCAAATCATAAAATAAAACCTTTAGAATGAACAAAAATCAGCCTTGAATTAGTCCTTTATTCCATTATAACACATCTAAGTTGAAATTAAAACCAAAGCCACATACATGACCAAAGACCCCAGCTATCATACCCATCTTCTTAATATCTCAAGTAATATCTGGGTTTATTATCATAATTATTGTTGAAATCATTTCTGTCTACATATTTTTCTTTGTTTGGCGTTTGTTCTGATTATATTCTAGGCATCAAGGTGTGACCTGTGACCTCACAAAACACATTTTTGGGTCTTAACTCAAGAATTCATATGCCAATTATGCCAATTTCACACAAATGGAATAGGATGAAACGATGAAGTGATGACATTTTTGACAGACATGAATGTAAACTGCAACTTGACTGGTTGGCACAGGGAAAAAATGACTCCATCTTTTCTTTGAGAACAAATTACTTTAAATGTGGATTGTATTGAACCAGTAGTGAAAGTACAATGCTATCTTGAATGTCATTGTATGGCCAAGCATGACATATCACATCTATGAGCTCAAACACAGAGAATATATGTATGTTTGTACATTCAACAGAGTATATCAGTGGTTGGTATACATTAGCCTGTGGCATCTTCCTAAAATGTAGACCCATGAAGATCTTTGAGGACTGCCCCCGTGAGTTCACATGCAGCAGATAGAGAAGAGCCAGTAGGTGAATAAAGGAATCTCCTTGATGATCTTGGTGTCGACCGGGAGGCCGACTGGTTTACAGGACGCGGCCTTTAAGGCAGAGTGACAGGATCGCTTTGTGCATCAGGAACTAATCGTCATCTCTTGAGTCCAATTTACTCCATCTGTTGCCTGTGAGTCAACCTAATGAATGAACATGACGTTGGATGTATCAGACTAACAACACAAGCCCCCCCTCAAATGAGTCAATTCCTTTAGGGTGAGTCATGCTTGTAGTCTAAATTAAACAAAGGAAAAACAAAGGTGGTGATTCACAACTAACTCTCATTCATTGGCCAGTTCAAATATGTTATCAGTAATGATACCAATCACAACTCACCACTAGAAGTCACCTTTGACTAATTGTAAAGGCTCCGTGTTAGACTCCCTCCATTATTAATGCTCTTCATCTAATCTTCAATTTCTCTCTCGCATCAAGGCATCGGATAGAGGGCACGGAAAAGCTCAGTCCAGTGCACGGACCAATCAGTGCAGAGGTAATGGCAGCTAGGGGCGTGGCTAAGGAGTGCGTGATACAACACATAGAGACAATGTTTTTTCAATGGTAAGACAATGGTTGGATGCAGAAATAGCTTCCCTGATATCAGGACTGGAGAGTATTAATTGAAGGAAAAGCAAAGAACAACACTGACTGGTTTCAGAAAGAGTTTGATTGACAGATGGTTCATCCAATCACCTGCCACATGTTTGTTTGAAAGTGCCTGCCCTTTGTTCTAACAGTTTCCAATGACTGCTTCTCAGACGGTTCTGTGTAACAAACCATGTGGCGGGTCTACTGCTCTACTGCTTGTATGGATGTTACTCCCATTCCATTTCTATGTCTATTCCACATGGTCTTTAGTGATGGACACACAGTTTCATTGTTTTAAAGGGGGTTGCTTGTTGTGCAGCTCTCCTTAGATGCTGCAGAAGTCTCCATTGCTGCTTTTATTCTCTCCTTTGTTGGAAAATAAAGACAAGTACAGCCTATGGTCCCAAAAAACTGCAGATTTTTTTTTAGATCTATGGCGTTCACATTAACCGTTGCCGAGACGAGACCCTCCTCTGGTTAAAAGTTGCCAGCAGCTTTGAGGCCTGTGTGATCATATCTGCCATGTGGTCAGGAGGGAACTTGCTATATAATACCCATCCAGCATCGATATCATAATGCAAGGCTAGGCACAAATAAATCCCACTGATAAGGGATTGGAGTGTGTCAGACTGCTTTTACCTCTGCAGCTGCTTCTAGCAATGTGTGAGAAAATGAAATGCAGTTATATTGTTGCATTATGACTATGCCTGATAGGTTAACGTTTGGTAATGTATCTATGGGACATTGTAAGGTATGTAGCACGATAAGCAAACATTTATGCAATAAACTCAGTTTCCTACATACTTACCTTATTGTGTGACATGGTGGTATTTCCGGCGTTGAAACTTTACCGTTGAAGCCATCAACTATTTTTCGATAAGTCTTCCATATAGCTTGGTTTCCAGGCCAACAAAAGCTTTTCCTCATCTGCACTTGCACTCTTAATTCATCCATTTGAGTTGTTTTCTCATTTCGAGTCAGACTAAGCATTCACAATTAATTACACAGCACTCACCTTCCTTTGATAAACCCAGACAAAGGGTGCAAGCCCACGCTCAACTGACGGTAACCGGCTAATTTGAGTTCTAGTGGAATTATGCATTTGCAGAGCTATATAACAAGCATGTTTGAGAACCTCATAGAAGGCTGTTACCAAAGGTCACCAAAGTTCACAGAGGAGTTGGCACCATTGCGTTGTATAAGACACATTTAGCAAGTGGAGGGATATATTCCCACTTCCTATCGGGAAGCTTTTCTTTGTGATCTTCTGGAGTATAAGAAACTAAATTTCTCTTCACGGTATTTCACATTGGTGTCTAGTTGCTAAATTCTTAAGCATCTGTTAGTACATTATCCTCCCAGTCAATATGCCTGCATGTGTCTGAATGGCACCAGGCGACCTTGGCTTACATGCAGCCCAGAGAAGCAGGATAGCAGCTGGGATTCCTTGTTGGGCTGTAAGTCGACAGGAGTGTGTACTCAACGAGCGACGGCCTGATTTCCTGAGCATGCCAACATGACTGGAATTAGGCTGGTAAGGGATTTATGTCATTACCTTTGGTTTACTGCCCAATCACATCCACATCCTCAGATGTTCCTTCCTCGGATGATAAAGCATGGTAAGGTGTCTGAAACTGCTTGATTATTTGGAGGGAGATCAGCTTCATGATTAAAACAAAGTTATGTTGTTTTTGTTGGAGATGAAACAGACAGATTTGGACCAGGAGGTCTGTTCTTCAGTTCAGATCTTGGAGTGAAAGATAAGTCAAGCAATCACAGGACTTTCACCCAGGAGACAAAAATTCTGTATAAGCTATGTAATGGAAATGAACTAGACTTCCAAACTGACATTTGCATCTTTAGTCCTGAGCTCTTGTCCACAAAGACAAATCCGCGTCTCAGTCTTTTAATCACATAACCTATTTAATGATGTCCTGTAGATAATGCACTAAGTTACGTAACAAATGTACTTATTTTAATCCAAACAAAGATTTTTTCCTAAACCTAAGCAAGTAGGGTTGTTTTGAGTTTCATGTCACAATGTTACGTTTCAAATTGCAACCGTTCCACACTTGTAGATGTCGCTGATACTCCATTGGTCATAAATGTTGTTTTAGTCATGTGATGTGTTTAGTAAAAGCTGCTATCATTCAACCTCCCACAATTAAACCGCTAACTCAGACATGTTGGAGAGATCTCCAGGCAGAACTAAAAACTATGAGCCTGTCTGCTTTATCAGATTTGGTTGGTAAAATATATGCTGGTTAAAAAAATGAAACCATGTCGAAGAGATAAATGTAAGATCAAATGTTTCATTTGCAGCCTCTTATACATTATTACTCTTATGTCAAATATTGCATAAGGTAATTCATTAGAAATACACTTGGATTGACAGCCGGGTGTTTGATTTAGAACTGGAAAGCATTTACTTGGGAAAACAGCCTGGAGTGCTGTGTCTGCATTTCTTACTGCTTGACCATCCCATCGCACCTGCCTTTAATCAAGCACCAATTAAGCGCTCGGGTTCTAATGAGCGTCTGAGAGTTCGCCAATTAAATGGCTCTGGATTAAAAAGCAAAGGCCAGGTTAGTAGGAATGGCAGATGGATTTATAGAGAACAAATTGAACACGTAGAAGCTGAGATCAATGTGGAACCAAAACACAAATGTTGGATGTAGAATTGTCTAATGAAGGTAATTAAGGTTAGCTGCACTAAAAAAACAGAACATTTAACAGAGAGTTGCATCTACAACAAGGTGAGTCGGTGTGAGCCTGTAAGTAAGTTTGCTGGCAGCATGTGTAAATAACAGCATGGGTTCAGGACGTGCAGTTATGGATATAATAGATATCATCAATTAAAAAGCAAGCGCATCATGTCTGTGTTTTCAGATTTGACTGAGTTTAGACTCAGAGGGAAGTTGATGACGGTGCAATCAGGCGCTAATGGTCCTTTAAGTGCACCTGCTGACTGTGTTGATGAGCAGGTCAAACCACAATGACTCATTTCCTGTGGTGTTTCGTAGAGCAGCGTACAGCGTTCCCTTTCACCTCATGCCCTGTCTTTGTCCACCAACATGGATGTGCGTAGCGCCCTCCGCATGGAAGGCGTTCGCTCGTGTGCTCGATCATTTTATTACCATACCAACGCGGACTCCGTGTTCCCTTCACCTACGGACGAGAGCAGCAGCTGACGGATCAAGATGGATAAGTACAGCGAGCGCGGCTTCAGCCGAACCCAAAACGCCTGAATTGATTTGGAGCCCAGGTGTGTGAGTGTCGAGGATGATAACCTCGACAGCCTTAACATCAGGTCATCCTCCTCGCACTCACCAAACTCCAATCACCAGGCTCTCACTCTCAAGGAGCCGTGGGATGGACCCCGAGATTAGGACTAACGGCCTACTCTTTGAAAAGAAAGCCAGACAGGAGTCTTCACAGGCTCCTGGATGGCTGACGACAATCAGCGCTCTAAATTGGGAGCCAACCGGGGGCTGCAGAGAAACCCTCCGCTGGCTGATAAGGGCTCTCTCTAGAGAAGGAGGACAGTTCCCATCTCCAGGGTGCTGATGTGCCAGGAGCCCCCACTGGTTCTCAGTCCTGAATATGAGCCATGTGGGACCTGAACTCTAATTCGTATGCAATGTGATGCAGGAGCTGAGCATTACAGGGAGTGGGCTGGTGTGTGTGTGTGTGTGAGTGAGGGAGGAGCTGATCCAGAGGAGAGAACATGACTCAATGGTACAGAAGCACATGTTAAAAGACGGCGGCGGGGAGCCTGGAAGAGGGAAATCAGTGAGAAAAAGAAATAGCAGAAAGTCTGTGAGCCTGAGAACGTCTCTATTGAATAGTGCATGAATCTAAAACGCCGGGGAGAATGGGCAGCTACTCACATTTGTAACATGTCTATATGTCAAGGCAAGTCATTGTGATTACTCATTTATATTTATGTTTTATTTCAAAACAAAGGCAGCAGCAGATATTCACAACGTGCTTCTGATGTTTCACTTTCCTTCATACGTTTGTATGTCAGATACTTCCAAAACAGACGTGGGTTGCCTCCCCACATCTGTTGTTGCTGCTATCATGTGCATAGTCAGCACACTGACAGACATGAAGCTGATCACAGGTCAGAATTACCTGTTTGAACAGGAATGTACATTTTCTCCACATTGAAGTGCCATTTATTTGGCCTCATGTTGTCAATGATCCGGGTCTTACCGTTGTTGATGTTGCCGCCTTAAATTCATCGCTGTGTTTGGAGTTTGATTACAGGAAGTCATATAATATGATTGTGACCCCAATCACTTCAGTGACCATGTGACCGGGCGCACTCAAAGGTAATATGGCGAAGAAACAACATCAAATTAAACATGCTGCTGATTTTTCAGGCACTCGAGCAACAGATGGCCTCTCTGATACGTGTGTGTGTGTGGAAACAGGACATATGTGGAACTACACACACACACACACACACACACACACTCACACACGCACTATAATTAGAAGGGGCTGTGTATTTTTTACTTCGTACACGCGGCACAGTGCCGTATCCACACGTCAACGTGGGCTGTTTCAGTCGGGGGGGGTCGGTCCATGCAGACACGGATGTGATGTGATGCAGAGCACATTATCATCCAGAGAGAGCTTTCTGTCAGCGGCCCCTCCCCTTTCTCACACACTGACCTAAAACACACACGCTTCACTGAACCATCCACCACCGACCATCGCTACTTTTCACGATGGATTGTGGGATACTTTACTATGGGATAGAATTACTCTCACTAAACATTCAGACGATGAGATGGAGAAATCACTGGTGAGTGATTTTGGACCCAGCCAGACTTTTTCAAGCAATCCATGGAACCGGTTTCTATCCATTTCCTCTACGAGCAACAGCAACTTTATCCCTCGTTGCAATGCAACAGACACGTGAAAGGTCCTGTTGGGGATGTAGCAGGAGCAGATTTGGTTATCAACAGCTAATTATTAATGTCAATATGATTATCGATATTAATAATTATATTTAATATATTATCATGATATAATCATGAATAAACGGGGCACCACCCTGGGATCAGGGAAAAGATAACCTAAAACTGTATTCAGTCTCAATATAAAGGTTTTATACTCACATGTCAATCATCGTGATCATTGGCATGGAAGTATGAAAACAATCTAACAAGACCGCTAGTTATAATATAATAAGATTTATTAAAATCAGTAATAATGATTACAATCAATAACACTGCAATTAACAAAGCCTTATTACCTAACTACCTAACACACAAGGCTAAGCAAAACAACGGAAGAGACACACGTGGAGTGTGCGTGTGTGTGTGTGTGGAGAGAGAGAGAGAGAGAGAGAGAGGGAGAGATGGCCGGGTGCAGCCACCAGATGGAGCTATTCCTCACAGCGTTCAGGGGCGTAGCCACTGACGCCAGATGGAGTAGTGAGAGAGGGAGAAAGAGAGGGAGAGATGGCCGGGTGCAGCCACCAGATGGAGCTATGTCCTTAGCGTCCGGAGCCGGGAACAGCTGGCGTAGGACACGTGTGGGGGGCGATGTATGTGTGCGTGTGTGTGTTAGCGGGACACAAACAAAGAGAGGAGGAGAATGCGCATGCAATAATCGAAGGCTCAGGAGGCGTGTTACTATCACACGGGAGCTCGTGAATGAACTGGCGTTCGTTCGTCCTTTAACTGATAGTAGACGCTTACTGAGCTCGTGAATATGGCTGAGGTTAGTCAAAACACCGTTACAGAAATCAACCCAGCAGCGTGGGTACACAATCAGCCTTCGAATACAACAATACAGAAAGCCACGGACTTGGCGGTCCGTTAACAAGAATTACAAGCATGTCCTACACTATCGAGTCGCTGCTTCTTCCCAGATAAATAGCCTCTTACTTTGTCGATGTGAGGTTTTCCGTCCCGTGCGGTGATGGCGTCTCCGAACTCATTCATGTTCCAGTATGTTCCAGAGGTGAGGTGGAACCATGGAACCTCCTGCGCATGCACACGGAGAATGGACTTCTCAGTGGGAGACATCTGGTGAATGAGAAGGATTAGCATATTGATACATTCTAGATTATTATTTTTTTAATGTGTCAAAGAGTTTTTCTTTGGCGGTTGACCCCAAAATGAACCGCTTGTACCCCCGCACACGACGGCTTGTACCCCCACACACGACGGCGGCTCTGCACACAAACGCACATGTACCCACCCAAACGTCACAGTCGAGGAGGGAGGGCCCCTATGGGCTGATGCTGATATTTACCATTGCCCCTTAATAGCTTTAATTCCAAAGAGCTGTGTTATTCAATGTTATTAAAACGGTGGAGGGAATCCCATTCATGTCTTTGTAAGAAGCTTTAAAGTCGACTTCATTGATTTTTTGGCTATTTGTGGCGGCAGAATGAACAAAGACATCTGTATGAAGTTGATATGGTGAGTCTGGAAGCAAGCAATTCCTTATTATTCACATTTAGCAGACTCGGAGCAACGTGGCCATTCATTTGAAGTGGTGTTTGGGTCCTTTCAGCTCTTTTTTTGGTCTCCTCTCTGTTGATGCTCCACGATGTTCACCAGCTAAGTTTCTGTCACACAGTTGGTTTATCAGACCTTTTCTTGCTGACACGTTAGCTTGGCCAAGACAAAAGGGGAAGACATCAGGCATGTCAGACCAGCCGGTTCAGCAGTCAGAAGAATGGATGACCGTGTTCATAAGGCTCATGCTCGTTAATGTCTCACCGCGTTCTGCAAACCTCCATGTGGACGGTGAGCAACACTTTCATTTATGTGACCAGCTTCTCCTGCTGCCAGCCACCCGCAGCGCTACACATGCACACGTCTTCACCCGTAACCCAGCCCGATGATTTGTCAGCCAAGTGCAGCCAAGTGAGGCCTAATCTGCTGTATCTGACAGCTGACAACGGTGACTAAGTGCCCAAACATTCACTATTGACTATTTCCCCGGGGAAGCCGTTGCTGATGGACTGGAGAAGGTAACGGTGTCGTCCTCCGGGGGGAGAGCGTTCCCCTTCCCCCTCGTCCGCCCACCGCCTCCGGTCACACAGCGTGACTGCTGAGTCGGTGGGCGTCCCGTCAGTCCCCACTTGATCTTTTCAATGCACTTAATTAGTATAGCGGTGTAATCCCTGAAGGGGAATTCCACTGATTGTGTGTGTGTGTGTGTGTGTGTGTGTGTGTGTGTGTGTGTGTGTGTGTGTGTGTGTGTGTGAAACAGAGAGCCACAGAAGCCAATTTAGGGGAAAAAAGGTAAAGATAGAAGATGAGAGCGAGAGCTTCTTATTCTTCAGCAATGAGAGGGTTGCTTTTACATTTCACATGAAAAGATTTCTCACACATTCTTTTTAGACAAGAGCTGCCTGCAATGACCTAAAAATGTGATTTGACATGGAGTGTGTTTGTGATCTGCCTGCTAGGTGGCGGTGCAGCACGGGGCTGAGTGTGAGTGCAGCCTCCTCAGCTGAGAGGACAGCCTCCCTGGCCAGTACAAACCAGATTAGAGGGATAATCCTGATTTAACAGGCCTTATTATCTTTTATTTAGTAGCATCCGAGTACCCGTCTCCACTGAGTTGCTGTCCTGGGAGACTGTTGAGTGTTTTTTATGAACTCTCGGAATTAATCTGGACACATTTGATTAGAATATCTTCAGGTTTTGTTTTCCATGCATTTTGAGTTTTGGGGCAATTATGACAAGAAGAATGAAAAGATGCAATAAACATGTTTATGTGTGTATTTTGATACTTTTGTCTATTTAAGCATTTATGTTCAAAGCTCCATCTTTTAGATCTGTTTCATCTCTATACCTGTTCAAAAATTCATCGTACTATAGGAACAGCTGTAAATAATAATATGTTTGTAATAGGTTGTTATTGTACTTTATGTAGTTAAGGACCCCCTTGAAAAGGACCTTCATCTCAAGGGTTAGTCCAAATAAAGAAATGTCCTAATTTGCGTCTGTAAATGTCAGAAAACGTACAAATAAATAATAGTCTGAATGTTATTTATGATCTGGGGGAGTTTCATGGTTATTAGTTATTATTTTACTATTAATAAAGTAGTTTTACAAAACATGGAATTTTAAAATCTCAGAATGAGTTTTTTCCTCCACTTCAGCAGCACTTACATCCACCAAATGTTCCGGTTCCATCCCTCTCTATATTCAGGTGGTTTGTTCATCTATCATTCACAGCCTGATTACTGAACATTTTATTCCTAAAACCATGCTTGAAAATTGATTTTTTTGTATGAGGCGGACAGCAGTTTGTGATTTATGGCGTGATAAAGAGACATCTGAAATTCCCCCTATAAAAACTTTTGACTCTAATATATGAACAAACACAGACAAGAATACCTGACCTGGCTTTACCTTTTTTCAGAGTTCTGCTCCTGAACTGATGCTAATGAGCACATATTTAATGAGATAATGCCTCATTTGCATGTTTTGACATATTCACCTCTGGTGTCTCCCCTTAAAACCTCCCTGCTTTTGGGAACATGCAGACTGACAGTGCCTCTACCTTCATGAACACTGCGATGCTGCATTTTCATGTACATCTCTGTACAAATGATTTAATGACGATTCTCTCTGCTACTCAAACTCTTTGAGGAGGGAGGGAGATGGGGTGTTTGATGGCGCTGATTGCAGTGTAATGGAGAACAAATTGATTTTCTTCCCATTGAATTACACTCTATTGATTGATCATCATGTTGTTTCAGGTTTATCCAAGTGGCCGGTCGATCCTGATATTAACGCCTGACTCCATAAAGCTGCTAAAGCTTGAGAGGAAGTGACAACCGAAGTCATCAGCTCGCTCCAGACGACGTCGCTCGGCAGATTTTTGCATGAGGCAAATCACAAGTGTCTCCTCCATCTTCGCCAGCTCAAATATACACCTTCATTTCAAAGAGTGGTTGTTCCACAGAGGCGTGACGCAACGTTGCATCATTTTTTTTTTTACAAGGCCTTGCAACGTGCTTGCTAATGCAAAAGAAATTGCTGTCGTCCCTCACGAGCGAATGTGTACGCCGCGTTTTCTTGTCATTGCATCCAATCTTCTTGACAAGTGGCTCAAATATGACCACCCAATTCACTACAGCGGGACGTACATCCACCCGGTCTCCATCTGTCATGGAGGGAGGGCTCCCTCCGCCCTGACGCCGGTGTTCATGGTCAGTTATGGCTGTTTACGGCCGCTACCCGGCACCTACGACACGCCGGCGTGCAGCCTGTGGAGGACTTTATCGACGAGCGCCCTCATAACTCAGCCTGCTGGCGCTTCACAGGCCGTCATCTGTTACCGCTTCATCTATCTCCTGTATGGAGCCCCGCGGGTGACCTGCAGATAAATCGCGTGTGGGGCCTTGCGGATGTCTCCAAGGACAGAATTAGATCGGTATGTACCTGTCAGCCTCATGAAATATGGACGGGAAGTCTTCCTCGCAGTGGGTTAAGTTTGCGGCTTACTGTACTCTGGAACCTCGAGGACGACTGTGCTGAACAGCACGGCAGTCAATGAAATGAATGGACTGGCTTCTTATCAGCTGAGCACCACTTGTCATTGCTGTACATTTAATAGCTGCAGCTGGACAACAAATGCTAATTCCTGCATGTCGGTTCCCTCTCAGGAGTCAGACTCCCTCAGCCATTTGAATATAGCAGCACGCAACTGTGGACATAGAAGGCTGCTGGCGCAGATCCCAGGTGTACATAGCCGCCGGCAGTGTCGGCTCCAGACGAGAGATGTTTGTTGACTTTAAACCGCTCCATACCGAGGCCATCCACTGCAGTGTGATCTGGCGTGCCGGTGTGCATACCGCGATCAGCAAACAGCGCTTGTTTTGATGCCTGTCTCCTCCGTGTCTGCCTTCCCTCCGTCTCTCCGCTCGGGAGGAGGAGGCGAGCGTTCGCGGTGTCGAAGCCGACGCATCTGCGGATCCGTGAACACGTCAGGGAAGTCATTATCATCGCAGACCTGTGAGACAGCCAGGCTTTGGGGAAGACAACGCATGCTCTATTCCCCATCCTTTCCTGGAGGAGCGTCAGCTGGGATTTGGTGGAGGCCCCGCGAACTCAAAAGCACAGCGGAGACGGCGGCTGGCTCTCGTCCTCAGGACAGGCATTTAATGAGATGGGTTGCTGCGCCCACGCATGGCTGCCATTAGCACCGAGCACAGCAAGTGTCACACAAACAGTCCGTTCTGATGAGGAACGATGGAGGATCCTCGGCGCACCTATGAGCACGGATTAAAGCAACGACACGCTGTGGCTGATAAAATGCTAACAACGATACTGTGGGCTGCTGCCAGGAAGACTAAACCGCTGCATCAGCAACATATGAATTATACACACGACTTCCATTTGACGACAGTTCTGAGATAATTATTGTACAACTGTAGCGTTTTTAGTTTCGCCCCCACAGCTGGATTCTTACATTCGACAAACCATACCGAGATACTGCTATATGTAAAACCGATGCTATTCACAATGATGTGAAATGGAAGATACTCACTACATACTATAACTAGTACGTGGATCTACAGACACTGAGGGGAAAAACCGCAGTCTCTGGGAAGTTAAAATGGATTCATGCCAAAAGAATTTGCCTTAATGTTAAAACAGAATCAAATAAAGACTCAGTAGATACTGCTGCAAAGGGTTTTACATCATACTTTAATCACATAATAAAAACATGCTTTGCTACCATGTTGAAAAATTACATTAAAATACAAAAACAAACATTTTAACAAACATCTCACAAAATATGCAATACTAAAAAAAACCTGTATTCCATACTATTAAAGTAAATGACAGGCTGAACTCATTACTACAACATACATACCCACTACACAGGAAGTTCTATCTAGAGGACAATGTAGTGAGCTCATCTTTAAAATAATAATAATAAAAAAAACTATTTCATCACTGTTTTTTTTTGCTCGTTTGAAAGCTTTTTTTTCTCCAATGCTTTTAATGTTTTATGTAAATCACTTTGAATTGTCAGATCAACAGCAGCTGGTGGACCATCCATAATAAATAAATACGTCATTTTTCCTTCAGCGCAATGCATGATGGTCTATAATGCTCGGTTTGTGACCATCAGTGCTCTACTTTTCAAGATTAATTGTGGGATACTCTGAATGCACTATATAGGGTATAATGTTCACTTTTCATAAACAGAGACTAAATGTGTGGGAATATGGCTGTTATTATTGATATTCATTTACAAATGCATGTGCATTAAAACTACAATCATAATAAAATAATCCTCACAAAACACAGCATGGTATTACTGACGATGCACTTTTCTTTTTCCTTTTCTTCAAACAAAAGAGTCAAACTGACCCAAAATGTAATTGCCTTCCGTTCCAGGAGTGAACCATTCAACACTTTTATTTTTACCTAACCTTTTTGAAAATGCTTTCATAATAGAATAGCAGCACAATTTCACTACGCAGACAGTCACAGGGAATTGCTTTCCCCAGAAATGGCTTGGACTCCCTGAAATGTGTCCCCGACCAGAACTGAAGTGGCAAAATGATGTTCTGAACAAAAACAAGCCATTAATGGAACTGCTCACTCCTGAGACATCGAGAGTCGCAGCAGAGGGCAATGAGTTATTGTTCTTTTATCTGGAGGACGCTAGCATACGGATAGGGAAGTCGTACACTCAAGAGTCCGACTGCGTGGCCAAGAAGCATAACAACGTGGCAGATTGACGGCAGCTCCGCGAGGATTGTGAACTGGATACTTGTCTTTGTGACAAAGGCCTAATAGCAGCTTTTCTATAACATCTTCATGGTAAAAACTTACGACGGCGTATTAGGGCTACTGTGGGGGGGGGGGGGGGGGGGGAAGGAGAGGAGCAAGGGGGGGAAAAAAGTCAAGATTTTATAAAGTGGCAAATTTGCTTATTACGATGCTAACAACCGGAATTTATGCTACCTAGAATCCTTTTTTCAATCCTTACTTCTGTAATTAATAAATTGCAACATGTGACCTTGCTAAGGTCCTTAGGGTGATGATGTTGATGGTTATCGTTGGTTAATTTTATATCGGCCAAATTGTCATCTTATGGGTGTTTATTGATCGGGCAGCTTTCACTTGTTGTCATAGCAACAGAAAACAATGTCCGCAAATGGTGTTAGAGGATCCAAGCAACTTGTTTATATCTGCTATATGTACACGTAAATATATGCCAAAAAAATTAAAAAAGGAGGCAAGAGAGGGGGCAAGATTCTTTATGATATACAAAAAGAAAAATTTGCTCGTTTTAAAGTCACAAATTTGCTACTTTATTGTAGCCGGTTGTTTAGCATTCTAATAAAGTAGCAAATTTGTGACTTTTTTCTCTGAATATCATATTATTATTATTTGAAATAATGTGCAAACTTCATCCTGTGCCCTAGCATTCATGAAATAGTCAGTAAAATATTTCTTGGAAGGCGGACTGTGAGTTAAAAACACTTACATGAGGATGTTTCTGTGATTTCGTCTCGCTCCGTGGAGCCGTGTTGGAACATCAGTGCCAGAGGTGTGCTGCTGTTGATGCCTTCGAAGGGAAATCTGTGAAAAGCCGACGGGCTGGCGTTCCTCCTGCTCCGATGAACACGGACCCCGCGAGTCCAAATGCATGCAACGGGGAATCGCTCTTGCTGACATGTAAACTAGTTTTGAGCCATTAAGAGAAATTTGACCTTAGGAGAACTAAATGGCACCGGGGACCATTAAGTGCTCCGGGCACAGCAGAGGTCACCGCAGGCGATGTGGCGGAATGAAATGATCTATATGGCTCAGAAGCACTTTACTGTGCATTGCTGAACGCACAAGGAAAGATGTGTTTTATATCAGCAGCTGTTGGACTTCAGAGTTTATTCTGACCTTTCCATCCTGTTTGAGTTCAAACTTCTGGGTTCTACACATTAATGCATATTAATAATCATGTTTCCGTCATCTGAACAGCAACATCCTTGAAGTAAGTAGCATGAGTAGCATGAGAAAGTGAATGTATGTTTTATTTTAAAGAGTTGGTGATTTATATTTATATTTCGTTGCGGCTGCATCACAATCTACAGCAACATTTTTGGTGTCTGGTCTACTTTCTCACAAGCAAATCTGGCAACAAAATTATAGATGATATATTAAAACCTGATATCATCTCTTTCTGATAAATGAATAAACATGCATGCTTTCCAATACTTGTGATCCCCCACATGATCAACTTCTAAAAATCTGCCCAATAGGCTCATCATCTGCCAACACCAGCCACCTAGAAATAATAATAGTCATTCTTCTGAGAATTAATGAGGGGGAAAGGTCAAAGGTCAACATGTTTATGCTTATTTACTGATTTCAAAATGTTTCACACTATATTGTACTGTGTATAATTCTAATACACTGTAATAAAGTACAGCATGATTATGAAATTGAGCTCACTGTAGTTCAATATATATGTATTCAATATTCATATTAGTAATATTAAGTCTAAAGCCTAAAACAGTATTGTGGTATTTACATATACAGCACGTCAGTAACCTCCATACACTAAGACTCAGCTTGCTGCTGGTTTCGGGTCATTTTTAAAGTTTAGTAGCCCTGAAAATAAACTGTAGGCCATCATCGCCTAATATATAAAAATAACATATCAAATCTATCAAAATGAACACTGACCTCTTGATAACAATAAGCAATTATTCAAACAGCATGTGGAGGGATTCTGTCCTAAATTATTTGATCCATATAAGCATTTCATCGATTAAACCACGAATACTAAGCAGTAATGAATGAAACTATTAAAAAACTTGAATGAAAATAAATATGACTCCAATTTAAATGTTATATTATACCACTGTAGAAGAAAATAAACAACACGTGTGCTGTTGATGTTGTTCTTACGTTGGTGAACGTCTGTTTAAAGGTTGGGTGAATTAAATCCTTCCATGTGGGCCGATGAAGGTGATTCTGGGAAAGCATCGATATCGGCATGATCCGATCTTATTGGTTCCTGAAGCAGCTCCGAGAGTCCTCTCTGACAGCGTGTGGTGCTCAAAGTCAGGAGTTCCTCGATTGAAGGCTTCAAAAGTAGGTGAGACTGTGAAATGCCCACCGATAGTCCTGTGAAGGATCACTCCACTCCTCTCAGCTGCACTCGGAGGCAGAGGAGGGTGGACACGCTTTCATCCTGAGCATCAGGACATGAGTGTGACTCAGGGGAAGCTGACGCAGCTGCACACCTCCACCCACAAACACCGCCGATGAATGCTACGCTAGTTAGCATGGGCCAGGTCGCCGGTTGCATTAATCATCATCAATCTCCGTTGCTAGGTCATTTAGGGTATAAAAGCATCTGTCCCGTTTTGAACTGTTGGGCAGCATCTTCGAGCACATGGTCCATGAATATTAACGATGGAGGTACTTTCAGTGAATATTTGCTTCGGAGGCGATGTTTGAAGTCATTCCAGAAACACAACAGGGAGCTGAACACACGGCTCCTCAAACAAAGGGAAGAGCCGCGACGATCGCATTTCCTCTACTTTGTAAGCCGTTCACATCCGTCGTTGTTTCTTTATCCTACTTGGATGAGCTTGAAAGTCAACACAAATGAATCGTTAATTCCTCCGGGAGGCGGGAGGAGGAAAAGTGGAGGAGCCCGATCCCTGCATTAACATTGCAAATGCCTTCGCGTGTATTCTCTTCGGCGATCGGCGTGCTCGTCTACATGCTGGACGTTCACGTACGTAAATAAGCACACGCGTGAAGGCTTAAGCTGCCTGCGAGACTGTCATGAATATTTGATTCAATCAGCTTTGAAAATGCAGATGGCCCTGACCTTTGACCTTGACTACGTGTTAAGGAGCAAGGGAAGTGGTGATTTACTTTACGGCCGACGTGCTTCTGAAGTAATGTGGTTGACTTTGTACAGTCGTTGAAAAATCTTCAGGGGGGCAAACGGGACCTTTCAACAGCAAGGTCACGATGCAGAACGTCGCTCCTCAGCGCCGCTGTGGCCGAGGCGGCTCATCGCACAATACTTCAAACAACTCATGATGTCGTCCTGCTTCTGCTGCTGCAGAACGCACACTTCCTGTTGACGTCTCCAGCGACCTCCACCTCATTGGTTCCTTCTATATTGATGAAAAGCAGTGAATGTTAATAGGTGTGTGGCTACATCGATCCCCGGGACACATCCCACCGTTCATGAGTTTTTAAACTAAACTACTTTGTAAAACTTTAACTTGCTTTGCATAAATCAAGCCTACTTTCCAGAATTGGCACCATTAAAATCACACAATATGGTATTGAGGAGCCTTTTTGTATCAAACTATGAAGCATTTCTCAAGAACGTTAATTCTATCTACTTAACACTTGATTGGGTTGGTGGCAGCTTCAGAGTCCAGCATGTAGTCTGCAGCGGACCGACTTGAACAATTCAGAATTTGAATGAGTGTAATGACCAGCCTTGTTTTGAAATGAGTGCTTAACATAAAAACATAGTTCTTGCTCTGCGTTCGCTGTTAAAGCAATGCTGGATGGAGAGGTATCAGCTTGTGTCCGGTTCCCCTTGATTAACATTGGAGGCTTTGGTTTTGCACTTCTTTGCTGCTGCCTTCTTTCCAGGAGCAAAAAATAAAACATCTTGAGGGACTTGAATAAAACAAAGTGTGTCCCTCACATTGTTGTGACATCAGGGGACATAAAAAGAAAGACAGAGACAAATGTAAAGTCAAACCGCTGACCTCTCTTTTCCCTCTGTACTCTCAGCTCCAACCAGCTGAATGTTAATGCCCGTCGGCCACAAAAGAGGAGCGCACGCCTCCGCCGCCGCCGCCGCCACCGCCGCGCAGTAGCCTGCTTCCTGCCACGTCTGCTTCGTGTTTCCCAAAATGCACTGTTGAAAAGCGCCGAGGATGGATGGAGGTAATAGATGCAGCCGTTCAACCATAAACAGCCATGAGCTGCACCGAGACCTGCCCTCCTGTCAAACTTCCAACACCTCAATTTGTTCTCCAGATTTGCTCTCATGCTTCAACTATTTACTTCATCAACTTTGCAAGAGAAAATATGGGTCAGAGCTATAATACAATGTCTAATAATTCTGTCTGTGCAACATTGTTTTTGATTTCTTCCCTGAAAATAGGACGACTAAAACAATAGAAGAGGGAGTACAAAAGAAATGAGACAGATTAGGTTAATCATGAGATGAAAGTCTGTCTGTGGGAGTTGCACCGTGTCTGCCTGCTCTTCTCCTTCTCCTTGTTTTTTTACACATTTCCTGTAGGACTCATTTTTGAATTCCAAACTTCTAAATAGCAGCAGATGTCAGGCCTGTGGTGCAGCCGTTCACTTTGCTCTCTGGGGCAGGAATTGGACGTTGAATCCTTCTCTGTCATTGCAGGAAACCAGAGCCGCGTCCTCCAGCCTAAAGTTGCTTAACAACAAATGGAAACACGAGTGGCTGTGTCTCGTCCCCCCTCTCCTGTTTTATTTACCGTAGGAAAGATGAGACAGTAATAAGTATCAATTTGAATAATGCATCTCCATGCCTACATCTTTTAGTGGGAATCAATAATTCAATGTTGTTTTGCTCCAACTCAGCATGTTCTATAATAGTACTAACTACTATCACAGAAAACCCCCGGAATATTCCTTTTATCCGGGATTCATGCATAAGCAACGGATTATGCAAACACAAAGGGAGATGAGAGTCAGGTAAAAGTGTTACTTTCTTCTTTCCTCATCATCTATGTGAGATTGTGGACCGGCTCTGATTAAGTTTGTGCAGTTACATCATATTGTAAACAAAGAGAAATCCAACGCAGAATGCACGGCGACATCTCACTGTGTTGGGAATCAAACAGGAATTCAACAGTGTCAATGTTGACTATAGGCCCATGATGTTTCCTCATTTAAAGACTGAAAGGGGAATTTCTATCATTTTAATTCAAACGTCTGAAGCATCTCATTTAATAGACTTAAGGCTTGTACCCACATATCTCATCGAAATTACATTACATACTGTTATTTCACAGAGCCAGAGCAAAACTAGAACACATACATCACTGGGGTTTTCCCTTTTTAAGGACCCAAAGCCAAATGAATGTCAAAGTAATGTGGATCAAAATTATCAATCAAAACTCAATGACTTTTCCGAAATCTCTGGAGTTGGTGCTGGGGTGTTTGTCTTTTGTCTGAAAGGGCTTTTTTTTTTAATTCAGCTCGACTTTCACCTCCCAAGTGTACATTTTAGGGGGCAAACATCTGACAGATCACATGTCCTGCTGTCTCTGCTTCCCTGTTTCTATGTATCTATTGTTTTTGGTTTGTTTTTGTTTTTGCTTTGTTTGTTCTTTTATGAATCTTTTCCTCGAGGGACTACAGGTGAAATATAGCAATTTGCTCCAACCTGGCATTCTGCATCTTTTCTTGTTGTACAAGATGAATGTCTTATTGTGCATTGTCCCTGTCTTGAAATAGACAAATTACAAATTACTAGTCATCGACACTACCACGACTCACCCGAACAGCCGTCTCCATGACGATAGCTCGCCCCTCTCTCTTGCTCTGCGTGGATGGGTCACGCTCACAAGCTAAACGAGCTAAATCAGCGCCGGACGCCTCATGTGCCGCCTCGGCGGTGAGAACGGGTTGCTACTGCATGAGAGAAGTTTTGAATGCGGGACTGATGGTGTTGATGCTTTTGCTCAAGTAAAAGATGTGAATACTTGATCCTCTGCTGTTTATTCATGTATTGGGCTTTGGGTTTTCTCTGATTGATTTAAGTACATTTAGGTTTATTTATCTATGTATCTATTTTATGGTCAATATTGCCTTGCGGCTCATTTGAATCTGTTTATTTTGTTATTGAGGAATGCAAATTAATATTCCCACAAGAAGCTGTATTGCATTTGTTGTCAGAAAATACATAGTTTGTCCCATTGGACGTCTTTCACAAGTTTTGTCTGGAAGGCTTTTTTATTCATTATCTGATCTCGCCACATATATGGCAATAATTATGGTCCAAAATGATTGAAAAATGTACTTGGAGGAGGACCAGCAAATATATGTACCTAAGTCAAACTTGCCGATTGTCCATCCGTCCACAGTCGATTTTTTGCGACATTTCAAAAGTTCATTGAAAATCCCCCTTGACAGCCACCAACTTTCCACAGAAGACATGTGTCTCCTGATGACACGCGAAACCTGAATTATTCACTTGTCTGTGGGCTGTGTAGCATATAGCTTCAGTTCCTCCTTGAACTCACTGTTCCAAATGGCCTTACATCACATTTTCAGCCGTTTGCAATGGACAGCTCACTGACGCTTTTAAGCTGCCTTTCACAGTCCGCTGCATCAACTAACTGTACAGCCGTTATTGTGCTCCAGGTAACTGAAGAGACTTCCCTACCATCCGTAATCCTTGGATCAATCCAGAGTGGGCGAGCACAGGAAATAGAGGCAACATTTTTTTTTATAGGATTAACATTCATTAGAGTCCTCAGCTCTTCAGTAGTCTACATACCAACTGCATTTTAAACCGATTCTTGCCAAAAGCCTTAGTTGCCTGTTTGCAATAGGGATTTATTTTCAATATTCCCCCCAATAGTTTTGGATTAGTCCCAGAGAGCCATGCTGTTGCCTCTTTCCAATTATCGTCTGGTTACACACAGCTTCCATGACCTCTGCAGATGAACCAGATTAATCAACTCCTCTCCGGTCAAAGCTACTGAGTGGTAGTGCTCGTGTTGTATAGGAATGGCGACCTTCCGTGTCTGAGGAAAACTATGAGCTGAAACAGTGCCAGTTCCTATTGGACGACCCTACTTAGTACACAGACACTGCATGTTCTTTGAATCAACGTTATGCCTGTTTAAAGGCTTTAAATCCTGTTTGAGCCCAAATGTTTGAGATCCTAAAAATAAAACAGCAGCAATAATATGCCCTTTAAGAATAAATTACTTCCTAAAACAATATGATCACATCATTTATGCATTCTGAATTGGCAAAACTTGAAAACAAGTAACAAGTGCATATTTTTTGTGAGGGCATGTCTGTATGTCCAGATGAGTCGATATAGAGCGAGACAGGTGGTCGGCAATCTTGTACAAACAGATACATATATGGATAAGATGCACACTGATTCAAAGCTGAACACATATGATTCAGTTCAGCTCAGATTAGATTAAATGTCATATTTTTTGGCTGCCCTTCATTTGCAAAGAGTTTAGGTCTACCTTACTTACTTATTATGTGCAGCCTGACTTCATGCCTACGGAAGCTGCTGAAAAACTGTTAAACTAACCGTAGTCGCTCTAAAATAAATTGAGATTCAGCAACTGCATGACTTATTTCTTACCTTAAATGTTTTCTGAGGGAAAATTTGGTGAACTATTCTCAGAATATAAGAGAAGAAAGTGTAGAAATGAGCTGCCACGTTGTTCCGGTTTGAAATCCGGTTTGAAAGAGTGAAGCGCAGCCAGGAAGTGATTGTGCGGTTGTAGGAGGTCAGTCACTCCTCTATAATCCATATCAAGGGAGTTCCATATAGAGGACTATGTGGTGAGCTCAACAGCAAATTGAAAAAACACTTTTGGACACTACACAGGTCAACTTCTCTTTGCCGTTAATTCTGTCACTGCTGTGGTGCAATTAAAACGTGCCAGATCTACAGCGGTTGGTTGACCATCCATAATACATACCTACAGAATTTAATGTAATAAATACATATTTGAAGCTATTTTCTTGGGTTGCCTCTTATCAAAAAGCTGCGATTGAATCAAAGTTCCTCTGATAAGCAGCGATGCCGCACATATGTCTTATTGTGAAAGCTAAAAAAAACCAATGCTGGAGTCAATATGGATGCAATAAACGTATTTTTTACTTAGTTATTAAATTAATTCAAAGTATTTTGTGACCATCTGTTATGCGCTGCTCCGATGCTGAGACCAACATGCTGATATACTATACAATACAACAATGATCCTAGAGATTCTTGGCTACAAGATGAACAGCACATAAGCCACGAGGATCGGTATCCTCTATGGAGAAGGAGGCTAGAGGCTAACATCCAGGCAACATGGAGAGAAGTTAGCCAGCTATCAGAGCTACAGAAAGGTGTGCTCTAGAATGATCTACCTAAGAAGTA
Organism: Eutrigla gurnardus; assembly: GCF_963514095.1. Classification (NCBI taxonomy): domain Eukaryota; kingdom Metazoa; phylum Chordata; class Actinopteri; order Perciformes; family Triglidae; genus Eutrigla; species Eutrigla gurnardus. The sequence continues at coordinate 4,776,098 of NC_139921.1, read as the reverse complement.
CACTCAACTTTCCATGAAACAAAGACTGACAGCTCCGGCTACCCGCCTGGAAGAGGAACACTAGAGAAGTTCTCCATCGAACCATCCCAAGTGTCCTCCTAGTGGCAGTAACATAACTTACTTCTGGGCTGAGACAATACCGGAAAAAAACATATGGAGACAACATGACACATGTGTAACACAGTATGTATGGGATTCCACTTGCATTGTATTGGAAATGTATTTTTGGGAGTTTAGTGGCTCAACAGCGCCCTCTTTCAGTGGCAGTTTATGAATGCCAAGGGCACGTTAGAAACGCTGCCAGTTAATGAGAGGTGCGATCGAGGTGAGTTGCAAAGTGCAGCATTGTATACAATTATCGTGTATTTATGTCAATATTCTCTCTTGTATGAATATACGTACTGTGGTTATTGAAGATGTTAATGTGCAAGCTATGAGTGAGTCGCGGCAATTGTAGGTGCTGGAATGTTCATTTAATGGCGTAAACACAACTTTTCAGTTAGCTTGTTAGCCTCGGTGCTAACATTAACTTGCGGTTCTGTTCTAGTGTGCTGCACGCGAGCTGCCTGTCGAGCCTGTATGTGACCAGTACATATTCTGTTCCTGTCCAGTTTGTCCAGAATAAATGGTGTCACGAACTGCAACGCAAGCCTCCTGGCCATCATTAAACACAACGCAGAGTTGAGGGGTTGATCCAGCCAGCTACAACAAAGTGTAGTTGAACCTGGTTACACATGACACTGGTGAACTGGCTAAAGAAACTAACTGCATTCCATGAACGGATGGCAGCACAAATGAACCAGCTAGTGATGGATGGGACCCAACCAGAGGGGTTAACCTGAGGCAGGAGAGTCCTAATCATGAAGAATCCCAGAAGGGAGCAACTCCTACCAACTACTGGCCAATACCCTGCCTCTGCACAACACAGACGCTCCTGTCAAGGCGTAATTGCGTAGACACGACGAGTAGACACGTGGATCAATACATGATGAGAGCCCAGAAAGGAGTTGGTAGTAATACCAGGGGAGCCAAACACCAGCTACTGGTCAACAAAACAGTCACTCAAATATGTAAGATCAGACAGACCAACCTGTGCACGGCATGGATTGATTATAACAAAGCCTCTGACTTGAAGCCACACACATGGATACTGGGATCCTCATCAAGAACTCGCTGGGGCTGTGGAAGACAACTCCAGAGGCTGACTCAAAACACATAAATCCTGCACAGGTCTGATCCCCCTCAGCCAGATCATCACTATAAGTGGCTACGACCCCTCACATCCATTAGGATGAATGCTCCTGTTGGTGAGATTCAACGTGCAAGATACTAAAGTAAGTGCCAGTCCATACAAACAAGTAATGAGTACTATGTGTGGGTTTTTTGTTGTTTTTTGGGGGGAGGGGTAGTAGAGGGAGGAGGCTAGTTAGAGTCCAGGTGAACACTGAACAACAGGGTCATTTACGGAAGATGGGGAGCGACTCTGCGGTCCTCACATCGGCATTATTCCACCATTGCAGCCAGGATGGAGAAGCGCTGTGACTTGACTGTGCGACCTTTGCTTGCCCTTAGCAATGGAGGTACCTGCCAGCCAGCTGAGGTGGTTGAGGTAGGTCGGGGGTCAAATGGACTGTAGGTCAGTACCATGTGTTACGGAGGTTTGTGGTGCTGCTGGCTTGAACCGTTCTCTTATGCTTATGCACGCTGTCAAACAGCTCACACTAATTAAACCTGATATTATTGTCAAAACAGATTTTTCAGAAGCACCGAGGTGACAAGTACCTGTTTTTTTCACATTTTCAACAGTCACCATTTTACACCATGAAGTTAATAACATAGATTACACTTTGTAATTTATACTAAGTTATTACAACACCTAGCACAGAGCAATGACAGCTAATGCTTCATTAACACGGCTCATGGAGACATTTCATTTTCCTGGTGTCACATTTATTACTCCGCTTCCATGTTTGTGTCTTTCAGAAGTCCCCTGCTGAAGATCTCTGGTGCCAATCAACCAGCGAGACAGACAACTTGAAACATGCTCAGTACTTTTATGGGGAGAAAAAGGCCAATGACCTTCACGCCTGGTGGGGAAAGCCAAGCTGGTAAAGACCATCAAAGTAGAAAAGCATGATTGCCTGTGTGTGGGTGTGTGTGTGTGTGTGTGTGTGTGTGTGTGTGTGTGTGTGTGTGTGTGTGTAGGATTTTTGGCCAGGTCTCAGGCTAAAATGGCCGGTGATTGTGTTTTACTATGTGTCACTATCTCATTGTCAGAAAAAATCGATAGTGGCCTGTCACTCAAGTGCAGAGCATGCCTGTTCCTGTGCTGCAGCGCAATGTCAATATTTGCCTTGCATTCTGCACAAAGGACATCAACTTTTAAAGACAGAATTCAAACATCAATCTACAGCCTGGAAACACGAATACATGTGAAAAGTCTGATCTCAGAATTTTGTATCTATTGTAAGAGAAAATATATTCTTGAATCACTGTCTGCAGTCAAATTGTGATTAAACAGATTTCCTTTCCAAGCTCACATAAACTTAATTTCTCCAGATCATATTTTAATGTTGATTTACAGCCATTCAGTGAATTCATGAATCACCTGGATCCTTTTTGTTGTTGTTGCAAAAGACCCTTGCATTGCCCATTAGAAGGGTTGACAACTCAATTCTGAAGGCCATCCTGTGTCATGATAAGGCATTTGAGACATCATGCCATACAGTTTCAATGTCTATTTCTGTAGAACATGTCACAGACAAACAATAACATTTTTAATCTACGTACATGATATCAATACACTTCATGTTTCTGTTTCAAAATAAAAGCTCTGTACCATCTCTCTGTAGACAGAATCTCTTCATTTGTTAAAATAATGGTTTTATTCTGACATAAACCAGCTTTTCATAGCTGATTGTAAATATTATTTACAAATTAAGACTAACTTCTAAATTACATTTATAATGAAACTAAACATTTTGGCCATTATGAAAGTCAAACACGTTTGAAAGAAGGGCTGGTATCATGTGGTCACCAAGGCAGTGTGTTTTAGAAATAAACATTATGGTTGGGTTTAAAATATCTATACCAAGTCAAATGGAAACAATGTAACATACGTACAAACAAACTTGTCTCAAAACATCCTGGGACACAAACACCGGCCTCCTGGTTGAAAGTCCTGTGTTTGTTTGACTCACCCACCTCCCCTCCTTCTCACCATAAGAAGTCATCTCACTTTTCAAACTATGTTACATTTACATTGCAGTCAGAATTGATTACATGTCATTAAATGACACCCAAAGATAAAAAAAATGGCGTTGTTATTGCACCCCAAATTACTTCCAAAGGACTGACAGATAACCAAATTTGTCACGGCATCTATACACGGGCCGATAACCAAGATCTATGTTCATCTCAATTTAGTTGAAGGGGATACAAGTACAACTTCGATCATTACGTAAGCATTTATGTAACATCAGACACATGAGAGACATGTGAATGATGTCCTCCTCCACTGAATATGGAGCCTTTGTCTATTCGCGATGAAGAGGGTATCAGCACTTGGTCTAAATATTGTTTCATAGACTGTTCAACACTGCCAAGATAAGTGTCTGCAGGAGAACACTAGTGCACACAAACACAATGGGAGTGTATTGCTGGGAGTGGGAGGACTGTGTCAGTAATGACATAAAACAGCCAAAACAGAACCCGGTGCAGCCTGAGCGATAAAGCCTCTTCAAAATGCCAGATTGCTCACTGTGCCCACACTAATCCCCGTCCTAATCACTCAATATCAACTGACAGTGAGCGCCAGACTGGAGACTGTGTGTCTCTGTAATCATGTGAAAAGTGTTTAGGGTGCTTTGAGAATGTGTCAAGTTTCCGTTATTTTGTAGATGTAACTCCGAGTCCTCCAGCCAAGTTTTTTTTTTAAGCGGTATGAAATATCTTATTTACAGGGAACCTTCTGTTGGCTCAGAGTTTTGAGGCAGCATATGGTTGCTAAACTGAATATACCCCTGTTAATGCAGTTTTTCTCAAAAGTGTACAACTTCTGCAGGAAACTACAAGGTGATGAAGGTGATTTATTAAAAAAATAAATCACAGTTTGGGTATAATTAAACTCTAGATCATATCTGTAGTAGCGGAAATGTTGTTGTTGTTGTTGGTTTTTTTTTGCATAAGAACATTTTTTTATGGTCGCTTGTCCATCCAAACAAGCAAGCTAGAGGAAATACTGTGACACTCTTATGACCACAGAGGCAACTGTGGGAGGAAGCTTAAAGAACCACTGTTTTGCCCTTGGAGTCTTAATTCATGCACAAGGAACCCTTAAATACTGCTATGAGACACAGCAGGTTTCCAAGAAGCACTAATGTGAAGCTGGCAATATTAAACTCTCAGAGCAACTGCTGCAGGTGTGTCAGGTGGTCGTAGTACCGTAGTAGTAAGATAGACAAAGTCCACATGGGGAGGATGACGGGACACCGGACCTGGTCTGAAGATGAAGAAGACCTGCTGATGCTGCTCAACATTCACTGCTTTCTGTTCTACAGAGGAATGTTGGAGACAGATCCATCAAAACGTGGCAGTGCCTGCCACCATGGACTACTACTGTTAATACTACTAACTGTTGATATTACTACTACTGCTAATGTCACTACTACTGTTGATAATAGCCTACTACTACTGCTAATGTCACTACAACTGTTGATATTACTACTACTGCTAATGTCACTACAACTGTTGATATTACTACTACTGCTAATGTCACTACTACTGTGAATATTACTACTACTGTTGATATTACTACTAATGCTAATGTCACTACAACTGTTGATATTACTACTACTGCTAATGTCACTACAACTGTTGATATTACTACTACTGCTAATGTCACTACAACTGTTGATATTACTACTACTGCTAATGTCACTACAACTGTTGATTTTACTACTACTGTTAATATAACTCCTACTGCTAATATTACTACTACAGCTAATATCACTACTACTGTTAATATTACTACTACTGCTTATATCACTACTATTGTTAACATTACTACTACTGCTAACATTAGGCTACTACTACTGCTAATATCACTACTACTGCTAATATCACTACTAATGTTAACATTACTACTACTGCTAATATTACTACTACTGCTAGCATTGCTACTAGCCTACTGCTAATATCACTACTAATGTTAACATTACTACTACTGCTAATATTACTACTACTGCTAGCATTACTACTAGCCTACTGCTAACATTACTACTACTGCTAATATCACTACTATTGTTAACATTACTACTACTGCTAACATTAGGCTACTACTACTGCTAATATCACTACTACTGCTAATATCACTACTAATGTTAACATTACTACTACTGCTAATATCACTACTACTGCTAATATTACTACTAATGTTAACATTACTACTACTGCTTATATTACTACCAACACCAAATGCAGATGTTAAGGCAGGTTTTTGTGGTTCAAAACCAAGGTATATAAATTCTTTTTAGGCACAATGGGGTTCAGGGAAGAACATTGTTTGGTCAAAATTGCTACATTGTTACGGTTGTAGGATTGTGGCATCTGGTTTAAAGAAACCAACATTAAAATAAGGATTCAATTTTAAAGTATGGCATTGTTGAGGCTTTTGGTTTTATAACATCGTTCTGTTTCCTTCTTTGCTTCAGATGGTTGAGAGTCACTGATCAAACAAATTAAGGTCTTGTTGGCTCAAACCTTTCATGGTTTTGGCTCCTTCAAGACTCAGCAACCAACGTTGCCTCTATGTGTCCAGCTCCAATGTCCACATAAAATATGATGCTGGTCCCACCGGATTGTCATGATTCTTGTTTGTATCATCATGGTGCTGAGGAGATGACGACCAACCTTCTCTCTAGTACCTCCAGCAGGCACAGTTTGTACACGAGAAATATTCATATCCAACTGGTACATTGCAGTCAAGTTTGCTGCCTAAAGACATAGAGTACTTTTAATTTCAATAATATGTCACTGTTACGACATACTTTACATTTTTAGCTTGGCTGTATAGTAAGAAGAGGAAATTCACCAATATATTCATTGTCATGGCGTTTAATGAAGCCCGCAGTGCTACTTTTGCTTCATGCTTAATTAAAAAGACAAAAAAGAAGTTAATTTGGTTTCCATTCATGAAGGTCATTTCAAGGTTGTGTGAGTCCAGGTGAACATGACATCCTACAGCAGAAGGAAAAGGTCAGTAAGAAATAGACAAGGCTATGTTACAGTTATTTTCCATGCGTCATCCATGAAGTCAGAAGACAATGATGTTGATCATCAGTCACCACGGTAGAATGGATTGTGTGTTCGGGTGCTGCACAATAGGAAGCTGCAGGAGCTGGCACAGTCACAGTTCTGGTGCCACTTGTGTTAAAAATGATACTCCGAGTTGCCCTTTTTGCTAGTGAAACAGTTTTTTTGTCATCTGAAAAAAAAAGCTGCAGACGTGGTGACATTTGAAACTCAACACAAAGACACATTATGATTCTGTGTTTGTGCTTTCTACCAGTCTTGCAACCTCAGGTCTCAGCTCAGTAAGCTGACTGACAGCGCTGCACAATGAAGCAAGGCTTTCATTAAAATGCTGTGGCTTCCCACCAAAAAGACTTCACCAACCCCACTTTTGTGTTCACGTGTGTCTGTGTGTGTGTGTGTCCGTGATACTCAAACCAAAAATGACATCATCAGTCAGTACCATCTAAGTACTGTAGTAAATGTACCTCACCCCTCCTATCCCTCCCCCTCCTTCCTCCCTTACTGCTGATGACTTTGCAACTTACTTTACCAAGAAAGTAAATGACATCAGCTCCTCATTCACTCCTATTCCCTCCCAGAAAACATCTCCACTAACTCTCAACTCTGATGGTCTTACCAGCTTTACCCCCCTCACCTCTGAAGACATTCATGCACTTGTTACATCTAACCGTGCCACCACCTGCTCCCTCGACCCGATTCCCTCCTCTCTTCTCCAGGACATCTCACACGACATCTTGCCATTCCTCACCACCCTGATCAACACCTCCTCACCTCAGGTGTCATTCCAGCGGCTTTTAAGACAGCTACCGTGAAGCCTCTCCTTAAAAAACCCACCCTAGACGCTACTGACATCCAAAGCTACAGACCTGTATCTCTTCTTTTATTCCTCTCTAAAACCTTGGAACGTGCCGCCTACAACCAACTGTCATCCTATCTCTCACAGAACAACCTCCTAGACCCTAATCAATCAGGATTCAGGACTGCTCACTCCACTGAGACGGCCCTCCTCACAGTGACCGAGTCCCTGTGAGACGCCAGAGCCTCATCCCACTCCTCCGTTCTCATTCTCCTCGACCTATCTGCTGCATTTGACACAGTCAACCACCAAATCCTCCTCTCCACTCTGGCTGAACTTGGCATAACCGACTCTGCTCTAACCTGGTTCACATCATACCTGACAAATCGCACCTTTCAGGTCACATTGAATGGCTCTATTTCCAAACCCTGTTCTCTAGAAACGGGTGTCCCACAAGGCTCAGTACTAGGACCAAGGACATCACAGTATTGCCTTCGTCAACTGCGAGGAACCTGGGTGTAATCCATGACGACCAACTATCCTGTCTTCAATCTACCCAATTCTCCCATGTGACCCCCCTCCTCCGTGACCTCCACTGGCTTCCTGTTGCAGCACACATCCAATTCAAGACGATGGCACTGGCCTTCAGGGCCATCAATGGATCTACTTTCAAACACTTTGCTCCTCTACTTCAGCTGGCCGGCTGGTACCACCATCGCTGAAATCAAACAAATGTCACTCAGTAAAGTCCAGACTCTTCTCTGTTCTGGTCCTCAGTGGTGGAACGAACTCCCGACCAATGTCAGGACAACAGAGTCACTGCCATCTTCTGTCTTACCTGTAGCACTTTGATCATAGCACTGTTGTACTTGCTGAACAGCTACTAATTTACTCAGATGAGGACCTAATGCTTGTTTCTACTTTTTCGCTCTGACTTTATCTGCAATTATGTGTTGTGGTTTCTTTCTTTTGACAAATGTACGCTTTGGATAAAAGCGTCTGCTAAATGCCCTAAATGTTACTGTAAGTGTTGTGATCGTTTTGCCATTGTTGCTGTTTGGGCTTTAGTTTCAGAGCTGACACAAATATTGTGCAATAATTTCACTCATCACCGTTGCTGCAGATTAGTTACTGTGCATTAATTTTCATGGCGGTTTATGAATGATAATTACTTGGCGTATCAGGCTCAGTAAGGCATGCAAATGAGCAGAGTTCATTAGAGGCATTAGAAACACGTTACCCAATTATGGCATTCTGCTTGGCTATGCCAATCACACAGACACAAATTGGATGCACTACCATGTTGCCTTTTTTAAAAAGTTAGAATTAGGACCCAAATTACCCCTGTAAAATAGATAATGGGTGTATAAGGAGGTTGGTTGAAAAACAACAGTAACCCCCCAAAAAATAACATGAGTTGCAAACACTTTTTTAAAATCAGTGTGTGATGTGAGTGATGAGCCGATTCTCCAGCAGCAGGAAAATAATCTGCAAGGACCTTGTGATGAAGGGAGGGGGGATCATTTTCTTTTAAACAGTGTCATCAACGGGACATAATAGTGTTGTGCAAGACGGGCACAGAATTAAGTTATGTAGAGAATAATCTCTCAGTGAATCACACAAGATATAATAGGAAGGATTATGCCATTTTTACAGAAGCTACCTTGACTTATCACGGTGGGAAAAAGGACAGTTGTAAATGATCAAATAAATGATGGCTGAATTCCATTTAGGGCATTTCACTTACCAAGGAGTTTCCTGTGAACAAGGAAGCTGGTCGGTATCTAATAAGAAATTTACGAGTAAAAAAGTCGACGCTTGAGGTATAAAGAGCATAATAGTTCCATCAGCCCAGAAGCGTGACATAATTACTATATGATTGGCCTATCTCATTTCTTTTCTTGTGTCCTCGTCCTAAACACCAGCGTACTGAGACACACATGGACACGACGTGGAGAGATTCACCATACAGCAGCTACCCTGCAGACACTGACCTGCAGCTGGAGTCCCAAATGTATCAACTTTAATTTGACATCCTGCTCTGACTGCAACCAAGTGTTATAAAAAAGACCAAATAAGGTAGATAACATTCAAACATATTAGCGGTTACAATGCATTGATCAATTTATTTCCCTGATCCTGTGCCATAATTACACATATAAACATACTCACTCATTAGAATTCATTAACACACTAGTTCAGATCTGTCCTTTAAGGTAGCAGCTTGCTGGTGGGAGATCACCGGGGAGCTGAAAGCTTCCTACTGCATGTTTCATCAGAACATGGAAGCTGAGATCTAAGGAAGTGAAAATACACATGAGCTCTGTGGAGAAAAATGTAAATACATAAGCTAATCACACATGTTTTAAATTACTACACATAGACTCAGATGTTCAGGCTAGTGGAAAACTATTGTGAGGGTCAGAAACTGTGTCAGGGCATTCCATCTGTACGCCATACGTTGAAAACAGGAAACACAAGAGAGGATCACATTTGGGTCACACACACACACATGACAAGCTCATGATATACATCCCGACAACATACAATGAACGGACACATTGTGTAGCTGCACCCGGAAGGAGCACATGACAAGCTCATGATATACATCCCGACAACATACAATGAACGGACACATTGTGTAGCTGCACCCGGAAGGAGCACATGACAAGCTCATGATATACACCCGACAACACACAATGAACGGACACATTGTGTAGCCGCACCAGGAAGGAGCACATGACAAGCACATGATATGCATCTCGACAACATACACACACAATACATAGATGACAGCACCCGGAGGGATGGACCGTATGAGCCAGTGTGGGTGGAGATACCCAGCGCTCCAACCAGGCCGCGGCATGCTAAAATTACGCTCCGCCTGCATCTATAGAATGAGCCAATCAGACTCATGCAGAGTCTCTTGAAATACGCTGCGCACTCTGTTGTAAAGCGCCTTTTGAGTGAATTCAACCCTATGTTGAGTTGACTATTAGGTCCGTGCACGTAGAACTGCCGGAATATGTTTTCCTGATATTTGTGCTAATAAAGCGCTGTTATTGATACAACCCATAGACTCTCCTCCTATATTCAAGCTTACTATTTTTTTCACAACAAATCTGGTAGCAGAGGATGGTTTGGAGAAAAGCTTGAGGAGGAAAGAATTTTAACGACTACCTCCTGTCTTGCAGAAGGAGGGGGGCTTCCTGAAAGAAAGTGGAGGCCAGAAGGATTCATCCATTCTCGGGAACGTTGGTCACTGAGCGCTCAACCGAAAAGGTAAGCAGAAACCTATTTAATTGAATTCTGTATATTGAAAAATATAAATTAGGTGATCAACAAGTACCGAGTGTGAGTATGAATACTTTAGACAAAATTTAACTAAAGGATAAAATGTTAAAAAATAGAAGGAAAACATATTCTGCAAAAGTGATAAAATAAACCTGCCATAGTGTGTACACATGTGTGACTGAACCTAACAGAAAACACGAGATGAAGGACGAATAGAAGGGCTTTTATGTGTACAGTATCGTGAAGTAGCGGACCCACCATACTCCGTGAAACATGAGAATTCTTGCACATAATTAAGTCACTCTATTAACGAACATAGCGTGTTTTGGGTTAACCAACAGACTGCATAAATAGTACTTTGTAATTTGGAACCGATACAACTCCTCCGGGACCTCGCTGTCGAGTAGAGAAGCGTAGGCAGTGGTTGTAATACAGGAAAACTTATAGTAATTTGGAAACGATACAACTCCTCCGGGACCTCGCTGTCGAGCAGAGAAGTGTAGGCAGTGGTTGTAATACAGGAAAACTTATAGTAATTTGGAAACGATACAACTCCTCCGGGACCTCGCTGTCGAGCAGAGAAGCGTAGGCAGTGGTTGTAATACAGGAAAACTTATAGTAATTTGGAACCGATACAATTTCTCCGGAACCGCGCTGTCGAGCAGAGAAGCGTAGGCAGTGGTTGTAATACAATAGAAATTTATAGTACTTTGTAATTCGGAAACCGATACAATTTCTCCGGAACCGCGCTGTCGAGCAGAGAAGCGTAGGCAGTGGTTGTAATACAAGAAAATTTAGACATGGCATGGAGTTTTATGACATAGACATAGAAGAGTTCAGAGATATAGATAACAAAGAAGAAGAGGAAGCAGCCGACACCCTGTTGCACGCTCTAGGAAGTGACACTCTCCACTCAGCAGCAACAGCAGAGACACACATACCAACGATAACGGAAGTGAGTAGACAGATACTAGAACTAGAAAAACTTATCAAGACGAGTCTGTTAAATAAACCTAGTGGGATTGGGGCTGGTCTGGGTAACGTTAGGAGCGATTCTTTTGATTATATTGAGGGATTGAACGAGGGGGAAATGGAAGACTTCGTAGAGACCTTGAAGGCTAGAGTTATGACTGAGGATAGAAGTAAAAAGGGAGATGGGAAGATAGTTAAATCAGTAGCGAAAAGGTGGGAGATAAAGGGATGGATCACCAAGGACGGGCTGCCATCAAGAGAAGCTATGAATATAATGGTGAATGATGTCAAACAAAGATTAGAGAGAGCTCGACAGAACATGGAGGCTGAAAAGGACAAGCGATCAGTTTTCAAACCACTCAAAAAGATGTTTGAAGAACAAGAAGAAGAGACAAGAGTAACAAACCTAATGCTAAAAGATCTATTCCAGCAGAGAAAAATGGAGAGGGGAGACAAACATGAAGAGACACAGGGAGGGGGAGGGGGCATATATCCAGTCCTGCCAGAGAAGTTAACAACTGGGCCTCCAGAAACGACACCTCCCCCAACAGCCCCACCTCCCTACACCCACCAAAGATTTATGCCTGCACAGACCACAGACACAGCAGTTCAAGCACCAGTACTAACATTGGCCGGCGTGGAAGTCCTCGTACAAGACCAAGACAGAGAGGAAATGAAGAGAGAAGTGGAAAGACTGCAACAGCGAATAACGGCACTGGAGCCCCCTGGAGGATCAAGGAATCAAGGCAGTTCAGAAAAGACCTGGTCAGAAAGTGAACCAGAAGGACCTCTCACAAAAAATCCCTCGAAGCCACCTAGTGGTGGAAACCATATCGACCCAAGGAAGGAGGGGTCAACCAGAGTAAAGTCACCTGCCAGCAGTATTGGCGGCCAGAAAGAGGAAGAGGAACGGGGAGCGGCTGGAGGATACAACCCTAAATCAGCGGCATGTGGATACGATCGGGACTTCATGAGAGATAACGAGGACCACTTTGGCCTCCCCACAGGAGGGGTAGACATATCTCAATTGACTGATCTAAGCAACATGGCCGCTCCAAGTCCAAAAACCCCGCCAAGGAGCCCAAGCCCCACCAGAAGAAGATATGTGGTGCTTCACGGGCCCCCATACCACGGATGTCTCCCTCCCAGAACACATACCACTGCCAAGACAACATGGACTCCCATGTACGGATCACCCAGGAGCCGCAGCGGTTTTGAATGCGGTGAACTCACGATTTTGGACTATAACCCCCCATGACGTAGGAGCCCTGGAAACACAACCAGTGATTGTCACCCTGAAAGACCCAGATGCACCTCCTATTTATCGACGGCAGTATCCCCTAACCCAAGATCAAATGAAGGGAATTGCCCCCACGATACAGGGCCTTCTGGACGTCGGGGTAATATACGAGTGCCACTCCCCATGGAATACTCCCATATTACCGGTACAGAAAGCAGGGGGAAAGGGCTGGAGAATGGTACAAGACTTCCGCCCTATAAATGATGCAACGACTCCAGATGTTCATCCAGTACCAGACCCACACGTAGCACTCACGAGTTTAAGCCCAGCATTTCGATACTTCACTGTCATAGATTTGGCAAACGCTTTCTTCAGTGTTCCACTGGCACAAACATCACAAGCCATGTTTGCTTTCACGTTTGGGGGCAAACAGTACACCTACAATCGGTTGCCACAGGGGTTCAGGGACTCGCCAGGTCTCTTTAATCAGGTACTAAAAGCACACCTACTAGAACTCCAATGGCCACCAGGGGTTGTGCTCATCCAATATGTAGATGATCTTCTCTTGGCAGCAGAAACATCTACCCTCTGCCTGGAGGCCACTGCCCTACTGTTCTCAGTTCTGCACAAGAAGGGCTACAAAGTCAAGAGAGAAAAAGTGCAGCTATGCAGAGAAGAAGTCTTATTCCTGGGCCGACAAATCTCGGCATCAGGATTGGGAGTATCTACGGCCCACAGGGAATCAATCCTACACCATCCAAAGCCCACCACGGTGGCAGACATGTTGTCATTTCTGGGACTAACGGGCTACAGCCGATCCCACATACCTGATTACTCCAATCGGACACAACCTTTGCGGACAATGATCAACGAGGTAGGGGCTCGAAACCTCACAGAACGACTACCCTGGACTTCTGAAGCTGAACAAGCATTCACTGACATGAAACAAGTACTCTCCCAAGCTGCTGCACTCACCTCACCGGACTACACAGAAGTGTTCCATTTGGATGTTTCTGAACAAAATGCATTTTTAAATGCTGTTTTGTATCAGAAAAAAGGGGGAGAGAGGAATGTGTTGATATACTACTCTTCAAAACTCGACGCAGTGGAAACCGGACAGTCAATGTGCGCCAGATATGTTGCAGCGGTAGCAAAAGCTCTCCAAAAAACAGCACATGTAGTGATGTGTCACCCATTACAGGTCCACACTGAACATGGAGTTGCAGCGTTTTTGGCAAGTAAGGAGTTTACTTTCAGCATGGCCAGAAAAACCAAGATTCAAAGAGAATGCACCAGGCCACATATAACCTTTGTCGCAGCCGAAAGGAACATGGCTGGAAACTTTGGGAAAGGAACCCCACATTCATGTGAAGAACTTGCGGTCAAAGAAAGTAAGCTCAGACAAGACCTGAAAAATGACATAGATCCCAAAGCAGAACTCTGGCTCTACACTGACGGATGCTGCTATCGAGGAGAAAACGGACTGAACCAGGCATCATATGCAGTGGTTCAGCAACACTCCAATGGAAGACATGAGACGCTCAAAGCAGAAGTAATACCACAACCCGCTTCAGCGCAAATGGCAGAAGTCAAGGCGCTCACCGAAGCCTTGAAACTGGCCAAAGGAAAGACGGTGAACATCTTTACAGATTCTGCTTACGCACATGGGGCGGCACAAGTAGATGCACCCATGTGGCAACGGAGGGGATTTGTAACATCCAGCAACGCCCCAATCAAACACCAAAGAGAAATACAAGAGCTGGTGGAAGCAATCACCCTACCAAGAGGAGTATCCATAATGAAGTGCAAAGGACATGAGAAAACAGGCACCAGGATCAGTCAAGGAAACGAGGCTGCAGATCAGGCGGCCAAAAAGGCAGGAGGATATCAGCCAAAGCAAATGGTACTCAGGCTGACGCCCCCCCAACCTAAACTCACCGAAGAAGACCTAAAAAAGATACAAGAACAAGCAGGCCCGTACGAATGGTCGACATGGACACAAAAGGGGGCCACAAAGAAAGAAGGTCTCTGGAGATCACATGATGGAAGGATAGTGGCACCAGCAAAATTAGTAGCGACCCTACTAAAAGAAGCCCATGGACCAACCCATGAAGGACAAAGACAAACACTGTTGAACATTTCAGCACTCTGGTGGCACCCACACCTAGACAGCATGGCAAAACTATACTGCGAAGAATGCGTCGTCTGTGGAAACCACAACCCAAGAAAACCATTCAAAACGCCCATGGGATCCTACCCCGTACCTCTCGCACCATTCCAAGATATTAGTATAGATTATACAGATATGGGACAGGAGAACGTAGTACAGGGAAAGAGGTACATCTTGGTAATGGTAGACAGATTTTCAAGATGGGTAGAAGCAATCCCCACAAATAGAGAAGACGGGAAGACAGTAATAAAGTGGTTGCAAACAGAGCTAGTACCCAGATATGGGGTACCGAAACGTATCAGATCAGACAACGGGACACATTTTAATAATCAGATGCTGAGTGAAGTGGAGGCATTCCTGGGGATTGCACACAGTTTTGGTTCGGTCTACCATCCACAGTCCCAGGGACTGGTGGAACGCGCGAATCAAACATTGAAGGCTAAAATAGCCAAGGTATGTGCGGGCAGTAAGATGACATGGTTGGAGGCCCTCCCTTTGGCTCTCATGGCCATGAGAACCTCAAAAGGGGGAGGCACGCACCTGTCGCCCCATGAGTTGTTGACGGGAAGGCCAATGCCTGGCCCGCCACGTGATGGAGGACATATACCTCCTTTAGATGTGTGTCAGATAGAGAAATCCGACTACATGAGAGAACTAATATCTCTTGTCTCAGCCCTCTCAATACAGGTGCAGAAGGCACAGGAGAAGGATCCCGAAGAGCAGGGGACGATAGTCAAAGTAGGAGACTGGGTCAGGGTCAAGGTTCACAAAAGAAAGTGGACAGACCCCAGGTGGACTGGTCCGTACGAAGTGAAGGAGGTTACTTCACACTCGGTCCAGGTCAAGGGAAAAGCAGGAGCTCCCTGGCACCACCTGACACATTGTGCCCCAGCATCACCACCTACTCGCTCACTCCAGGAAGTGAGAACAGATTTGGCCCAAAATGACGACTCCGAGGAGTTTTAGGAGACTCTCCGGAGATCCGTCTGTTGCACCGGAGGAAAGACGGAGGTGGAGATATGCAGACTATCTCCCATGGGGGAAAACGATGTGCACCGTGATCATGGGTGTAACCGGGGTGGCGGTAATACTCCTTCTACTAGGACTCGAACTAATAAACAAAGAGCGAGACAATTCCACCAACATTTACCTAACACGTCCCAAAAGGGAACAAACGAAAACTTTCCAGATCCCCGAAGTCGCGTGCGGTGCTAAAATAGTTTTAAATTATACTGCCGGGGATACCACAATGTTCACATTCGACCTGTGCTCCGTGATAGACTGCGGGGAATCCCAAGCAAGTTGGCGGGGCTACGATGTCTATCTGTGTAATAGTCCACGAATAGTGGAGAGCTGCGAGGCCACTGGGAATGCTTACCAACATGGGTTTGGGTTCTCGGTGGATTCACAGCCATTTTGTCCCGATTGGTATCAAGTAACAAAGTACACTGGGACCTGGTCCGGTTTTACCAGACACACACACAGCGAGTTTTGGGACCACATTTCGTTCCAAAGAGATTTCAGTCCAACCGGCAATCCGCTCACTCTCTCTATCAATAACATTAAGGCAAGCTCCACGGGAAAAAATCGCATATGGATCGCATTAGGAGTAGACGTCACCGGAAAAGACCAGATACGAGGAATACAAGTAAACATATACCCGCCCAAATACGCCCCCACTAGTAAAGGTAGTGCAACGAATACGACCACAGCTAATTCCACTGCCCTAAAGCCGCCCACTACCAGTCCGATAGTGATGACCCAGGATTACACAGAATTAACTCCTTTAGACGTCGTAAAAATGGCTACAGGCTTCGGAGAAAGTAACATTTGGTTAAGGTGGATTACGGATAATGCTAAGCGCCAGAGCATGACGGGATGTGTAGCATGCGCGGCTGCGCGTCCTGCCATGTTCGTCGAACCTGCCCCCTTATATCCAGACAAAGACAAAGTAGGTTATGAATGTATGATGAACTTAACCAGAAAAGCCACACCCTCAGGATGCCAATCCCTGGCATCAGTCTTCCCACCCATTGATAATAAAACTAGGGCCGGCTATTTTACCGCCATAAAAGGAAAAGATCCCAGGTATCAGTGTTTCAACTTCGCCAGCAGCAAACCAAAAGTCAATGTAGGAAACATTCCCTCAGATTGGTGTAATAGGACAACATCTGGGGATGTGATAGGACCATGGGCCCGAGCGGGACTGTTTTACTATTGTGGAGGGTTGCGTCTCTATTCTCGAGTAGAGGCCGACACCACCATAGGCACCTGCGCCATGGTCAGACTAGGGATGCCCCTTACGTTAATAGGCAGTCGAGTGATAAAAAACCCCTCAGGACCTAACGCCCTCGTCCGGCGAAGAAGAAGACATATACTTGCTAAAAGGGACACAAGCTTGCAAGACCCATTTGGAGGGACCACATACGTGGACGCCATAGGTATCCCTCGAGGCGTGCCAGACGAGTATAAATTGGCCAATCAAGTAGGGGCAGGGTTCGAATCAATCTTTCTCTGGATACTCCCCAATAAAAACGTAGACCGCATTAACTATATCCACTATAATATTTTGCGCCTCGCTAATGCCACTAGGGATGCAGTGGAAGGGCTGGCGGAGCAGCTCGCACCCACATCGATCATCGCTATGCAAAATAGAATGGCGCTAGACATGCTCCTAGCTGAAAAAGGGGGTGTCTGTGCCATGTTCGGAAAACTTTGCTGTACCATAATCCCCAATAACACGGCCCCAGATGGCTCAGTCACTCGAGCATTAGAAAACCTAAGAGCACTCTCCAAAGAAATGCACGAAGCATCAGGGGTCGATGACCCGTTCACCAAATGGATGGAAGATGTGTTTGGAAAATGGAAAGCGGTAATAATATCTTTAGCAGCCTCAATAGCCATCTTCCTGGCCATACTAGTCACCTGTGGGTGCTGCTGCATTCCATGTCTGAGAACCATGGTTTCCAGGTTAGTGCAAACTGCACTGACTAAAGAAAAAGACCCACCAAAATATATGATGCCTCTACTAGCTAATGAGGAATTTGAGGATGGGAGCCTGGACATGGAAGACGAGGAAGGAAAAGAGTACCTTTAAGCAAAATGTTCACACCTAGTTGGTGTGAAAAGGGGGATTTGTGGAGAAAAATGTAAATACATAAGCTAATCACACATGTTTTAAATTACTACACATAGACTCAGATGTTCAGGCTAGTGGAAAACTATTGTGAGGGTCAGAAACTGTGTCAGGGCATTCCATCTGTACGCCATACGTTGAAAACAGGAAACACAAGAGAGGATCACATTTGGGTCACACACACACACATGACAAGCTCATGATATACATCCCGACAACATACAATGAACGGACACATTGTGTAGCTGCACCCGGAAGGAGCACATGACAAGCTCATGATATACATCCCGACAACATACAATGAACGGACACATTGTGTAGCTGCACCCGGAAGGAGCACATGACAAGCTCATGATATACACCCGACAACACACAATGAACGGACACATTGTGTAGCCGCACCAGGAAGGAGCACATGACAAGCACATGATATGCATCTCGACAACATACACACACAATACATAGATGACAGCACCCGGAGGGATGGACCGTATGAGCCAGTGTGGGTGGAGATACCCAGCGCTCCAACCAGGCCGCGGCATGCTAAAATTACGCTCCGCCTGCATCTATAGAATGAGCCAATCAGACTCATGCAGAGTCTCTTGAAATACGCTGCGCACTCTGTTGTAAAGCGCCTTTTGAGTGAATTCAACCCTATGTTGAGTTGACTATTAGGTCCGTGCACGTAGAACTGCCGGAATATGTTTTCCTGATATTTGTGCTAATAAAGCGCTGTTATTGATACAACCCATAGACTCTCCTCCTATATTCAAGCTTACTATTTTTTTCACAACAGCTCTTAATGAGGTGGCTTGGCTGTGTGTTGTTGTAAAGTGTGTCTTTAACTTGTACATTTACTCAAGTGACTCTTTGCAATTAACGTCACACTATGCCATGGTTTAAAGATGATCACAAAACAGCATTACATGTCCGTAAGTCTCATTGTAAACAAAAATCAGTTATTTGCAGTGGATAAATGATATGGTGGCCATAAAATCAGGCAATTAACAGTAGAATAAACAGTGACATTTCTTAAATCAATAGTCAGCCGCATTAATAGTATTAGCTGTAAGAGATAAGAAGATCAATACCAGTCTCACATCTGTCTGATAGCAGAAGCCAGGAAGTGGTTAGCTTAAAGAGGGTTCTATATGAGAAGTAGACTAAGTCACCATGACTACAGTCTACAGTCTAGTTTTTGGCTCTTGTCATCTTGCTTCTTTTTGGTCCTTTTCTCATAGACTTCTTTACAATCGTCTTCTTTTTCCGACTAGAGGAGTCACCCCCTGGTGGTCATTATAAAGAACACAGGTTAAAGGAGTATTGCATTGGCTTCACTTTTCAGAAGCAGATGTTTCCCCCTTGGCCCGAAGGAAACACAATCCACCTACCGGCACAAAGCTCACTGATTAACAAATGCTATCTTGTTAGATTAATGGTGAAGAATTGCACTAATCACAGTAACAAGTATTTCACCTTAACATTTTCAGATTCAGTAAAATGGGTGCAATTTGACATTACATCACAAAACATCTCGAGGCACTGGAGCATAATCTGGGGATTAGCTAAACTCAGACGTACCGGCAAACACTTACGCAGATAATTTGTTGTACATCTGAGGAGAAACAAAGCAGTATGTCACACGTGGACTCTGCACAGCAGCTCCTCTGGGCATGAAATCATATAGTTTAAGTCAACATATTTAAAATTCAGCAGGGATTTCGACCCGGAGCTGTTTACATTGCAGCTCGGATGTAAGCTAAGAAAAGAAAAGAGCCAGTGATAATTGCCCAAACCTGAGACCCGCGAGACCCAAACCTGTCAGGGCAGAGTTAGACTATGATTGATTCGGTTTGATGAAAGAAACAACAACTTTAGCTTATTTTAACCTTTATACATTCAGGCTAGTTGCACGGAGAGCAAATGCCTTGTTTTACAGGAAAACTAAGTCATGCTCAGTCTCACGGTTACACACCTGGAAGCTGACCAACACAACCACAGTCGGATCAGTTAGCCACTGTGCAGCTCCACTGGAGTGGTTGTGAGCTAAGGGCTTTGCTCAAGGGCACCTGACCTCACCTCAGTGGTGATGGGGAAGGGGCAAGCGCTAATCTTTCACGATCCGACCAAGATTTATCGTGCCAGTTCTCAGGCTGAAGCGATGGCCCTCCGGGCGTAAAGCAGCTTCTGAGTCTCTGCCCTCATGGTAGATCTTTTCTGTGAGTAAAGTAGACGTTCATGTTTTCCCAGCAGTAAAATCAATCAACGCCCTTCAGAGTTTTGTAGGCAGATTAAACAATGAGGATGTCACCTTCCTGGCAACATCCAGACAAGCAGGAAAATAGACATAGCAAATAGGGGAGATGAGATTGGCACAGATATACAGGGTTTTTAATTAGAGCAATAACTACTCGGGTGTGTTACAATTCTGGTTTTGTTTTCATATATTGGAGCATTGGTTCCATCAAAGAAAAAGCTAAGATCTTGAGACATTAACAAACATTAGTAAGAAGTGGATTCAAAGGGTCAATGATCACTCATACAGATAAACAAGCTGACAGTATTACCAAATTAGCTAACACCTAATTTGGAGGAAACAAGCATCAGCGTTTTTTCTTTCATTTATAGGTCAGGTTTTTGTCTCGTTTGATCTGTCAATCAAACTCTTGCCGAAGATCAAAAACACCTTTCCTGTGAAGACAAGCCTTCAGTGCCGTTCTTTGCTCTTCTTTCAATAAAGAAATACTCTCCAGCCTTGAGAGAACTGATGCTGCCGTTCCTTGTTGTTTCCAATGAACGGTCGCCTCTCCACGTTGCCTCACACGCACCTCAGCCACCCCGTAGCTGCCAGTAGCTCCTCACAGGATGCTGGCCGGACACAAACGTCGTCGGGGTGATTTTTGTGATTCTTGTGTGATCTCGTGACATCTTAAGAATCCAACTGCTGTGCAAAGTCACTACATGTGTCCCTCATGTGTTGGTGTCGTTGTGTTCTTAACTTTAAGTTTCACTTTCACTTTAGAAATGTGGTAACTTGTGGTGATTTTGTTGCCCAGGTCGAAGCGAGTGCTTTTGCTTGAACGTGTTTTTGTTGCATTTTTCTCAATGCTTCCCCCTTCCTTTTCACTTGGAAGCATTAAACTGTGAACTGTGGAAACTAAAATAAAATCTTCGCATTTAGTATTTATGATCTAATTTATTCATGATCTAATGTATCAGTCTCTTATTATTGCAATCTAATAATATCTTATTTAAACTTTACCTTTGTGTCATTGGATACACGTTGAAATCCCACAGAGATTGCATCTCCGGTCAATTTAACTCAACTTTAATTTCTAATTTAGCAACTAACGCGTCCCACACTATCATATACAATAGCAGACTGAATATTGACATGAAATCAAATTGCAATTCAGTCATATTATGAGGCTACAAGCTCCCTAGATGATTGCACTGTAGCGATGTGCATTAGAGTGATTGCTGCTGTACACAATCCATAACAATACACAGTCTATTGTGGCTTTATATTGAATGAATTATGGACTTTATGAACCGACTGTGACCACAGATTTTCCAAACTGACATACACGGTGGAAATGAATGCTCTCCAGACCTGAACATTATCTACAATTAGAGTAAAGAAATGGAAGGTTAAAGTCAGGAGTTTCTGTCGAGAGACTTGTCGTGACAGCTCACAACTCACAGGTATCGATTCCCTCATGAGGAGTCCTCATCGTACAAATGAATTCTCCTCCCGCGTCACTCTGTGACAGAACATCTCATTTAAGGAGAGTTATTTCTCTCATTAGAGAGGACACTCACTTCCCTGTTTATCTGACCACCAGTTAATGAATAATAATAAATAATAACACACTAATGATTATGCTTGGAGGGCTTAGCATGACTAGCTACCCTGTCAAAGAGCAACACAACACCTAAGGGTTGGAGGGACGGGGGAATGGGAGGGCAGCGTCCTTCTCTATCATCGGGATCATCAAGGGCCCTTCAGCCAATCGGATTTAAACAATTGATTTGTACGCTGTTGACCGAGTGCAGCATTTGGATGTGTGCGTAGGACCATTACCTTTCAGATTGCTGGTGTAGCAGTGTTTTTTGAGGATCATCATAAATGCGTCGGAGCAATCTCTCCCTTTCAAGGCTGGACTGATGAGCTGTGAAATGTGCTCAAAGTATCAGAAAAGCTGCGCTGTCAGACCTCACAAAGCCGCTTCACTCCTCTTCTAACCATTTTTTCAATACTTTTGATCAAACACGCCAGAGCAGATGTGTGGTGAAAGGGCCAAAAATTGACAATCAGTAGGAGAATAAATGTTTGCCAATAGTGTGGCAAAGGGTGAAATGAATTCCAAATAAGAGCCGGAGATGTGTCTTGGCAGTCAAGGTGAGATTCATCTTTTACTAAACAAGTCAGCTTCCCAGCTACTGTATGTACTTCATATCCACTGCTGCTGTCATTGACAGCAGCTTCTCAATGTATCCATATAAGCACCTGACCCTTGGCGACCCTTTGCTGCACTCCATTTTCAAAAGAACTGCTCGGCCCACTGTTCCAGCAGACATAGAGATACAGTGAAGACAATTACTCCAACCAACTTGTGTGTCGGCACCACAGGAACTAATGGGAAGTCAGTCAGGATCCTTTGATGTGGTGGACACACATTGAATATGCAATGGCCAGAGCTAGTGATGTAGGACAAACAGCAAGAAAGACTAGGTAGAGGTCTAAGGGTGAAACAAACACAGGACTTTCAACCAGGAGACCCATGTTTGAGACCAGTTTTCATGTCCCAAAGTGTTTCTTGCCTAAGTACGACATTATTTTTGTTGCCTAACCATAGGTGTAGTACTTATTTTAAGGCCAATCATGATGTTTTTCCTAAACCTAAGTGTGACAATATTTATTTGGTACATTTATACTCGCGCAGCCTCAGCCACTGTTACCCAATACAGGATCCTTAGGGTGCTTACACATTCGTTATTTCTGTGGGATAGCAATTTAACCTACTTTTTTTTAATTGACTTAATAGACCCTCAAAGTACACACGCACAACACGCTGCAGTTTTAACTGCTTTAGACTGATTGGTTGGGGAAAGCATTGTAACGAAATAATTAACATACTTCATGGATTGATATTGATAACCTTCCTGAACAGTTTGTTCACATGCATTAGCTTCCAAATCAATACTGACATATTTTGAACCACATTCCTACGCCACGGAGCATCTTGCAGAATGGTTTGGAGGGGACTACATAAGGCATCCGAGTGTTCATATCTACCAGTGACTAATGCTTTCAGTGCCAAACACCCACATGACAAGGAACAAAATTACTATATTTTTGGCTTTTGGTACAAAATCAGATTTGCTTCCCACCACTGTGCTCAGGTTCATATCAGGCATATATCATATGCCATATCATATCATGTTTGGAAAAACAACAACAAAAAAATATTTTTCAAGCCTGGAATTTTGGCCTTTTGCCGTCTCGTTTGTTTGGGACCAGAAGCAACCGGATGCTGAATAAGACATTTCCAGGCAACTAAAATGTTACAATATACTTCATGAACTGAAAACAGTCGAGGGACCTGTCATTCACAAGGTAGCCACGCCCTAAAGCATACCCTGCTTTAACCTCTATCTGTCTCTTGATGCGACCCTAATTTACTAAATGAACATCATGCTGTATTGAAAATGACTCTGGGATTTCTATACATATCTTACTTATTTTAGCAACCAGAGGAGCCGACGCCTGTTGGCCATTAAAAATAATGCAGGTTTAAGGCACTTCCACATTGGCTTCACTCTGCTCCTGTTGACACGCCGCTGTATATCATAGGATGATAGTGTTGCAGAAATCTGAACCTTTCAAGGCAATCATGGACTGAACAAGTGACTTTTCCTTCCAGTGTGTATAAACTAGGACAAAAAGTCTATTTATTTTGCATAGGAAGAACCAAACCATAAAGCTGTTTATTCCACGATGCCTTTAAAATAAAATATGCCGTTTCATCCTGTGAACTATTTCTGTTGCCATCTACCTCAGCGCCCCTAAGAAGGTAAAAGCTGTCTGATCCCACATCTTGTTAAGCGCTGACATTGACATTCACATCCCCCACCCTGCTGCACTGAGAAAAAAAAAAATGCATGAAAAAGAAGAATTGGCCCATGAAGTACATCTTTCCCTCTAACCTCAAGGATCTGCAATCCTCCCAACATCTGCTACATCCAGCTCCTGATAGCCTGAAACACGCTTCTACTAATTACAACATCTTGAGGAACTAAAGCCAATAATGAGAAAAGCAGGTGTGCAGAGCTGGAAGGGCCTGCTAACCAGGATTTCAGGCCCAACACAACCAATTTAATTCACCTTATAATTGGGCGACCAAGGAAGCGCACAGAGGAAGTTTGATCATTGAATTGAGCCGATTTAGATTTCCTCTGTGTATGTAAACCAGACGACAGGGCTGGAATACCTCATTTTCAACCTGTGATAGACTGGTTACCTGTCTGTCTCTACATGTCTCCCTGTGATAGACTGTTACCTGTCTGTCTCTACATGTCAGCCCTGTGATAGACTGGTTACCTGTCTGTCTCTACATGTCTCCCTGTGATAGACTGGTTACCTGTCTGTCTCTACATGTCTCCCTGTGATAGACTGGTTACCTGTCTGTCTCTACATGTCTCCCTGTGATAGACTGGTTACCTGTCTGTCTCTACATGTCTCCCTGTGATAGACTGGTTACCTGTCCAGGATGTAACCTGCCTTCTCCAAATGTCCGCTTGGATCGGCTCCAGCCGACCGTGAATACAGGATAAGCGGTTGATGGTGAATGGATCACCAACGCCATTGTCTCCAGCTACCAGCTCCGGTGGACCGACTGACAAAAGGGTCCAGACAAGTTAAGTGTGCATTTCATTCGAAATGCACCAGACATTACTCAATCAATTGTTAGTGTGGATGTTATTTTATTGCAATACATGAAATTTTACTGCTCCACCAGTTTCCCCAAACATTGTAGATATAAAATATGTCTTGCAGAATATCCTTTAATAGGATTAGCCCACAGAGACTGCTTTTTCCTCAGAATATCACCCGTTCTGATCGATCCACTTCTGTTCCCCTGAAGGCCTCTGACTCACCTCTTGGAAAGAAAAAAAGAATCAGTGACAGTAAGAGCAGGTGAGGTCATGTTGTATTTATTTGCTGTAATTCAAGTGGAGAGCGAGTTGCTCTCTTTGCACCCTGAACCAAAGGCTCCGCCGTGCTGTTTGCTCTTCAAACATTTATATATTTCAAGGCTTGTAGTCGTAGCTTCATGACCTTTCTCACCTCCCTTAAATCACACGCTGAATATACCAAAGAGGTCTCAGGTCTACTCCACCCATAATGCTGGCTGTTGTGATCCTGACCCTGATGGCAGCTAGTACACTATTAGTCCTGATGATGAACCTAAACCGTTGCCTGAGTTGAGGGCGCACGTCGTGGTTGAATGGATAGGTTCTAACAAAGCTCACAGCCTCGAGGGAACCACACTCACCAGCTTTAATGTCTTTCTGGGTCAAGGTAAGTGCAAACAAATGATCATTCTGTCTGCAGCTGCTGGTTAGCCTCGGGCCAGGTGGACTGATGTGCAGCTGAAACAGTGCTGGATTCATTCCCCGCAGGCAGAAAGTCTCTACCGTACAGGTTTTACAACTGTGGCTGGGTATGTTTAGTTACAAACGTGTGTGTGTGTTTCATTTTTCAGTTTTATAGATTTATCAGCAATATTTGTTCCGGCTACTTCTTCACATCATGACTCCTGTAACGGCGACAGGAACTGAGTCCTGGCTGTAAAGCACTGCAGGACCAGCACCTGCACTCAGACCCCCTTCTGGAAGGACACACTGTGCTGTGTGCACAGCTGGCTTTGTGTGAATGTAGCAGCGATACGAGGACGCTCAGTGACACATTCACTATATGCGGCTCCAAATGTCACAGATCAAGAACAGAAATAAGCATTATTGCATTCTGGGTAGCTGGATGGACCAGTGGAATTCAAGCACAGCTAACTCTGTCATGCCAATACTTGTTCATTCTTTAGCACTGTTTGCTTTCAATTACACACATGTTTCATTTATACAGCCTGGTCCCCATGTTTTCTGAAGAGAAGTGCCAGCTTATTATTAAAGTATAAAGTATTTCCATTGTTTACCCATCTGCCGCATAATTAATCGATAGATCATTTTAGGATTTTTAAAGTCACTGAACCATTGTATGTAAACCTACGTGCCTACAAAGTCCCTCACATCCTCCGGTTGAAGCCTGAGCTCAGAACTAAACACAAAGCTAATTGTAAGTTTCATTTCAGCCTGTTTACATGTGGTGACTCCACTTAAGATCTATTATTTGTTGGCAAACAGTTGCCTGTTTACACACATAGCAGAAACCTTTTCAACTCAGATTTTTAATGTAAATATTGTATTCCAATAATCATAATCATAATCCCAACCAATTCCTGAGAAATATCATTTTAGTTGCCAAATGCCCCATCGTGTGTCAACAGGGCTTTCAGCCGAAAAATAACAAAGTGCTCTGACGGACCAAACAAAAGCACACACACACATGAATCTAGATATACACATCTTCGTGATCGTGAAATTAGATAAGAGATAGGCCATCTTTAATTCAGTTCAATTCAATTTTATTTATAGTGTCAAATCACAACAGAATTCATCTCAGGACACTTAACACATTGAGCAGGACTAGAATACGCTCAAGATGTCCAGAGTCAACACAATTTCAAAGTCCCAACATCACCCAGGGGCAAGCGTTACAGCAACAGTGGCGAGAAAAAACTGCCTTAATAGGCTTTTAGGCAGAAATCTGGTGCAGCCCAGGCCCTTGGGTTCCAACTGCATTTGGTGTTGGTAGTATAGTAGTAGTAGCATTAACAGTAGTG
Source organism: Eutrigla gurnardus (assembly GCF_963514095.1). NCBI lineage: Eukaryota > Metazoa > Chordata > Actinopteri > Perciformes > Triglidae > Eutrigla > Eutrigla gurnardus. The sequence continues at coordinate 4,749,212 of NC_139921.1, read as the reverse complement.
GTGGTATTAACCGAAGCAATAGTATCAACAGTAGTAGTCCATGGCAGCAGGCACAGCCACGCCGAGATGGATCCATCCCAACCACGTCGCCGTAGACCAGAAAGCAGGAGTAGTTGAGCAGCCACACAGCGGGCAGGCGGAGCTACAATATGGTGTTTCCAGTAAAAACGACAAATGAATAAGTCAAAATGAAATGAAATGAAATGATGTGTCCCTGGGTCATTTTATCACCATTTAAATAGGCTTCAGTTGCAGTTTTTAACAGAGAATAACAGCACGGAGTGTGATTATCTCCCAGAAAAGGAAGGAACCGGAGCCAGATAGAGTAATGCTCAAGGCGAGGGCCGTGTGAGGAGGTCAGGTCAGCCGTTCAGCGGCAACGGTAATGGCTGCTTTGTGCCTTGCCCTGGCAATGACAGCGATGATTACAGGGAGGCCCCGGGGCCACATGAATTCTCAGAGAAGTTGTGGATGACACTGACACTTGGCCCAGGTCTTAGGTGGATTACAGCTGACAAACAGGAAACAGGATGAATGACATGCTCATCTCTCGCTGGAGGAGCAACATTCTCACCAGGACAGTTACACAAGTCTGCTCGGCTGGAATCAGAAGCCTTTTATAGAACACTGGACCTATAACTCCTCCGGTTAAACCATTTGTCATTTTTATAGACATGTGTTTGAGATAAATGTATAAAATTGGATTTCAGTGCCTTAATTTATTAGATCATAATCATAAATTAGGACAAAATGATCTCATAATTATGACACAGGAAATCCTAATTATGATAACACAAGCACAAACGTGTCTGAAACAACTAAGACGATACTAAACTATAAGATATTTCTTATACTTGAAAATATAATATAGGCATGTCTTCCACATATTTTTTTATTCAAAAAAATTACAATCACGCATAAAAGAGCTTTGATCTTTATTATTTCCTCTTCTTACCCTCATTGATGCCCTTTCCCCATTATATTATTCCAAAGTGAATCTCTTCCCCCTTTCCTATTTTATTATAATGATTTTTTATATACATATTTTTTGTACGTTTAACCTGTAAACGATGTGCTAATCAGCTCAAAAATGTGCAATAACACACAAGCCGAATGTATAGACATGTTTGTACAAGTTGCTGTAACTGAAATAAGAACTAAGTTAAAAAAAAAAGCTAAAAGAGCTTTGAACCCAGAGACTGTACAGGACAAACGCTGACGTGGAGGGGATGCATGCATGAATCATACGTGGTTACGAGTGAGTGTCCTTGCCGACGGTTCCGTCGCCCCATTGTTGTCCTCGATGGCTCGATGTGAAGCATTGTGTGGGGAATTGCCTGCACTGCGACTGAGGGGGAGGCATTGTCATGAAGCACGCCTCTCCAAAAGAAAGGAATCGGGATTCTGTGGCGTTGACAACGTGGGGAACGGTTGATGATGCAGTGATGTGTGCCGTGTGTGAGAGAAAACTATGCGACAGGTAATGTCGAGCATGAAATCTCATCCGTCTGCTCCTCCAAAGTTGAGGATTCTTGTGGATTAAATCCCAGCTCTCACCTTCCTGGTAAACAGGGGTGGATGTGATTCCTCCAAAGCTTTGCGTCATTATTTTGATACATCTGTGTGACTTCACATAATCTGTGATGTGTTATGTTGCATAATGCTTAGATTGCACCACCCAAAATCCCAGTTATTCATGAGTGGCACTAGAAACAAACATTTCTCTGCATGACTCTCATTTCCTTTCAGCTTCCTAAAGCTTATCAGCCACTTGTGATCTCACGACGGGGGCAAATCTGTTGTGTGGAGGGTAATAACGGCAACATTGCTGTTGCTTCTTTGCTTGGCTGCTTAGAATAACAAGGTTTCCTTTATGCACGCGGGGACATTGATGATGATTTACGTTTCATTTCTCACCACTTCACAGGCGGTTGACAGCAACAGTATCGGTATGAAGTATGCAGCAGTAATTAATGTTTTTACCAGGTGACCTTCCTCTTTCAACAACAAAAAAACCATGCATATATTTATCATTATGCCATGTTATGCATTTCTATTCTGCCGATCGTCATTCATTGAGTGAACACAATGTAAAGCTGCTTTTATGTACAAGGTAACATTTTGTAATGAATCATCTTTTATTAAAGTGTCAGTTTGTAGCATCCAGGTTGCTCACATCAGTGGTAAAATAATAATAGGGCCCTTTGATTTCCACGGAATCTCAAAATTTGACAATGAAAATGGAATCAACTGTAAAACGTGGGTGGTATGTTGTGACTCCTTCATAAATGATTGCACATACACTTGCATATTTATCCCCATTTGTATGGTCTCTGAATGACATTCACATGATTAGACATGATTTGATTTAAAAAAAAAAAAATGCTCTAAAATTGCAAAACAAAGAATTTAGAAAAATTCAAATGGAAAACGCGGAATCTGGAAAAAATTAAAACATATTTCATTTGGCTCTAATCACATTATACCGTGTGTTAAGTGGGATGACAAATAAGTAAGCAGATATGTTGGAGATGGCTTTTGGTATTTTGCCATCCTGTGGACTTTGTCTTGTAAGTGTGGCTCGACTGGAAAAAGTAGTGAAGATGAGTAGTGACTGATTTAGGTGGATCGATTACATAAGGCTGCAATCTGCAACACTGTAAGATGACACTACACACTGTCCCTTTAAGGGCTTATGTAACTCCATATTCAAACTTGAATTACTAATATGCTTTTAATTACTTTAATTTGGGTCGCCTTGTTGTGAAACATCTCTGTCTGGAGAATCATGAAGAGTGAAGTCATGAAAGCCGATCCCAGCTGACATGCTGTCTCGAGGAGGCTGCAGCTCGTCTTAAAGCTGGAGGGAAGCTACTGATATGACATGGAACTACTTGCTGTATTGAAAATATTGGGGTTTGTGAACAGTTTTCTGAACAGAAGAGCTTGCCATCCAATCATAGAAAACATTTTAAAAATCTTCTGCGATGGTATTTTTAAGGTCTTGCTATCTTAGTGTGGTATTTTGGAAGTATATTTCTAAATTCTGTTAAAAACACATTGTTTAATTGCTGTGTATTATAAACACTGCTGCAAGAACTTATGATTTCATAAGTCATCATATACTTCCATTAAAAATGTATTTTCTTTCACAATTTATCTTAAATAATGACTACATTTTGTTTTACGACGAGAACAACGGGACACAAACTGCTGATCTGAATCTCAAATTAACATTTCATGACCACAGCTTCCATGTTATTTCTCCCTAAATATCCTGTCTGGCAATAAACAGGTCTCTGTGGGTCTCTATGGGTTAATTAAGTTCATAATAATGTGTGAGTTATGAATGCTAAAATGTTATGAGTAATTAGGGTAATTGGTTTCTCGCTTTCTATTAAAATAGCACTCTAATATGATAATATTTTGTATGTGAATACATAAAATGAAGGGAGTTACAATAGACGGATGAAAACATTAAGAATCGAAATTGATGCAGAAGAGGCCAAGTTATCAGGGATTTCACTCTAGTAGGAGTTCTAAATCCTCCGGTTCATACACTTCCCCTCGTCAAACTCAACTTGACCTCAACCACCTGATCCGAATCTGAACCGCATCGTCACGTCGCTCGTTGTTCCCGCCCCCGGTGTGTACGTCCTTTTAGGAAGCGTGATTTCACTTTGCAAAAAGCTCCAACACTTACAAAGGGAACAGTCGCAGGAGATCGCTTTAGATCTTCCTTCAACACAAGACTTTCCTTCAACTTTGAACACTTGTCTAATGCATTGATCTCTCCACATCCAGTTTGATACGATATAATGATTCTGCTGTGCATTGCTTGTAATGTCTTAATGAGTCTGACGTTATTATTATTTGTTATCTCGTAATGGTTAAGCATCCAATTTGTATTATTCTTTTTTATTTGATGAAACCGAGCAAATTGGCTTTTTGGAGGAAAACCAAGATCATAGAGAAGAGCTTCAGTAGGCGCAGTGAAGCCTTTCCACTCATGATTCATCCTACGGTATATTTGCCAGGTGCCATCGCAACATGAAGAGCACAGCGATGTTCAACGGCATGAGGAACCGGCTCTACCGAATAATTGAAAGAAGCTTTTACTTTGTTTAAAATGCACTTAATGCTGCGTTGCTAGCAGTTGAGGAAGCATTATATTAGACTGGTGGAAAGTCCCAACTCCTAATGGAAACACATCTGCACTGTTGACTCACCGTGCGTTGATATGCATGCACCCGTGGGTTTCTTTCATTTCTCCTTGAATTTCCATCCAGTGGAAGGCAGCTGCAGACTCCTCCTGCATCACGTCAGCCTGAGGCGCTGCTTTGGCCACGCGGGGCTCACCGAGACGTGGGACCGCAGGCCCGGATCATCCCGGGTGAAATGTGTGAAAGGTGGGGGAGGGTCCGGACAATGTGTGTGAAGGATATCTAGAAAGCATAGTGTTTCCCTCCAGCTGGAGTAGCTCGGCCCAGCGGGGAGTTCTGATAGCCTGTCCAGCATTTCTGACCTCACCCCCGCCTAAAGTAATGAAACGGACGGATGCTGGATCAGCTCAGAGGGGGAGGATAGGAGGGAGGAGGGACGGTTTTGATGCTTGGTAAACAACCTCCATCTGTGCTCTAGTCCTCTACTTGTGAAGGTATAGGTTGTGAAGTGTACCTGCTGTTCTTCTCTGCCCTCATTTGTCGCAGCAAAAAACTCTCCTTGCCCGACCTCCGTCGGGGAAACATGGGCGATGAAAGCGGCATGAAGGGATTTGAATGGTGCTTCCCCAGTGTGGCTCCCTGGCTGTGCAGTAATTGTTGTGCCAGGGTAATTGAACCTGTGGCACACATGCCTCTGGGGGGGGAGGACATTTTAGAGAATGTCCTCATTATCTCCTGCTGAGGTCTGCCCCCTCGGGGTCTGCTTGTGTCGTAGAGGGCCCACGTCAGCGTCGTATTGGGGGGTTCCTTCGACAGAGGAGTCGCTCTGCAGGGTTCTCTTTGCCGGCTTTCCTGGGGAAGCTTTAGAAACAGACACTGGGTGGCTCATTGAAGACGTAGAAGTGAAACTACAATTCTACTGTAAAACTGTTGAAAACACCTTTCCTTACTCACTCTCTTTATTTCAATCTGTAGCTCTGAATGCCATAGAATGTTATGTTCAGGAAAAGTAAGGCGACTCAGAAATGTCTTGTCTGTTGTGTGAGAACTACAATCGGTTCTTTTTTATTGAGCTTTGGCCTGCATGTCCAAAGATTTTTAAGACACGGCAAATGGCTATTCCCATAACTTTTAAAGGCATTTATTTAAATGGTGTCTAATCAGTGTTGATGGTAATGGTTGTGGATTGATGCCATAAATGCTGTCGCTTGGACCAACTCCTCACTTCGACAGCTGTGCTGAAAACCTTCTATCGGACCCCAAAGACAAATACAAGGCTTTCAGGATGTTCAAATACATCCAAGGCCAGCTGGGCTGAAAGGGCAGATGACCACATGTTTTTCATCTAACACTATCAGAAGCTGTTTCGTTGTGTTGCTGAGGGGATTTAACTTGGGCTTCCACTGACTACATGAAGCATCAACACTGATTGGTCAGCTCCATAACAGATGGCAGATTTCTCCTATAATGAGGGTACCATCGTTATCTTGTGTGTAATGTTGAGCGATAGAATTATCCATGTTTTGTGTGTTCAATGCAGTTTTGTGCTCCGAATGCAAAGCCTTAAATTAGTTTGGATGCACAGCTGAGCAACCAACCGGTTCCCATTCCAGACTCATCAAATACCAACCAAGCCACAAGTACCGAGGCACCCTTTAGTGCCTGTAAGCGAGCATCCACCCGTCATCGACATTTAGCGGTGCACCATTAATTAACCAACTGTAACAAAGTAGACCTGCGGCCTTGGAAGACCCTCCACTATGCCCGGTTGGTAATCCCTTCTCCGTGTCTGAACATGAAACTCAACATTAAGTCATCTTTCATCTCCACTGCAATTATAATTCTGCAATTGCACATGAAATAGAAACATATCTTTTTGTCCGTACAAGCGCTTTCTGTTTTACACCAATGAGTAGCATTGTTGTATTTTGTCAAGCTAGTGACTCCTTGTCCGCTCTTATGAACTAGGGTGGATATTGTAGCAATTCATTATGCGTATAATTATACTTTAATGTGGTTTTATTGTTCCACTGAAGATTTATGATTTAATTACAGTGTGATTTTATTGCAGATTAGCGATCCACCCTTCCTAACGAGACTCTATTGCTTAAATTGTCTGGTCAAATTGACCTCTTCAATAAACATCCAGGCATGCAAATACTTAAAAAGTACAATATATACACATACATACATACATACATATATACATACATACATACATATGTATGTAGATGTTCCACTCGCACAAGTTATATCTTAGGTAGTACCTAACTGCTTACAACATGGAGTTTTCTAAAAGTTAAAATAATTTTACATTTTAAATTCATGCTCTAAATATATGAATTTGGCAATAGAGGGTTTACTACCTCCTCAATAATGTATTATTAGCCAGCTTTAAGCATGCAATGCCTTTGAATAATTCAATGGCGATGCATGAAGCAAGGGGAATAATAAATGTAAGGTCTGCCAGCACCCACCTTCACCAACAAACAGCATTCATCTAAACCCACACCCCTTGAGACGCACGCACACACACACACACACACAGAAATGCAGCGAGCGCTGAAGAACCCTTCACCTCCACTCATGTGCTGATGTCCAGTGACTGACAGCTTTGAACAAGGTCGGGTCAGTCAAGGCCATCGCTCGATTCCTGCAGGAGAGCCTCCGCTCATGAAAATGTAAATGCTGTGTTCCATGTAGTGATTACGATACAATGCAATTTGTACAGCCATGACGGGTCTGGGATGAACAGCGATTGATAGGCAAGGGATCGCCTTCTTTTCATTCGTTTCATTAAGGTGTCAGGGGAACGCATCAGGATGATTGAGAGGTTTTATGTTAATGCTCACGATTGATCTGGAGAAGAAGTGGGAATGAAACGAAACTGCCAACTTAAAACATTAAAACACTCAGAGGTTACATGTTTGCTGATTTCTTCACTGATAACCATAATCAGCTCTGGAGCACCAAACCTGACAACATGTAGTAAAAGGCGATTCCCAAATGTCATTTTGTTTGTCTTTTGTACATTAAATGTCAATATATTTTTTTGAGCTCTTGTTTTTTCATGAATATGTTTTTTGGAGCTTTCAAACTACAAGTTAAGGCATCGTCAACACGTATACTTATACTGTACAAACAACTTTATTAGTCCTTTTAACTTTGACAAAGGCAGCACAGACCAGACATTCTTTCTTACCTTTCACAATAAAAGCCCTAGACATACAATACCCTGCGTATCTGTTAATCAGTCATATTCACTAAGCACATTTGAGGAAAAGGAAACACTATAAAATGGCTTCCAGTAGTATAGGCTTCCATACAGACAACCAGACACACACACACACACACACACACACACACACACACACACACACACATACCTGCATGAATATGACTTTTACATATTCAAAAGGGCAGTTAGTAGTGAGGAGAAGAACACTCAGCCATCTATTTTGACCATAGTAGACAACCGGGACAGATAATAAAATAAAGATTTCCAAGAGAGCTGTGTTGACAGATTTAAATTCTTAGCATGTGGATGTTTGACATGCTGCTGGTCTCACTTTCACCCTGACTGACATGGTTCCACGCCGGATTCGTCACACAGCTCATCCAACACAGCGCTGCTCATCCCTGTCCGCCGCTGCCATCCGCCCCATGTAAAACACAAGAGTGGGTTCAACCACAGATGGACAGACAGACAAGGAAAGACAGGGGGATACTTCTCTGGTCAGTGGATTTGAGACACTGAATAAACTCTACATAGCAGATTAAAACCTTTTACTGAGTTCCCTTTTCTCTTTTCCCACTGCTCTTGGAGGCGGCATGAGAATTAACCATCATGCCTAACTGAGAATCAAAGGGAGGAAAAACAGCAATGACTGAATGCAGACTTTATGTAGAGGCTGATGTTAAATTTTCCGATTTGATACTGTAAAAAATTACCACGAGACGATAAATGAATTTCTGAAAGGCCTTGAAAAGCTTCTCCTCCAGTCTCCCTCAGCAGTAGAGCTGTTTGGCTTTCCATAAAGATTATATTGTAAAGGTTATTGCATTGGTTTATTTCCAGATCCTACATGATGATCGAGATGAGGCTGAGTTCTAACCGACAGTGCAGGTGTTCACCTTCAGGAAACATTTCACATTTCTTCTTCAGTCGGGGAAAGTAAGCATGAGCTTCAGTCAGCAGGTGCTTCTATTTGCAGCAGGTAATTCGTTTGTGGAGTCTTTCTGTTCTTCCATTTACTCTATTTAACAAGTTTTCTCTTTGTGGCTACCAGCCAGACATTGAAACAGACCAGATTAAAAGTCCATATATAGAAATGTCAGAATATTATTATGATGGCGTATGGAAAAAGTACAATGATTTATTTCCTTCAAAATGACTCAAATATGCAACGGATTGTATTGCAATGAATAGACAGTATCATACTGCACTTAAATATTACAATAAATATGTTTCATCAAATGTATTATGACGGACAACTATTACTGTTGCAGCTCAGAGGTCATTTCAAAACAGCAATCTGGTTATACATCAAATGTGTGTTTTATACAAATGTCTGCATGAGATAAATTCTAAAAATCTGCTGCTTTCATCATTTCCGATGCCATCTCTAATCCTGTCAGCCACGGCCGAGACTCATCCTTCACTACTTGAATACAGGAATCCTGACAAAGTCAATTTGCAACAGGTAAGTTAACACAACGGGGAGTGGGGATGTTTATTCATTTAGGACAGATATTTGGCAGACAGCTTATCATTGCATGGGTCTAATTCATTAAACATCTTAAATCCAGCTGGAATCCAATTGTTGTATTCCCACAGAATAAAGAGCTGCTCTGTAAATCACATTTCCATTGATCTCATTTGAGAAAAAAAACAACAACAATGAAAAACATCTTTGTCCAAGAGGGTGAAAAGAGACCAAATGTATTTTGGAATGAATTATTGGATTTGGGGGCAGAGCAACAATGGTAACAACATGTTACATACATATTTATTGACATATTAGCACCTTTCAGGCAGACAGTTCATATCACACGTCCAGCAGTTCTGAAGAAACATCCACCTGATGAAACTAAGTCCAATATTCACTCTGATTTCTTGGCCTCCATCAACTCCGGGGGGAAATCTCTGGTTATTTGGCTTCCTAATGGTCCAATCTGCTCACCAATTAGCAGATATGTTTTATGTCTTTTAAACCAAGTCAAGTATCAAGTCTTTTGAAGCCTCAAGTCTTTGAGACGTGACTTGCAAACCAACAGCTATATTTTTTTTTCTGGTCGATCAGTGATTAATATGAAAACATTAAACCCCTTATTTTTAATTGAAACAGTGCATTTAACATCCAGCTGCAGTAATCAGTTTGTAAGAATACTACAAATGAAGGTGCAACTGTGCAAATATCCCATTCATTTATTACCTCAGTAAACATTGTAAACATGAGTTTATGGTCTCACTCTCTAGTTTCAAGTCTTCTTCAATCCAGCATGATGTTCATTTAGTACATTTATGGTCCATCTAGAATTAAATACTAGTTGCAAACGTTAGGCGGCTGTGGCTCAGATTAGAGCGGGTCGTCCTTCAGTCGGAAGATTGGCGGTTAGAATCAAGATACTGCACCCCAAATTGCCCCCGATGCTGCACCATGAGCAGTGTATGGGTGAGTGAATGTGTATGAATGAGTTAGATCCTGGTGTGCAGGCGGCTCCTCTGCCATCAGTGAAGCATGAATGTGTGTGAACGGGTAAAAGTGACTGAATGTAAAGTGCCTTGAGTAGCTAGTTAGCTAGAAAGGCGCTATATAAATGAAGGTCTATTTACCAAAAAATCCAACATGGCGAAAAATGTCTCACATTCACAATGTCCATTTCTTACATACAGTCTTATCTGAACACATCTCTGCTTGGTCACATGAAGACATTTTAACCATAACCATTAAATTAGGCAGCTTGATAAAGAAAGCAGAAATGCCGGTTCAAGTTTACACTCACAGTGCTGCGTTCCCTTACGGTCGGTAAACTCTAAAGACCTTTACTGCTGCTGCAATCACGTCACGATTGCTTCTAATGTGGCCAATGGGTTCACTGTGTTCAACCATTTCAGCTCACTGACTACGTTTACATGGCAACAAGTCCATTTTTAACCTAGTCATTCAAGTGGGACTTCTGTCAACAAATCTCAGGCCTGAGTTGAGATCTGGCCCACAATCCTGGGTAACTTCCACAGTTAAAACGATCAGTAGCGCCTGGAAAATATACACTTTAATCTGGAGTCGGGGCCTTTCTGTTAATTGGGTTATTTATGGAAAGCATCACTCAGGGACACACAGGTCTTAGTTGTTAATGTAAACAAGTAATCTGGATTAAATGGGATTAGACCAAATTCTACCCAGCATATGGGCAGCTAGTAATGCAGGTAATCACTGATTCTCATCCTCTCCTTATGGAAATTTCAAAAGCCAAATAGAGCTCATTAGTATTTAAGGATGTGTTTTTTTATATTCAAGGACATCTCTGCGCTCAGTACCCTACTAATTAATATTTTGGTTTTATGCTTCAGACTAATCGAATCGCTCGTGATAATCATCATAAAAAGTACACGACTCACCTTGGTTGTCAGCTCTGCCTCCGTTCTTATATATTGAGACACCTTGTGATCATGTATAACTCCTCAGGCTCCAAACGATGTGTCACACACATCATTACCATGCAGACGAATGTCTTCTGATACTTCTCTCTTGAAATGCAAAACCATTAGGACAGTTTTTTTGTAATAAAGTGGTCCCACACTTTGCTGTCAATCAGACTTCTTGTATTGGATGCAGATGAAAATAGCTGTGTGATATCCCCACGGTGGATAAGCGCTCGCTTGGATCTCGGAGTGAAGCGGACCACATTAGGGCCAAAAGGCAGCGTTAAGATAAGACTGTGCTTGCAGGTGATAAATGGAGTATTCAGAGTGAATTTCTTTGTTCTTTATTCCCCTTGTTTCACCTGCCAGAATCAAGCAGAATCTTCTTCAAATTGCCTCCCAGTCAAGTGTTTGAAAAGGTAAGTGTTGCTGGACCTATCCAGGCTGTCATGCAGGGATTTCTTTTCTTTTCAGGAGGCATATCAAAACAATGTGGCATTTCAAAATGCTTCCAATTTGACTGCTGCTGTCTACTGAACATATGCACTGTCTCAGACTAACAAAGACGCTGCTGCCTGCTTATTTATATCTGGTTATTTATAGGCAACTCAGGTTGGTCTTGTGGCGCTGAGCGCAGACTGAACTGAAACAATAAAGAAACAGAGAAAAGCAATACATGGTAAAGTAAACCAAAAGTGTCTTATTTCACACTGCCTTGCAGCTCAAACTTTTCCCCAAGTAATTTATCTTCTTGTAAAACAATTTATTTTTATATTTGGTGATGCAGGAATCCAGGACTGTGGGAATTTGCCTGCTCTATATATAGATAAATATGCTTGTTTATCGCAAATGTGTTCTATGTGATGCCCATCCTAATTCTCAGGAGGCGTGTGCTGCTTTAACTCCACAACTTTATCCCATGACACTGTTTTGGAAGTGTCACTCGTACCCATAGCAGTGGCTCCATAGTCCCAATCCGATACCAAAGTTATCAGGAGTCAGTTTTAAGAAAGTTCACTCCAAACAATCACAGCCCCACTTATGTCCACTTATCAACCAATCGTTCCAATGGCCCATTATTCTGAAACTCCAAAATTCCAAAATGTCCCATTGGACTGAAAGTCCATTTGTCCCAGAGTCCCTTACCCCAAAAGAAGGCTCCCATTGCTCCAAAGGCCCACAAAGTACTATCTACTGTCTACTGTCCTGGTCAAGATTTTTTTTCCGAGCATGGAGAAGGCATGACCCGACCTACCCTGCCTCTGGTATTCTTCTTCTAAACTAATCTCACTTCTCATACGACAACCTAACCAACAAAGGCAACAAGCAATATGAGTCATGCAATTGCCAAGAACATAGAAAAGAAAAGAGGAAGGAAGGTTTCATGATGTCATTCCACATAGAAATAAGCTTCTGTGTTTTTCTAGACCAATGGGGGTTTTTGCTCAAGATAACAGGCTGTTGGACAAATACGCTTTCAGTCGAATGGAACCTTTGGTCATATGGGCCGTCGGAACTGTGTCACGTGGTCTTTATTGGTTCAGTTGTCATGGAGATAGATCTGACGTGTGAGCCCAGTATGTTATGTTTTCATCCATAGAACGTTTCTATATCTTTGAGTAATTTATGCCCTTTTATAGCAGACAGCAGAGCGACATTTGGGCGTCTCCTATCTGGATAAAAGCCAGCTGCAACTGAATGCATGTTCATTTGCACTAATGTCCCTTTCCCAATGGACAAATCACCCTCTAGCATCTGACTTTTGTCTTCAGTAGGAAGGGTGACAATCTTCATCCATTCCCGAGACAAATGACTGGTGTTTATCAGCTCTAGCTCCAATCAGCAGTGATGGCAACATGACACCCGGGTGAACACGCTAATTTTCGCCACTTCTTCAGACATGCAGCATACGTTAAGTGATTAATCTAAATTGCCTGTGAGTGTGATTGGTTGTCTGTCTCTATGTGTCAGTCCTGTTAAGTACTTTTAATGGAGAGAATATTAATAAAAAATTCACATATATGTATACTCGTATATGTATTATTATGTATATTTGATTCAAGGTCTGGAACGGAGTTCATACAAAAAAAACACAGCATGAACTCATGAACTCCTTGGGCTGAGTTTCTTTTCTTTTGTTTTCGAAAGCTGACATTCTCTGGTCATGTCAGAGGGGGACTAAATGCTGACTGACAGTCCACGATATTCACAGATTAAAAGTAGAGAGAAATACAAGAGAAGTCATGCATCACGTAGAAATGCCAAAGGCAAATTCTCTTCTGGTTGGTCATGGAGAGCCGATGAAATCCTGTGCTGTCCTGTACTGAGTAAAGCCTTTATTGGAGAACTGAGGCACATAATGAAATCTCCCAAGCAAAAGCAGCTCACAATAGCGAGACAATGTTTCACGTATTGTCACTGGCACCATTCATTTAGCTCTCATTACAGTTTTTATGCCATTCCTAAAATACAATTTCTGACGCAAGGACCCTCTTTGTTAAACAGAAAATATCTTACATCTCCTGAAAATGCAACCACTTCATTCAAACAATATATACGCTTCTAAAAATGGTATTTTTTGCACGAACATATCACACACCAAAACGAAACAAAAGAAAATAGTTGTTTCCACATACCAACTGCACATGAACTTCTTTAAATCCACATGAATCGCCACACTGGTCGATATTTCTTTCGATAAAAGAAAATATGTGACTTATAAAGACTGTTACAGTTTTTTTTCAATTGTTTACATGCAATTTTGAAAACCGGGTTCTTTTTTTCAAAATATAATCACAAATATCCAAACACCAAACTCAATTTGCATAATTCCTAGATTGTTTGCAAAATGACACACTTCAGTCAAAACATACACACTTCAGTCAAAACATATACACATATTTGTGAAAATGCTATTAGTTTTCATTTAACCAACACAGTCCTCAATGATCAGACACTATTGCAGCCAGTTTCACACTGCTGTGATAAAAAACACATTTGTAAAAAAACAAATTTTAGGAAATAGCATGTGCTAGATTTTTGTCCAGACATTGTTATGTAAGGGATCATTTAGATGTCAAAAAAATAGTGACAAACCCACAACATTCTTCATGATTAGTTTGAGATATAGGGGGAATGTACACAAATAGGCCTACTATAAACTTACCAAGCACTGCACAACACTGATGCTGCAGACTGAATATTTCAAGTATTTATTTTATCTACCTCTTCCTCTCTCTCCTTCTTCTCCTCTTCCTCTACCTAGGCCTCCTCCTCTACCTCCTTCTCCTCTTCCTCTACCTCCTTCATCTCCTCTTTGAGCTCCCCCTCTCATTCTCACTCTTCTTCTTCTTCTAGCTCCTTCCATTTTTGTTGAAGACAGGTGAACTCACCTGCTGCCTTTTATAGCACACCTGAGTGCTGCGTTTTCAAATAAGCACATGTGTGCTTCCACACTTGGTGGATGTGATGATCCAATGTGTTCATTAGTGTGGTCATTGGCAATCCGGGGCTTTGTAATGACAAGGAAGTAACCTCACAATCCTGATCTGTGTCTAAGGTGTGAAAATGTGTGTAGCGTTTTACAAATCCCTGTGTAATGTTTTGCAAAAAGGCTGAAGCAGACATTGTGTGTAATGTTGTGCAAATCTGTGGAGGTGTTTTGCCCCTTGGAGTAGAACTTCGCAGATTGTGTGGAAATTTTTATTTTAGTGTGTAAACAATCGTAAAAAACTGTAACAACCAATCCAGCATTTAAAAGGCTATTTTTTTTAAATGGAGTCTGGCGCGGTGCTTATTTATCATGAAATGCACCAAAACTACATTCATCATCACTTTCAGAAAACCTCACAGAGTACTGTGAGGATGAGTGAATATTATTTAGTCTAGCACAGATAAAAACTGCTTGTTTGTACAAGGTAACAACGTTACCTTCTCTTCACCTGTCTGTACTCTGCTGTGTGTGTGTGTGTAGAATCTCCACCACACGGTGAAACTCGAGAGCAGAACTTTTAATGATTGTGTGAAATTCTAACATCGACACATGAATACATTGGACATACTGACCATACGAACTGGATCGCATGTTGAAACGTTTCTGAAGCTGCGTGCATTTTCTCCACAATAACCGTAAAGAACCGTCATTTTTTTCTCAAAGTACCAACATAATTCAGTCGGTATCACAGGGAGGGTGATATTAGCTACTTCATGTGTTGGAATAACACTTCTCAAATTATTGATCTGAATTATTGAAAAGACACTTTACAAAAGACTGTTAACAATTGCTTTCTATTTGAAAACATCAGACGCCATCCATTCAAACACCCTCCAAGATTGCAGGAGCCACATGCATGCATGGGGCCAAGTACGTGGGTTTAGACAGAAAAACAATACTGGGAGAATCACTGATAATCCTTTTGACTCTAAGGGCCCTAGTTTCGTGGCACAGTGCAGGGTGGCGCAGGGTGGCGGAGCCGGCGTAATGCAAGTTTCGACCCGCGCAGCCTTGCGGAACGTCAGTTTGGCAGTTTGGTGGATCGCCTGCGCCAAGATGGGTGTGGCGGGGAGGGGGAGGCGTCACAGATTCAGCTTGGTGCAGCGGAAGTTTCTTGGCAAAAAGCTTCGCCGAGACTTCGCGGAAAGCCCGCCAGATCCAACCTAGTCTACTCTTGGCGTGAGGCGCAAGGCGCAAATAAAGTCCATTCATTCAAGGCGAATCACAGCTGGCGGAGTGGAAGTTTGGCTGACGGCGCGCAGTGCGCACACGTCACCGAGACCTCACAGGCAGGTTTCCACAGTTCCAGGCACATTTAAATGCAATAAATAATCACAACAAACACTATGTAATGCAACTAATTGAATCAACACGTGAATGTATATCTATATAGATTGTCCCGTCACATCTGACGTCAGATCAAAGGCGGATGGCACGCGTAACGGAAACTCAGCCTCTCGGACCAAAACATCTCCCTCTCTCTCTCCTGTTTTTCATATCTATCCACTGCTAATAAAATGCGTCTATGCCTGAAAAAATCGTAAAAAAAAAAAATACAGCAGCTTGTGCCTGGTCTCGCACCTCCGCAGTATGGAGAAAAGCGCAACTTTGCCGCGAGCTGGAACCGGAGTTGGGGCTGCAGCTTGTCTGAGCGGCACGCGAGGTTCCGGTGTCCCGCCGTTCTGGTGTTGGACGGGGAATCCGGTGCAGCTGTGGAGCGCAGATGATGAGCTGTGCACCCTGACCCTGTTTTGTGATAGACATGCCTAAAACGTGGGTACAATTTCTATAGTGATATAATATCGGCATTATAATTATTATGACTATACGCGCGCACAGCGCGTGATGCGCGTGGTGGGAGCGGCGGCGCTGCTTCTGTCATCGGGTTGTCAAGTGACGGATCTTGCACTGAACCTCCCCTAACGCATTAAAGGAGAGGAGAGGAGCTCATTTGATTGGTGAAGATCTAAATCGGCTGTATTAATCCCAGTCCACGCCTCGTCTCCTCCTCGTCTCACGCCTTCTTCTCCTCCCTCTTTCCCACTTGCGCGGGTGGGAGTGACGGGAGGAGTGCCTGCGCGAGCCTGCGCGGTGCACGAAACTGGCAGAGTCCAGGCGGACACACCCCGTCGGCGCGGCGCAGGTGTGACCCTAAAGGTCAAAATCTTTGGCATTTCCATGTGTAGCCTGCTGTAATGAACACAAATACAATGACTGTATTCTAAATACTCTGATACAATC
Organism: Eutrigla gurnardus; assembly: GCF_963514095.1. Lineage (NCBI taxonomy): Eukaryota > Metazoa > Chordata > Actinopteri > Perciformes > Triglidae > Eutrigla > Eutrigla gurnardus. The sequence goes on along the minus strand of NC_139921.1, from coordinate 4,732,669 downwards.
AGTATCCTTAGCATTGTTACTGTATTATTCCGTAAACAAAATGCACTATATTGCGAATACAGCCCGCTGACTCTTCCTCACCAAATTTGGCCTCCATTGTTGTACACACCAACAAGCAAACCTGAATCCTATTTATAGCATTCAAACTGGATACTGTCTAAGTGATCTAAATAGAAGAATTTCAAACCGAATGTAAAGTAGAGAATGTTCTTATGGTTTAGCATACCTGGTCAAAAGAGAATTGTGCCAGAAGGACCACACGTCAAAAGATCTGTGAAATCCATAATGCTGTTTGCCAAAAACTTCCCTCTTGTTGATGGTGTGCTATCTGGAATAACATGTCAGAGCAGATATTAACGTGTGCATAGTGACACGTGAGCAAAGCAACACTGGTCTCCTCTGAGAGCCATGTGTGACCCACAGAGACGATCGCTTGTGACAGCGACCTCAGCTCCGTGCAGGCCTTGATAAAACATTCATGGGAGCCCTGTGGGGTCACCTTGAGATTGTTTCCGCACCAGTCGGACTCTTTGTGGAATTGCATTAACATCACTTTTTCATCATGCAGGTTCATGTACCATATTTTCTGAATTGTTTAATAACAAAGGTATTGGACAGAGTTCCAAGTCCAAAGACAGAGAAAGATAATGAATACACCCAACGCATTCTCACTCACACGCTCTACTTACGTGATAGGTTCAGACAACAAAACTGCTTGGCTCGGACAATCTTGTGGTTCAATTTAAAATAACTAAATTTGTTGTGTAACTGGCTGAAGTAAAGTACTGAAGTTATGTAACAGTTAAAATAATTCAACGTTGACTTGGTTGCATATGGGACAGCTGTCTCCTGGGTTGAAGTCCTGTGTTTGTTTGTGACCTGCCACGGCAAAACCAGCAACAAGTTGGATGGGACGAATTTGCGTAAACTACGAAATAAGCTTTCTTTCTTTTTTAATTAGTGATTTTCGATTTTTTTTTTTTTTGCAGAATATGCAAGTTGAGATCATGAAGAAGCCACTCCATGTTTCAGATAACAGTATTGGTTGCCTTAAAAGTATACATTTTGTATTTGTAGTTTCGGAAAAAATCTGCCCTTGTCTGCATCTTTGCGGGTGCGTGTACGGCGATGCAGTTCATTTCCATACTGATTACCGTTGGCCATTCACGCGGAAATGCTATATCTACGATTACATTTCAAAGGGATAAAGACAGCGAAATGGAGGAAATCCGTAACTTTGACTGCAAATGCTACGGAAGAAGAAAGGAGAACTCTCTCCTTGGAAGACGTACAGCATACGGATGGATTATTTAGCTGCCGAAAGAGAGCAAACGGACATACAGTAGTTACGTCTACTGATGACTGCATCCACCAAAAAGCCGCAGACGAAAAGAAAGTCCGCCCGGACCTCTTATTTCATCGGAGCCAAAGAAGTCTGCAGGAATACTTTTCAGGAATACTTTTCAGTTTATTATGGGGTGAGTTTCCGTTAACATCCAAGTTATCTACTTTGCTTAGCTAGCTAAGCTAGCTCAGTACTGTCGTTTTAAAAGTATATGCACATCGAAACTTAGCTGTAATGGGAGGTTTTTGACTCGTAATGTGGGTATCTGATTGAACAGTAAGGTGCCAAGGGGCCTGTTGGCATTGCTTGAATTGACTGTGATGCTAATAGTTTAGCAACTAGTCTACCTGAGGACAATAGGCTAGTTGCTAAATCATTATCACTAGCTACTTACGGTGCCTGTTAGCATGACACATGATGTGATACTTCTTTGTTTTCCTTTTCAGAATTGGCAAAGACACCCTGACTGATATAATCAAACACTTTGAGGAGAATGGGCCTGGACTAAATTCACTTAATTCTAGTCCTGACTGTACTGTAGGATTTTTTTTCCTCCAATGTTTACATTGTACACTTTAAGCATTTACATTTCAATAAAGTACCTTCTAATTTTGATCAGTCCAGTAAAGTGCTTAATGAAAATAACACTACATCAACATTACCTACATGATGGCTGCTTTTGATAACCATTGTTCAAACCACTACAATACTTTCTGCCCTGCAGGCTAATGCGGCGTTCCCACCGGACGCGATAGACGCGAATACAATCGCGTGAGACGCTTGTATCGCGCCGCTTGATCATTTTGGACTTTCCGCGTCATTCGCGTCAGACGCGGCATTCGCTTCATTCGCGCCATTCGCTTCATTCGCGTCAGACGCGCCATTCGCGGCATTCGTGCATGACGCTCATTTTTGAACAGGTGCCGCTCTAGCAGGGGAAACGAGGGCAGCGCCGGCGGGGAGCCGGCGGGTCACGTCGGTGGACCCTCCTCCTCTGCCTCGGGGTACCCGATGCCTGAGTCCGTGAGCCTCCTCCGGGAGCCACGTCCCTCGCACCTCTCCCCAGGGAGAGTCGGGGCCACATTCAACTACGACCTCAGATCAGACGAGACAACCTGCTGAATTTAAGCATATTACTAAGCGGAGGAAAATAAACTATCTAGGATTCCCTCAGTAGCGGCGAGCGAAGAGGGAAGAGCCCAGCGCCGAATCCCCGTCCGACGGGCGGACGTGGGAAATGTGGCGTACGGAACACCGCTTGCCCGGTGTCGCTCGGGGGCCTGAGTCCTGATCGAGGCTCAGCCCATGGACGGTGTGAGGCCGATAACGGCCCCCGTTGCGCCGGGGTCCGGTCTTCTCGGAGTCGGGTTGTTTGGGAATGCGGCCCATCTCAGCTCATCTGTCTGTCGGCTTGAACTCGTCGCTGATTGGATGCCGCCTGAAAAGATATTTTCAACTTTATTCGCTGCGCTTCAGACGCGGCATTTGCGTCAGACGCGCCATTAGCTTCATTCGCGCCATTCGCGTCAGACGCGTCATTCGCGCCATTCGCGTCAGACGCGGCATTCGCGTCAGACGCGCCATTCGCGCCGCGTCTCATCGCTCCAGACTGAATCGGAGCGATGACACGCGATTCAGGCGGACGCCATTTACATTGATTTTCAATGTAGAGTCGCCGCTCAATTCACGTCTATCGCGTCCGGTGTGAACGCCCCTTAACAGATACCAGAGATCACTGAGTGACATCTGTAGGGGGAGGGGTTATCTGAATGAGATGCAAATGAGCACCATTGTGTTTCCTTTCTGGCCAGGTGAGGTGAGGTGAGGTGAGATTTGCAAATCTTTCAGGCCAGTTTTCTCAGTGAACGGTTTTCAGAGAAGCATACATTCAAATGGCCACAACTTCGTCAAATATTATCAGATGTGCATCATCCATGTGTTCATGGGGAAGCTTAAAAACTACACTTTTAGAATCTGTGAATAACTCAAAATGCCCCGAGGTCGACTTGTTCCTGGTTTTGTCATGGCTGGCCACATTTCCAAGTGCTTTACATACAATTGATGTTTTGCTAAGCCCCTCCCTAGAACAGCCACTGTCCAATCCTACGTTATCAACTGTAACTAGCTACGGGAGGCCTGTCAAGCTTTCAGAACTCAATATTTTAGCAGCAGTGAAGCTGATTGATATCTACCCTGAGATGCCCACCCGTTTTTGACAACATTCAGCTCCTAAGAGAAGATCATTTAAAACCCCACAGAGTTATTGTGCTATTACTTGCCCTAAAAGACTGAAATTTCACAGAAATTATAACCATTCATAAAAGAAATGATACTCTCTGCTACACTTTTTTCTGAGATCTTTACAATGAGAGAGGACTATCCAGGTCTAATATGGGTTATTTAAAGAGAGGCTGTAATTCTACCATTTCAAACCAGTCAGGAATAAGGCCAGATGAGTTTGAGGAGTTTTCTATTTTGGCAATGGTTTCACTTAAATGTTTAGTTTATTTACAATTTTTGGTTATTACTGTGCATCCGCTCTGAAAATTGACTTTGCTGTATAAAATCACCAGCATTCTTTATAGAAAGCTTAAGACCTTACTTCCACTAAACTATGCTCCATTTGAAAGAACCCTCCAACTGTGCTCCATGTGCTCTGTGCTGGGCACCAGATACCACACATTGGTTATATCCATATTAATATTAATAGATCGCCTACAGCATGAATTATTATGTTAAAGGTTTACAACATTAACATTTACGATGTGCCTATGTTAATTTTGGTTCAACTGCCTTTTTTTCGTGGGTCGTCTTAGTTGTGCTTCTTCTTTCAATCGGATTGTAGATATATTTAGCTCATGCATCTTTCTTTTAACAGTAGTTAATACCTCTAGATATAATACTTAGCAGTGCAACAGGTCAATGGAAATTAATTTATACCTTGCAGACAAATGAACAATCAAGGGCAATTTTGTTTAGTTTTGGCTTCTAAACAAAAGAGAAGTTACATCACTTCATCTGATCACTGTCAGTAAGTGGCCAACAGACGAACCAACCCTCAACTATAACAAATTAGCAGACACTGCAAGAAACTGCTGTGTAAGGATATCAATTTAATATCAAGGCCAAAAGAATGAAATGGTTTATTAATCTTATAATTATTATTATTAAAAATCTGAACTGACTTAATCAGTTAAATCTGACACAGCCATTAAATTCCCTCTTCTTTGGTTTGTCCACATGTTTATATTATTATGCAGCAAAGGAAAACATACTTGAATGCTTTTCATCAGTAAAAGCAGCCAAACCAGTGAAGTGTAGGTTGAAGGTTCGAGTGTTTAAGCAGAGAAATAGCACTGTGAGTAGATGGCATTGTGCAACATCGATGGATGTCAGCCGCTTTTGGCAACTAAACAGAAGAAGTAAAGAAGCCGCTCGGCAAATAAAGGTTACTCTTTACCATTGTCAGTAATACATCCGTGGATAATTCCTGTCCCTATTAGGCCTACGGGGTTTGTCATGCAATTTGTGCCTAAACAACTATGACATAAATGGATGTAGTCATCGTGGTATCACCCATTCATTTGTGGACCCTACGTGTTTGAAGCCTTGAGTTCAGCCGTTGCCATTTGGGATTCTAGCTACCAGTGAACAGAAGTGACCATATTTGGACTGTGGAGGAGCGACGGGTGGATCAGTCTGGCCAACTGGGTCTGGATCCATGTGGATTCTGGTGTGAAGATGTTAACAAAGTTTGCTTCCATAATTTGAAGTAAATATTACAGCTAAGTGTTAAAAGTCATCTCAGTTGCTAATTAGATTGGTAGCGTGGTAGTGACCTGTCAATTATTGGGTAGCCCCGCCCTAAAGCATACCATGCCCAATGGTCTGTTTGACTCCAAATGGACCATCATTTACTTGAGACTTGAAACTACCAATTGAGACCACAAACTCATGTTTACAATGTTTACTGAGATAATAAATCAAGTAAGAATAAGACTTCCAGGCAATTTGACCACCCAGGAATTTTGTTTAAAAGGTTTAGCAGCCAAGTAGCCAAGTTGACAATTTTAAAGCATCTTTGGATGAAAATCATGGTTAGTGATGAATAAATATGGTTGATGAGCATCAAGCTCCATCATAGCCTAAATAATGCGGATTCATCACTTAAAACGTTGAAACCAGGCAAGTGTGAAAATATCCTTAAATTTAGCGATCTTGCTAATTAGACATCTGGAAAATTATCAGCAGCATCAGTTATTCCATAAAATCTGTCTGTATGTCAATGAACTGGATTCTGTTTGGTGCTTTTCCATCATTTCTATTTTGTAAATGTTGTTGATGAAGTGCATTCCTGAGATGACACATGCTGTTACAGCTGCTTGAATCAAAACTTGAATTTGCATAGATGAATTAGTTAGGTAAATGTGTGGGACCAACAATAACTTTTATACACAATATGATTTTTCATCAAGCGGTTATGTCGTTAACGCCAGCTAGACCGTATGAGCTCTGTCTGAGACTTAGTCTCCTGAAGGCCTTTCCTTTACTCGGCTGACTCTTGATGTTGCACACTGTCACATTTACACACCATTTGGTGTAACATCATCAGACTTGTAAACTAACCAGAATCCCCCATAAAACGTTGTTATATTGTTATTAATATATTCTGCAGCTTCTTCTGCACATCAGAAGGGGTGTCAGAGACGGACGCATTAAAACATTTTACAGAGTTGTGAACTTTTTATTATACTCTGGCACTGAATATTAATTTACCTGAAGTGCGTTTAGCATTCTCATGATGCGCTGGGCATGGTGCATTGACTGCGTTCTGGCCAAGCTGCTGGGTTAATGGGAATAAAGCCTGTTGTTCCCTACTGTGTGCATCCACTTGAGGAGGTAAAGCGATAAAAACAATCGCTTTGTGCCGAGAAATTACTGACATCTCAGCTGCTGATTCTGAGGACAGACAGGATGGACATCTGAAACATTATCGTCAATAACATGTTAAAACACAACAACGTACTTGGTAATCAGCCCCTAGGCTACTTGTCTGTAGTCTGTACTCATTTTCTGTAATATTTATCACACACAAGTTTCTGGTTTGTCAGCTGTTTAATGTTAAACACCACACTAAAACAATTTAAACAGAATCCACACAAGTAGGTAGAAATTCACAAAGTTGTACAATAAAGGCACAGAAATGTTGGAAATGCATATTGAGAGTTAGTCGAGAATTAATGTACATTTAAGGCCAACCACAGTCACAACCTTTCTATAATGATTAACTAAGGTGCAAACGTGGCAACAAATATTGAGAGAAAGCACCCTAATCAGCAAAGTTGTTATACAAGACTTGGCAAATTATATCTAAACACACTCGTGTACACGCACACACACACACACACACACAGAGAGAGAGAGAGAGATAGATGATACAATGAAAAACCTTTAAAGCTGAGTAATACTATCTGCACTGTAAATAGGCTTAGCAGAAACCCTAGTTGCAAGCATTCAGCATTCAAGCTTGTCCATACAGCAAAATGGCCAAATCTGTTTAGGAGTTTTGCAAGCTCAATAAACACAGCAGATAGGGACTCTTCTATCAATCAGAAAGTAATGTGAAAAAATGTTGTGAACATTAGTGACTGGTCCATGTGGTTTCTTCTTCTACACACACTGTCCCTTTAAGTGTCTGATCTTCCTCACAGCTTTTTCACTTTTTCTTCGATACAATTTTTTGTTTTTGAATTTCCCCTATGTGTCACAGTCCTACACAAAACAGTCAGGCCGGTCTCATAGACTGCACATGAATTAAACCAGGAGAAGAACTAAGCTGAGTCGTTTCAAAGCTCATTAGAAAAACAAACGGGTGTGCTGGGTATTTTGCTAGATCACCACACTCATAAGAGGGGTGGTTGAAAGTTGGCCCAAGTCCTTAGCTCTTTTATATATTTAAGCTGAACTTGCTATAATAAAAAGTTGAATTTTCACATAAGATCTAACAAACTATGTTAACAAACTGTTCAATTTAGAAAACTCCCATGCACCCTCCAAAAGACCTGCAAAGGTAAAGAGTTGGCCCAGATTTCCACGACCTGGGCTGCATCTGCATTGTTCCTCCTGTATTCAAGGATCGACAATCAGCTGGAGCTTCCTCTCCAGCACCCTGGAGTAAACTTTCCTGGGAGGCTGAGCAGTGTGATGCCCAGATAATTGGAGCACACTCTCTGGTCCCTCTTTTTGAAAATAGGAGCCACCCTCCTGGTCTGCCACTCCACAGGCACTGTCCCCGAACGCCTTGCAACAATGAAGAGGTGTGTCAACCAAGACATCCCAACAATGTCCAGAGCCTTCAGCATTCGGCGATTCTCATCCACCCCCGGCACATTGCCACTGAGGAGCTTTATGACTACCTTGGTGACCTCTGCCAGGGATAAGGGCAAGCCTTCCCCCAAGTGTTCAAACTCTGCCTCCTCTGTGGAGAACATGTTGGTTGGTTACAAGAATCAAAATATTCTCTCCACCTCTTGACAATATCCCCTGGGTCTGCAGTTCCCCTCCCCTGCTAAACACAGCTTGAGGGAAGCCCTGCTTTTCCTTTCCGAGTCGTCTAACGGTTTGCCATAGTCTATCTGAACTCCTCCCACAGCTGCAGCCCTTCTGGCCAAACGGTACTCATCAGCTGTTTGGGCCATCAAAGCCCAAAAGGCCTCCTTCACCACCCGGATGACCTTCTCACAACAAGTCCTAGCAGCTACTTTCACAATGGACGTTTTGCAGGTGCACACAGATACTCCAAGCTGGTGTTTGGTGCATATTCACAGACAACATTCAGAGACTTCTCTCAGCGACTTGCAGATGCATTGAGGTGACCCTCTCACTCTGTGGATAACTCCAACATCTTGGTACCTCTCACCTTGGGCAAATCTGGAAAAGGTCCAGCCCCTCTCCAGTAGTTTGGTTCCAGAACTAGAGCAATGCGTGGAGGTGACGTTCCAAATTCCGAAAGACAGTATGCAATTCCGGGGATCAACACGATCAGGAGCCCACGCTCCTCTGCTTGAAAAGATGAGATCAGTAACGTAATAGCTGTTAAGACATGTTTCTGATGCTGTTAAAGTTGACAATACTTGAAATGATAAAATGTATGATTGTCACATGCATTTGGATCATTACAAATGCGAAATTACCCAGGAAAAATACAGTTAGTTTGCTGAGGTTTAATCAATGAACAAAGGCTGGTCTTTTGTTCATAAGTCAGTACAGTAAAACATTATCATTACTGAATTGCTTGTCATTTTGAATTTAGCATTATTCACATTTTGTTGTGTGAATATCAGTGCCACGGTGAAAAAACTCACAGAGAAAATCAGAAATGAATGGCAGTTTGGAATTAAACTCTGTTTTTCTGTAAAAAATAGCAAAAAGCCGACTGTCACCAAATGTCTTCCTTTGATTAATCCAATGTTTAAAGCTTGACACTCACTCGCTTGAGTGCTAAGTGTGTGTCGTTTTTTTTGTTTTGGCACAATAAATATTTCCTGCAGCGTCACATGTATTTGAGCTAATTTGGATAGTGCAAGTTTAGAGTATATTAGTCCAAATAACATGGCCTATGCATGTCGGAAATGCATTCAAGACTCACCATCAATAACAAACCAATCCTCTCAATGATGACAAACACTGCCATTGTACACCTCTCAAGATCTGAACTCATAAAATATATTTATTCACAAGTTATTCTTTTGAAACCAGTATCTGATGTACCAAAAGAAACAAAACCATCTACATGAACAATTCATCACAATTCATCAGCCTATCTATTATCTCCATATGGGTCTTAACATAGCAACAGCTCAGCCAGTGACGCACAGCTAAGGGTGCTGACAGTGTTTGCCTGAGGGGGAACCGAATAGTGGTACAGTCTGCGACGACGACATTGATGGGGACCGTTATCAGCTGTAAGCACTGAATGATCACTGTGCAGAGAATTAGCTGTGAGCTCAAAAGTGGGACATGTCCACATGCACTAAAGTCCTGCATGGCCAGACATTGAATTAGGTGAATACATATATGCACACACCACTTTTATTTATTTTTATCATCAGTTTTGACTATTTTGTGGAGGTCCATTACAGAAATGTTCCAGTTTGTAAGGCAATAAATTAAGAAAAACTCTGACTATAGCCACATTATACAGTGTTATACAAAATATAAACCATCACAGAGACCTTTGCCATTGAATTATATATGAAATGTAACAAAAACTGTGTTCGTTAATGACCACTGGGGGCAAATAACTTCACAACATTTAAAATGCAAATGTACCTGGTTGACCATAAGCCTGTGCATTTGTATAAGACCAGTGACCAGTGAAGTTTTGGGCTTCAATGTTTAAAAATGCAATGTTTAATCTTGTCTAAAGCTTAAGTGATTAATGCAAATCAGATTCTACTCGATAAGGTTGCCACATCTTCCCTCAGGTACACAATTAGTACTTCAGCAGAATCTCTTTTCACATTCACCTCGAGGCGCTAGCAAGCACACACACACATAATGCAAGATACCTCCCAATGTTTCAACTAGACTGAAAATGCAGTAACAGTAATACTGATTTACAAATGCTTTGAGCAAACCAGTTACAGAGCCTGTCAAAGAAGATAAACATAGCACGTCTGCCAAATTGTAATCTAACACCACAATCAAATCTGGTGACAAAATGAAAACAATTGCTTTTATATACATTGTTACTATAAATGTAATAAAAGGCAAATGCTGGTGTTTTGTGTAAGTACATTCCTGATTAAGAACATACAGTTTATCGGGGGACAACCCCTCCCTTGGTTTTTGAATTGGTTTGGCAAAAAATGATTTTTTATGATTTACTTTACAAGTACCAATGACACTTAACTGACAGCTGTGTCGGTATACCAAGTAAAGTAGAGCTGTGTCAGGGTTGTCCCTTGTCACCAATCCTGTTTGTGATTTTCATGAACAGGATTCCAGGCCACAGCCCGGAGGAAGAAGTGCCCGGTTTGCGGACCACAGAATTGCATCTGTCCTCTTGCGGAAGATGAGGTTCTATTGGCTAAAATGTGACCTTCAGCACTCACTGGGGCGGTTTACAGCCAAGTGTGAAGTCAGGATGAGAGTAGGTACCTCCAAGTCTGAGGCCATGCTTCTCTGCAAAGGAGGTTAGTCACAGCTCCAAGCAAGGGAGTTTGAATATCTCAAGTCTTACCAGCGAGAGTAAAATGGAAATTCTGCAGTTTACTTTGAGCAGCAGTTAGCAAAAACAGTCTGCTGGAGCATCTATAAAGGTAGGCTGCATCTATGACTATTCTAAACCAAGGCACAGGAATGAAATCAGAAAAACGGGCCATTAAAGGTGTAGAGCAATGTAGAGTTACGTTGTCTGCTGCTGTTTTTAAACAGAACATTCCAAATTTGCCCCTCCTCTCTGTCACAGCAGAAATAAAAAACAACCACCCCATCCTGTTGTGGCCTGCCTGCTCTCTGTTGTCTGTGTGCATATTGTGTGGGGGTTTCACCCTCCTGGGGTCCAGATGCTCCTTGTGGACTACCAGAAGTCTTGAACACAGCAAAATAAAATAAAAGGAAAAATTACAGGCAGACGACATGGTCTCTGCAGACACAGACACCAACAAGTCACAAGTGATGATTGAGAGCGATTTGTTTTGTATCCGTTTATTGACAGTTTTTTTTAAGGAAATGATTGCTTATTATGCCTTTAAGCGCCACTGTATAGGATAAGTCTCCAAGCAGTTTAACAATTACAAATTTATTTTATTTGGAACATGAGCTAACAGTTGAGAAACTTATTTAACACAAAGGGCCCTAGTTTCGTGGCGCAGCGCAGGGCGGCGCAGGGTGGCGGAGCCGGCGCAATGCAAGTTTCGACCCGCGCAGCCTTGCGCACCGTCAGTTTGGCAGTTTGGTGGATCGCCTGCGCCAAGATGGGTGTGGCGGCGCAGTAGGGGGAGGCGTCACAGATTCAGCCTGGCGTAGCGGAAGTTTCGTGGCAAAAAGCCTCGCCGAGACTGCGCTGAAAGCTCGCCAGCTCCAACCTGGTCTACTTTCGGCGCAAGGCGTAAATAAAGTCCATTCATTCAAGGCGAATCACAGCTGGCGGAGTGGAAGTTTGGCTGACGGCGCGCAGTGCGCACACGTCACCGAGACCTCACAGGCAGGTTTCCACAGTTCCAGGCACATTTAAATGCAATAAATAATCACAACAAACACTATTGAATGCAACTAATTGAATCAACACGTGAATTTATATCTATATAGATTGTCCCGTCACATCTGACGTCAGATCAAAGGCGGATGGCACGCGTAACGGAAACTCAGCCTCTCGGACCAAAACATCTCCCTCTCTCTCTCGTTTTTTATAATATGGGCATTGTTATTATTATGATACGCACGCACAGCGTGTGATGCGCGTGGTGGGAGCGCCGGCACTGCTTCTGTCATCGGGTTGTCAAGTGACGGATCTTGCACTGAACCTCCCCTAACGCATTAAAGGTGAGGAGAGGAGCTCATTTGATTGGTGAAGATCTGAATCGGCTGTATTAATCCCAGTCCACGCCTCGTCTCCTCCTCGTCTCCCACTCACGCCTTCTTCTCCTCCCTCTTTCCCACTTGCGCCGGTGGGCGAGACGGGAGGTGTGCCTGCGCGAGCCTGCGCGGTGCACGAAACTTGCAAAGTCCAGGCGGACACACCCCGTCGGCGCGGCGCAGGTGCGCTGAAAGCTGACTGCGCCTGGTCTACGAAACTAGGGCCCATCGTCTGATGTAGTGTACTACTACAGGCTCTGTGGGAAGGACTCCCTAGTGTAGACTACACCAGAGCAGTAGAACCCATGAACAATAGTAGATATCATCATCAAACTCCTCAGTTAATTACTTGCATTAAGACAGATTTTTTTTATTTTGTATTACATGTTTTCTGAAATGTTGTATTTAAATATGCAAATGAGACATAATGCAAACGTTTGATACATTGAGGTGAAATCTATGGAAGCAACTAAATGGGTAATTTGGATGTTTTCTTTCCACTGCTCTGAAAGACGACGTGTTATGGAAACAAATATCCAAATTTACCAGCAAATCAAAACTATGTTTTGCCTGTAGCGTATCTCTATAGCAAGCAAGATGTTTCTTTATTGTGTGGTAAAATTATGTAGTAATTGGTCTTATTTCACTAAATTGTTTTTCCTCTTCTGTTGTTATGCGTGTGACTGGCAGAGCATCACAAATCCAACGCATTAACTAATTGCTGTGATTCTATTGGCCTTTACATCAGTGTTAATTAAACTGTAATACTGAAGTTTACAGATTACAAATTAATTGCAAGGCAGGCAATGAGAGAAAGACAACCCAGGACCCTCTGTCTTGGTAGGCAGTGTTATTCTCACTGTATTCACACATCAGAATCTCATCGACAAGAGTGAAATGCATCCATAATTCATAATGAGTTTCACTCTGATGCCACATAATCAGTTTTTGAGACATATTTCATTGGACTAATCAACCATTCAGACGGTTGGCAACAATACACAGAAGGACACAGATCGCTACACTTTTACCTCTGTTCTGTTGTGTGCATGATACACATGTAGCCCTGCAGTATGCATGTGCTCACAGTGTGTATGTGCATGTTGCAGCACATCGTGTGCAGAACAGTAATTACTTCATGTGATGGTGCTGTGAACACCCAATATGAAAGACTCTGGATTGTTTGCTTGTCAAACACTACAAGGACGAGCTGCTGCTGGCAACGACATGACAGTATTCATTGGCCATTATCCACTCATAGTCCATGTCCAGCAACGATTTGGTGATAGCTTCTATTACAACTACAATTGGATGATGAAAACTGACACCATATGTATATATTTGATAAATATTCGATATTCACTGATATCACTACCTATAGCGTAATATCAGCGTGTGTTAGTGTTGCTGCTGGAATTGCATTTGCTTCGACACATTGTGAAGGTCATTTGTCATATCTCTAAGTCAGAGGAAGAGCGAGTCAACCTCCAATCAGATGATCAGTGGTTTGAGTCCCAGATGCCGAAGGGCCCTTGGGCAAGATAGATGCTATCGGCGTGAGAATGTGTGTGAATGAGTTAGATTAGATCCAGACTGAATGTTGTGTAAAGCGTGTCGAACAGTGGAAAAGACTAGAAAAGCACTATAATGCAGGTTTAAGTCCTTTTCTGAAAGGGTCAGTTCAACCAAATGAGACCAGATGAGTCGTATTCTGAGATTTGAGATTTTCTATTTGGTCCCAACTTTTATAGGAACTACTTCTCTGAAAATATCTCATCCACCAGGTTTTAGTAAATCAGAAAGTGCCGCCAATCAGTAATCAGAGTCAACCCCTTTGGAAATAGTGTTCATCCCAAGAAAAGAAGTACCAAAAAAAGCATATGTACAATAAATGTATGGTTCGGGGATAACACTTAACCACATCCTAACTCACAAATGTGAAGGTGTAGCTACAAATATCTCGATAACAATGGAATATCTTTCAGGAAATCAAAATCCTCATTGCCCTTAACTTGACACAACAAAGGTTTAAACATTAACACCATCATGTTGGCAGGAATTCATGTAGAAATATTGATATGACATGCATTTTGGTTGAGAAACATTGAGATTTGACCTATCCATGGTTTGCAGAAATGTACAATGCCAACGTGACCAATGCCAACCAAAGTAGTGTTGCTGTAGCTGTTTACGTCTCACTTTACTTCTTGTGTTGAGTAGCTTAGCTTTACTAGCTACAGTTTGGAGGTGATATCCCCAACTCTGGAAAGATATATTGCTTTTAAATGTTTGAAGGACTATCTTCTGCTGTAATTCCATTCCCCTGAAATTGTATTGAGGTGGTGGCAGAAATCTCAAAGGACTGATATGAAAACTTGGGGAGATAGTATAAAAGGTTTCTAATTGTCTTCATACTGCTAAAGGCACACGTTTAGTGACCCTACCCTGTATTACATAAAAAGCTCAGTACATTTGAATTACACACAGTTGGAAGCTAAATAGGGCTTTCTTGGTGCTTCACATAGTAAAGTGTTAAAGTATGGTAGTCGAACGTCATAGAAAATTAGTCGGTGAACATTAGAATTTAAAAAGCCTTCCTGGAAAATGTCATTTGCAAATAAAAAATGACTTCATCTGAATTGTTTAATAGCTTGGCCCTGAGGCACCTTTTTAAATTTGCAACTAGACTATTATTTCAATATTAGGTCCATTTAATGTGACACTTAATGGCAATGTCGCAAAATGTTACATGAGGAATGTGTGAGCTGAAACATGACGAGCGTTCATAATGTGCACTTGTGGTCCGTCTTCTCCTGGCGAGATTGGAGCCGGTATCAGTGCTCACACGCAGCCCAGAGCATGGGATGGGTTGCTAATGCCCTTTAAAGTGCTCAATGGTGGTGCGTGTAAATCAATAGGAGCAGCAATAAGCTCCGCATTGCGTTCCAAACCAATTCAACGTGCTCCCTCTTACTGCGGTTACATTAAGAATCATACTTACTCTGTGCTCCCCAGGCGACTCTGTCCAGTGTCATGATGGAAGTTACACATGTAGCCGGCAGCAAATCAAAACATTCTCATTCACATCTCCACGCTGATGCACACAGTTGTCTACCTGTGACTTTTATTCAACTGTATATTCTCTGATTATTATGGTCTAGGGGCGTAGTAATATGGAAAGCAGTTCCCCCCCGACTCTTAGCTAAATAGCAATGTTTATTTATAGATTCCACATGAACTGAATGGATTTTTATGTGTAATTATCTCAGCCCCACAGGACTATTGTAACAGACTGAATGATTTCTAAATTGTGTTCTGTCGACGAGGGAGCATTTATCATGTTAAAAAGATTCCTGCCCTCCACGCTTCCTGATTCTAATGGATATTTTGAATTGAGGCCTTTTTCACAATGATGTCTCCTTCACTTCCCATCTCCTCAGGTAGAAATATACGATGCTTCTCATGAGCGCTCTCCAAGATTTGCTTGTGAACGTGTTTCAGGAAGAGTTGGTTTTCTCTCGTCCCGGAGCATCTGTGAGCAGATGTCCGGCTGCGTTTCCATGACAAAACCCAGTCGACCTCTGACACTTTCTCAGTCAATGTCTTTTTTCCTCTGAAGCTCGAGGGTTTTTATAAAGGACAGACTCCTCACTTCTGTTTCCCAGGGAATATTGTTGACTCCTTTTATGTGGCAGTGAGTCAGTGATTCAGAAAAAAAAAAAAAAAGGGAATAAAATGATACTAACTTACAACGACTTTTAACTCTGGACAAAAAAACTTCCCCTGGTGCCATAATATAAAAGGTTAACTTTGATTATGTCATCTGCAGACATCCCACTGGCACAGCTACGGCCCGAATCCCACCACACCCCCCGTTTCATGAAGACGCCAACAGTCATCCAAGTCATCATTTACTACTGGGTGACTCCTCACCTCCTCTCTGGAAGACAAGGGCTTCAAAAATGGAGTCATTAGAAGATAAAGAGCTTACCTTTCCCGGGCTGACAGGGTAGCCTTTGAGGGGGACAGTCCCATCCGTCATTGTTCACGTCCAAAATATTGTAACCTCAAACAGGTGTCATGGGCAGAAACAGCCGCAGCTCGCTGTGCAGCGTGTCTGCAGAGACCAGTGTTTGCACTGACTGTCTGTATAACACGCTTTTATCTGGCATTAATGAAGTAAACGTCCTATTTTGCGCATTCATTGTTTTACCCCTTTGAGCTTTCCAACCTCTATTCAGCTGCTTTATGTCTCATCTTGTTCTGAGTTTAGATGTTGTTTTCTTGATTAATATTATATAATAAATAAATAAACTGCAGGCCAAGTGGGACAATAGATGCAAATTAGTATTTTTTCTAACACTGGCGCTTTTACAGTCATGACTAATGTGCATCGTTCCTGTCAAGGGAGATAAATATAAACTATGTTTTACAGAAACTGCATTAAAGAGCTGTGGACTTGATAATTGTGAGTCTTGACTCTCTAATTAATCGATTTGGCCTTGTCGAGCATAAACATGATCTAAGCTATGAAAATGAGTGATGATAGTAAACAGCAATACAGTAGACTCTTGAAAGGGAAATATTTTAAATACATGTCACCATTTAGAAACTTCAAAGACTTTCAAATTAAATGGAAACATGTTGATTGAGACAACTGGGACTCAACTTATCATAAATGACTTGAGACTTGGACTTCTCTGGGTACCTGGAGATTTGACTTGATCTCGGAGGACTCCACCTTTGCCCTGAACATGTGACTTCGGGCTCGACTTGGATTTATCTCAAATAACTTTAGACTTGCTCATCTGAAGTCACTTTTGACTTGACTTCTGCTCATCTCAATGACACGAGTTTCACAATGAAATGCAGTTGCATCTTTTGAATCTGCATCATGAGGAATGTCAACCGCAGCAAAAACATGGCTCGAATCGTATCATTAAAAGATTCAAGATCTGTGATCTGTCAGTCAAGAACAGCTTCCCTGATGCCACGATGGATCCAGCTGTCTGTAAAACTGTGGATGCAACAGGCACTGACCTCTTGTTCCTGGATCAGTAACTTAACTCATCTTATTTTGTGGTGACCGACCATCAGAAAGCATGTATGCAGTATGTTAGTGGAGTAGCCTTGAGTCCGAGCAGGGTTAGATTTGCTTCCACCTCGGCTCTCCTTCCTCTTCTGTTGGGATGATCTGCTCTGCTTTTGTGGTGTCTTTAGTCCGGCTGGTCTCACTGGCTGATCGGCTGTTCTGGCTGGGTGATCAGCTGGTCTGGCAGGGTGATGGGCTGGTCTGACTGGGTGAACGCCTGGTCTGACTGGGTCATTTTAGACTTGACTTGGACTTATGGAGACTTGACTTGAATTTGTATTACTCTTCATTAAAACCCACTACTGTTATATTAAAACCTATTTAGATGAATTACAGAATATCAACGAAGCCCAGTTTCAGAGACACTGTCAGTCCACTGACTGATGCTGACACAAGCCTTTAGGATTTTACAGTCAAACATCCGGAAAAAATCCTAGCAACTGCATGTTGTCAAATACTCCTCAATTTTTCCAACATAATATCTAAATGTCTGGATCAGTATTCTACTGAAGTACTACGAGGCATTTTAAGATGCTTAATCTGTCAACATATGACTTAATATCTGAATTATTACACTGAATTAGTGCCAGCATTCCTTCTGAACAAAGACCTTATTCCTGAATAAACTATACACTCTGCACCATTGAACACGATGTGCTGGCAGGCTCCTTTCACTGCTGAACATACTGTATGTCAAGTAGATTTCATCCCTTTGCTTACTTTTTGTTATGTCTATGTAATGAATAGAGAAACCTGTCTCACTTACAATATTGATGATTCAAAGACAAATGTGCCCAGCTATAACAGGTTAAAATGTTTCATTTACATATTTTCAGTAGATTTATTGACACGTCATAAGTTATTAACATCAACTACTAATGTGTGAAATTTTCACTCCAATGAGTTTTTATTGGATTTCGATGTGGTTGAAATGTAAGGACTGAACAAATCACATTTGTTCAGTGACCCGTGTGTGAACTGCACTGTACCAGAGACATAATACCGAGGAAGCTCATATTCTACCTGTATACAATATGTTAAATGAAAAATACCTATGTAATTACCTTATTTTACTTAGTATATATACACATATATTCTATAAGACATAACTTCAGACTCACAACCTTGAAAATAAAATATCTATTTAGACTTTGAACAGTTTACGTTCTACTTTCTTATTGAGACCTGTGTTTGACTGTGGATAAAGAAATAGCATGTACCTCCACGATCGGCTTTAGTTGAATTCATAAACCACTTCAACACCTGGTGATAAAAAGCAAGAACTTTTCTTCGTATTCTGTTTTTTTTTTTTTTTTTGCTTCACAGAAATGTATCTGTGTGGATCTACAGTGACCTCTATGTCTGGTGTACCACCATGAAAGTTATGCTGTACTCTCTGAAATCTCTTTTCATCAGTTGTTCGCCCACCTACCGCCGCCGTGAGTTTGCAACCTTCATCCTGGTCGGTGAAAAAAAAGTTCATCTCAGCCAATTCCTCCCCAAATACAGGACAGCACACGCCACAAAGGCACATTCTTTACATGTGCAAATACTTAGCAATGAACTTGTTTGTGATTCTGATAAGACACAACCTTCCTCAATTAAACACAGTCAGTGGTCATGGTGCTCTGACTTGATGAGTATGCTAGCTTGTGGTGGCAATTGTTGGCTAATGTTATTTATTGCTTTTGTTTTTTTTCTTAATGTTGAATATGGTAGTGACGCCAGAGCAGTGATTCCATGGTAGCAACCTGCCAATTGCAAGTCATCCCCTGCTTTCTGGTCTGTTCGACTCTAAATTGACCTGTCAATCAGCAGGTAAGCCCCGCCCCCTAAAGCATCCCTGCTTTCTGGTCTGGTGGACTCTAAATGGACCATAATGTACTAAATGAACATCATGCTGGATTGAAGAAGACTTGAAACTAGAGATTGAGACCATAAACTCATGTTTACAATGTTTACTGAGATAATACATCAAGAGAGAAGTAGGACCATTTTCTCATAGACTTCTATACAACCAGAGAGGAGTCGCCTCCTGGTGGCCAGCAGAGAGACAAGTTTAAGGCACTTCAGCTTTGACTTCACTCTTGAGAACCGGAGGTTCCCACCTGGCTCTCTTACGGTATAAGAATGATTTAAAGGGAATTTCTGACTTTCTATTAATGACCTGTGACGTGCAACACCACAGCTAAGTCGCACGTCTTTTACACACTTTCTAAAGTGACAATGAATAGCTTATTATAGCAAGCATGGCCAGTGGCATATAGGCAAAACACAAGCTTTGGAAGGCAGACACTTAAGCAGATGATTTAATTGTTGAACTCTGACTGATGTGTTATGCTTTTACTTTACTGTTGATGAAAGGGGACCTGATCCGTAATATAAGCTGAACAGAAGTGTCCAGTCACTTACCCCGGGAGGAATTATCATAGAAGAAGCAGACAAGTTAACACATTCCCTCAAGCATGAAGCTGCAAGCTCAAGCCAATTAAACCTGTTTGAAAAGTTGACCCAAAAATAACTTCCTCATCAAAGAGCCAGGACGGGATGGATCTGTCAAGAGCTAACTACACAGCTCTGCATCGGGTAGGCGTGAGACTGTGAGTCAGTGTGAGGAGATCACACTTTTTAGAGATAAATTAAGAATGTAACTGTCTTACTGCAGCTCCAGGCAATATAGCTCAAATTAAAAAATTCATGTGTATTACAATGTATTCACACATCTGAGCCCCCTTTAGGTTTGCTTTATAAATGACTGGCACATTAGCAGGAGTCCATGGCATTTGTTTTTATACTTTTCTAATACAAACTTAGCTGAGCTCCTGTTAAAAATAACAAACATGTCAAATCTAGGAAAAGCCAGTCATTATTCAAATCTTATTTTCAATGTTAAACAAACATAAACATAATCCTTAAAACAGCTTCGTCGTTTATGCTATAAAATATAATACTATGCAATTTGCTCATTTTGACCTCATTGCCAATTCAAATCAGCCAGTATGGGGTGACAGGAACTCAATACAGTTTTACAAGAGTCCAAACAGCAAACACAAACAATCAGACATTTAATACTGAAATTACATATTTGGAAGGTAAAATGAAGGCAAACAAACTGCAAATATCAATATTTTAAACACCAATTAGATATGGAAGACTTTCTGCTTTGACTTTGACCAAGTGCACTTCTGAAATGTCTGTAGCCCAATGCAACTGAGAAATAGACCGTTGGGCTGAGGGAAAGTGGAGTGTTTTGGCACTAACTTTCTATGGCTTGTCCTTGTTGCACGGTGGCTTTGATTTACCTCGTTGTTAAATCACTTGCCAAAGGAGCGGCTGGGCAGATGTTATGCAAATATGTTACTTGACATCACCACTTTTCAAAAGGAAAGGCAAGATTTAAATAGAGGCGTTTCAAGCTGTTCAGGAGCAAAGTTTCTCTCTTTGGACCTGGACTTTAGGCTTTGCAACTCCGGAGATCTTTAACATGAACAAAACAACCTATAATACACTAAAGGAACGGGAAGAAGCATAATAGGTCCTCTTGAAAAACTAAAGGGGAGCTACTCCCTTTTTCAAAGAATAAGATCCCGGATACAAGCGGCCGAAATGATCTTCCTTCGCAGGGTGGCGGGGCGCTCCCTTAGAGATAGGGTGAGGAGCTCCATCACGCGGGAGGAGCTCGGAGTAGAGGCGCTGGTCCTCCACATCGAGAGGAGCCAGCTGAGGTGGCTCGGGCATCTGTATCAGATGCCCCCTGGACGCCTCCCTTGGGAGGTGTTCCAGGCATGCCCCACTGGGAGGAGACCCCGAGGAAGACCCAGGATACGCTGGAGTGACTACGTTGCCTGGCTGGCCTGGGAACGCCTTGGGATCCTCCCGGAGGAGCTAGAGGAAGTGTCCGGGGAGAGGGAAGTCTGGGTGTCCCTGCTCAGACGACTGCCCCTGCGACCCGGCCCTGGATGAAGTGGAAGAAAATGGATGGATGGATGGATGGCTGAACAACTCTCTCCAAAATCTAAAACCTAGGCTGCTGCTCGCAGTGCCGCTCTGCCGCTTGTTTTTCAGATCCATCCGTCACTCCTCCACAGACCAAATATGGTCACCTCCAGGTCCTCAAGATACTCAGAAAGAATGAAAGTACAGATTCTCTAACAGAGAAAAAACACATGACCTAAATCTCGAGGTAAAATAAATGTGTCACAAGTAAAAACAAGCTGTTAAAAATTGATCATCTGAATCGTTTAAATAGGCCAGAACTTATGAATGAGCTGACACGGTTCTAATCCTAAAGGGAGCTCACACACAGGCCCGTCAGACGAAGATGGTGGTGCTGATGTGCTGCAGTTCAACATGCTATTTTGTAAGAGAGGTTAATGTGAAGTACTTCATCAGTGATGTACAGGACTTACTTTTCCCACAGGGCATGCATATTCATTAGCACAAGGCTGCATGTTGCCAAACCTCCACAGCCTTGGCGCTGTACTCTCACCTGCATGGAGTCCGAATTGGCCAATTGTGCTTTCACATGATTTAATAAAGCGCATGAAGCCCAAGTTGCATAGAAGCCATTCCTCTTGGCTTTCAGACCTTGTGTTAAGCGTTCAAGGAGAGAGGGGGTCTACTGGGACTCCCCCGTGTGGGGGAGGAGGGATGGAGGAAAGAGTGAGATCTCATTTCCATAGATGATTTGTCTGGTAATGGATTTGCTAGGGGCTGCTAGCGACAGCAGAGGAAGGCTATATTTGATGTACGGTAGATTTGTCTCCAAGAAAGTCGTTCAGGGATTCCCAAGCCGAAAAGAGAATAGTTTGTCTACGACTTGTTTTTGAAAGTAAAACCAACATGTGCACTCCAGAATGAAAGAGGTCAGGGATCTTTCAGGGCCAGAAAAACAACATAAAGCATGTCATCCAACACTGTGGCTGGGCGGTTCTGCTCCTCCTCGCTTTGTTTCCCATAGATTTATACTCACTAATCAAAACAAATAAGGATGGCATCCTTCATGTTGACAGCACATCGCACTCAGGAGAGTTGAGTCATTTGATCTGGATGGCTGGCTCTCCCTCGCCTCTGCCTGTTGCCTGTAGCAAGGGGCTCACAAATCCTATTGTATTAACACTGGCTTGGCTGAGAGAAGGGATTTCGGCCTCAGAGCAGAATCCACCACCAACCGGACTTTATAGTTGCCCATAGAGAGATGATCGTCTCATATACGTAAGTAAATATCTGGATATGCTGTAGTTGGATATTATTTTGGCTGCATGCTAAATGACCTCTCATGGTTACAATGTCTCACACTTTCTCTTTCTCTATAGGGCTTTGAAAGCCTGCTGACTCATCACTCACTAGTCTGAGCCGCGAGCCCCAGAGTCACAATGGGGGAAACAGTTTGCTCACTTGTTGGACGGTGTGTCACTCAGTCGCTGCCGAGGGCAGACCGCTTAGCAAGTTTACGTTTGTTTTTTGCAAGACTCTATGAAATTCTATGACAACTTGCTTGAATTCATTGCCACTTGTTTTTGAGTTTGAATGTAATGTGTTTTATGACGCTTTGCAGTCCATTGGTGTCTAAATAGGGCCAGATGTGGGATACATTCACACAATACAACAGAGGAATGCACTCTACTGAGTGACCTAAAAAGCATTTTACCCAGGGACCAAAATTATACATAAATGAGACGTGTGTGAAACGTGCAGCAGGACACATGGAACTACTTAATTATACATAAATGAGACGTGTGTGAAACGTGCAGCAGGACACATGGAACTACTTAATTATACATAAATGAGACGTGTGTGAAACGTGCAGCAGGACACATGGAACTACTTAATTAGTCCTCTTTTTTTTTTTTTTAGATATCTGAATATCATATAGAGAACCTTTAATAATGAATGAAGAAGGGTGTAAGTGACCTGAAATGTATGTTGTGTATATCGAGCTAGGGGCAACTTACATGGACTTGACTTGTAGTTTAAATAAAAGAAGTGGCTGAAATAGCTGTTTAATTAGTTCATGGTCTGTGGATCCAGTAAGTAATTAAAATGGCAGACTGTGATTCAGCCTTAAAGGTTATCTTAAGGTGCACATCCAAATGTCATTAATTAGTAGCCAACTGTGTTCTCATTGCATCAGCTGATCACATTCATGTGTTGGGCTGTAATCCAGCCAGACTTCATGAGAACCTCCATCGATGCTCAGGTCTGAAGCCTTTTGTGGTCTTCTATTCAATTAGCAGGCAGCAGCTCTGTGAACGTTCCACACAGCTGAGCACTTGGAAGATGTGATGTCAATGAATTAATGATGACTGGATGCTAAAAATGTCAGATGGATGACATCAAAGCAAACACACAGGCATCGATCGCGCGTCGAGATCTGAAAGTGGTTAAATACTGTACGCCGATGACATTCAGATGTCGCGCATCTATTTTCATCAGGGTGGAGGGGAAAAAACATCAAAGTCAAGAGACCTTTAAAGTTAATTAATGTGTACTTTCTGAAAGGGTTATTGCTTAGGTGGATTATTGGATTTTAACCTCTGTTTTATGAAACGGTGTATTTGTGGATTACTCCAGGTGCAGACCAGTCTAAATCCTATTGTGTCCCAATGTGGTAATTAACCATTAAAAATGGAAGAATGTGACACGTTCTCTGTGTTCTAATGAAATAATAATTAATAGGTTGAGGTGGATAATTAAATCATTTTGCCTTGTGTTCCAAAAAAGAGATGAACTATCACAATTATTCTGTTGATCCACAAGGTAAGTGGAGGTCATTGGGATTTAGTTAGAGTGCATTATTTTGTTTGTTTTTAGTTCTGTTCAAAGGTCTATTTGAAATTCTTGTGAGGCTCCCAGAGATTCTAAAGATCCCCAACACGTCAAAGTGAATTACAGGGAAAAGTTACAACATGATGAATAAGGCATCTTTATTTTTCCATGTTTTTTTTGTTGTTGTTGTTGTGCAGCCTTCAAAACATGATGTTTGGAGATTAGAGCCTATCACATCTCCATTATAGAACAAACAGAACACATTTTGTTCAGTTTTAAATAAAATAAGTTCAATATCATGTTCGTTGTTGTATGCTGCAACCATGGAGATGGGATGGATGCCAACATGATGTTGGCATTCTAATGCTTGAGGAAAACAGGCAACTATATAAACTTTATAATCTCCCAAAGAAAAGGTGAAACAATTCATCAATGTGTTGCTGCTGGATGTGTTGTCTGTAAGATGGGAACGGCCCATTTCAGTCTCTGTGACCAGGGGTCCGTTTCACAAAGCAGGTTTAGTAAAAACCTTGAGTTAGTTAACCCTGAGATGAGGGAAACTGGTTTTTCGGTTTCACAAAGCCAGTTCAGCATAAATCTGAGTCAGTTACCTGGGTAACATACTTCGTGAATCTAACCTGCTCGCTAGCAGGTTTGCTTCAACAAACCCTGAGTTTCTCCCTACATGTCTCCGCCTTTTTCCAGAATCTGAACCAACTCTGAAAAAATGTGCCGTCCTTTCATCGTCAACCTAATCGATATGGAAATAAAAGTGATTCTAGCAGCTTTGCGTCGGGAGAGAATTTTGATTACCTTTCCTTTCAATCACATTAGTACGACGGCGTATTAGGGCCACTGTCTAAAAAAAAAAAAAAAAAAACGGAGCCGAGAGAGGTGGGCAATATTCTGAGATTAAAAGTCACAAATTTGCTAGTTTTAAAGTGGCAAATTTGTGACTTTAAAACTAGCAAATTTGCGAGTTTTAAAGTGGCAAATTTGCTAGTTTATTACGATGCCAACAACCGGCATTTATGCTAGCTAACTTCCCATGAATGTAGCTTTAGCTTTTTAGGGCTCTTGATGGTTAGTGTTGGTTAATTTTATATGGGCCAAATTGTCATCTTACAGTATGTGTGTTTGTTGATCGGGTGGTTTGGCTAAGCTAGCGGTCATAGAGGAAGTAATCACGTAGCTTGACCCGGATGTTTGCCGTTCCTATGACAACAAGTGAAAGCTACCGCTAGCTTAGGCAAACTACCTGCTCAATAAACACAAATAAGATGACAATTTGGCCCATATAAAATTAACCAACAATAACCATCAACAGCCATTACCTTAAGAGCCTTAGCAAAGCGTCACACGTTGGGATGAATTAATTAGAAAGATAAAAGCGACATTCAGAAGCGAAGTTAGCTAGCATAAATGCAGGTTGTTAGCATCGTAATAAACTAGCAAATTTGCCACTTTAAAACTCGCAAATTTGCTAGTTTTAAAGTCGCAAATTTGCCACTTTAAAACTAGCAAATTTGTGACTTTTAATCCCAGAATATTGCCCACCTCTCTTGGCTTTTTTTTTTTCAACAGTGGCCCTAATACGCCGTCGTACATTAGATATTATCTAAACAATATTCTCCGACATTTTCAACATTTCATATTGCGGACATAATCCGCAACCAGATTCTTTGCGGAGCTAGCTTTTTTGCGAACGGGATATTTATGAAATGTTTAAGTACATTCCTGTGTTGAAATATCTGCTTATATTTACTGTTTAATATGTGAAATATGATTAAAATCATATGCCTTAGTCAACGTATTTGCGCAATATTCTTATGCTTAATTTTCAACTGAAGCCACTTTCTTTCTGTGCCTGGGGGGATTACACCCAATGAAAATTATAATTTATTCATTGCGCTACCTTGTGAACTACGGGAATTGAACCGCTGTCACCCGCATCATAGGCAGCGTTGCTAACGGTTACACCACAGTGTCGCTCTGCAAAGCTGAAAATGAACACTTATTACCTTTAGATCAATCGACTGTTTCATTCAGTTATACACATTAGATCGGGCAGTAATTGTCTGCCACACCAACTATCGCTACTTTGCTGCAGTTACGTTGCTCCGCTTTCTCAGGATGAGCTCGTTTTCTACATAAACACTCTGTAATATCTAATAACGCTCTCCCGGTTGCCATGGTGAATCGTAGTATCGGAGCTCCATTGATGATGGCTTTGTAGAGTCGGCAGGCACGCGCGTAACTCAGAGTTTACATACTCAGAGTTGAATGAACTAATTCAAAACCGCTGTTCTGAAACCAAAAACTCAGAGTTGCCCATCTCAGAGTTGATCAACTCAGAGTTCAGGGTTAGGTTCAGAGTTTGTTGAACCTGCTTTGTGAAACGGGCCCCAGGGTCTACCTATAAGCCTCCATGGGGCCCAAAGTAGGATTTAATGCAGGGGCCCTTCACATCTCCTTGGCCCTGATAAAACTATTGACCATTGTCAGTGATTGTTCATTTGCAGACCTTCTGTAAATCTAACACACATTATCAATACAAGTAGTTGTAACTGGCATGTTTTTACCCTTCTCCGTTTCTTAAAAAAGTATTAGTTTGCACTTGAATATTCAAAGTACAGTACTAAGTTGAATGCGTTACATGTTGTGAAACAAAATAAAACAAGAGACGATGCATTCACTGTCAACAAGTTTACTAATTTAATTGCTTCTGGATAATATAAAAAACAACATTCCCAAGAAAATACATCATGCAAAATATGCTTATTCTTCAATAAATTAAATGAATACAAATGTAAAATGAAATGATTTTGGCTCACAACAAAAATATAACATTTAACTGTGATCTTCAAATTGGTGTTTTCTGTGAAACATCAGTAGCTTTAATCTGCACTAGTCTAGTCCTGCTCTATGTGTTGAGTGTCCTGAGATAACTTTTGGTGTATGACACGATAAATAAAATTGAATTGCACCATGTCTCTTACGGATTACAAAAACATCAAATTGCTACCATCCATCAGCTTCTAATAACAGTAAGAGCAGTAGAATGATAGAGAAATGTCACCGATAATAACATACTATTATTCTTCAGAAATGTCGAACTGTATGGTCCCCGTCTTATAGCTCCTCTTTGATTTGGCTTTTATAGCTTGTTTTGAACTCTGCTGTTAAAGGTGCTACATTGAACTTTCTTTCCCCCCGCATGCTTTTTAATCACACTTTTGCTGCGATGTGAGACGAGCAGCCAAACTCGGGAGATGCTTCAGGTGTTTCACGGCGGGGAAGTTTGTTCTGGGGTCGGTCTTAATGCTTAAAAAAAACACTGTATGTGAGTTTTAATTGTGCCTTAGTTTTCTTTCTTATTAGTCTCCAAAAAAATCATGGCTCGCAATACATGACCAAACTATTATTGATGACCAGACTGAAATTATGAGCAAATCAATGTATTAATGGCTCTAGTTCTGACTGGATGGCTGATGTGGCTGTCAGAGTGAAGAGGACTTGTGGATTTATGGATTTTATTTGGATCCCCATTAGCTGATGCAGAAAACATCAGCTACTCTTCCTGGGGTCCACACACAACATATTACAAGACAAGAATTCAACATACAAGACAACAGATTTAAAAAAAAAAAGACAGGAAAAGAATGGATGACTAAACCATCAGCGCACAAAACAAACAACGACATACAAAACAAACAAAAAATAAATAAAAGGAAAAAAAGAAAAGATAAATAACATTTAGTAATAAATACTAGGATTCAGTGGAAACAGCCATGAGGTGTTGCTTCACTTGTTTTTTGAAGCTAGCTTTGCTCTGTATTTTTGAAATATGATCTGGAAGGGAGTTCCATTCAACCATAGCTCTACATAATACTGTGCGTTGTTTTGAGTTTGTTTTGATTGTTGGTATTGTGTAGTTACCACTGGTGGCATGTCTGGTGGGGTATGTGTGCACATTAGAGCTAAGTGTGAGCTGGCTAAACAAACAGTCTGGGATTTTTAATGTATTAATGTTTTTTATGAAAGAGAGAAGTGTTGCTCTCAGCCTCACATCAACTTTCAGCCAGCAGAGTTGGTCATGCATGTTATTTATGTTGGCTCTCGATGTGCATTTAAGGGCAAGCCTAGCTGCTCTGTTTTGTACCCGTTGTAGCTTCCCTAGATTCATTTTTGTGGTACCTGACCAGACCACCGAGCAGTAATGTGATAGTACCAGGGTCTGCAGGACCTGTTTGGTCAATTGAGGTGTTAAAAAAGAAGAGCATCTTTTGACTACAGATATGTTCCTCCCCATCTTTTGCACCATTAGATCTATATGACTTGACCATGATAATTTACAATCTTACCCCCAGGAGCTTTGTTTCCTGTACTTGCTCAACATCCGCATCGTTCAGTACCAGATTCAGCTTGGGATTAGAGCTTAATGAGTGTTTTGTTCCAAGTACAATGCTCTTGGTTTTAGATATGTTCAAGACAAGTTTGTTTTCAGAGATCCATTTGAATATCATCTGCAACTCTTTGTTGAGAGCTGAGGTGATTTCCTCAACTGTTTGTGCAGACATATAGAGTGTGGAATCATCAGCATACATAGACACACTGGCTTTTTTACAAACAAGTGGGAGATCATTTGTAAAGATCGAGAAGAGCAGGGGTCCTAGTGAAGAGCCCTGCGGAATCCCACACTGTATATGTCTTGCATTTGAAAGGCTTCCGTTGAAGAAAACCTTCTGTGTCCTATTGGTTAGATAACTTTCGATCCATGCTATGGCAGATGGAGTAAAGCCATAACACTTAAGTTTCTTCAATAGTAAGCTATGATCAATGACATCAAAGGCAGCACTGAAGTCTAATAGTACTGCTCCTACAATATTCTGTTGATCAATATCTTGCTGGTAATTGCTTGTCAAGTTGTTCAGTGTGAAATAGCATTGTATCTGATTAAATAAAAACATTTCCAACAGTTTGCTTATCACAGGTAACAAGCTGATTGGTCGGCTGTTTGAGCCAGTAAAGGCAGCACCAGTGTTTTTAGGTAGATCAATGCATGTAGATGATACAGTTCCTGTCTTGTTAGTTGACTGTATGTTACTTCCAGTTTGCCTCAGTGATTTACATACTAGCCACCCGACGGCAGACAGGAATCTGTGGGTCGACAGCACATGCGTGTATTGATCAGATGTATTATACAATTGATCACATCCTCCCTCTCTACAAGCACACGTGACATTCAAGTGTGTTCCACTTCCTGGACAGCAGCAAAGAAGGCTGAATCTTCACTGGTCTGGAAACGACAAGTGAAGTTATCGACAGTTATTATATTTAGCAGGTCAGTGGAAATATAACACCCGGGATGCAGCTTAGGAAATGGAACACAGCTGTTTTCTGGGGGCCAAGATGCGGATGTGATTTTGGACCAGTGGAGCAATACAAGTACATATGATGTAAACAGTGGGGTTTAGCCCGGACCTCTGTAAGTGGGTCCAGGGGGAATCCTCAAACAAGCCCTGTTGTGATGCTTTTGAAGGCACTCTGGCACCTTATTTACATTCATAGTGGGTTATATATCGTAATAGACCCATTTGAAAAAGGAGATCTCCCTGGAAAACTGTTGTTTACTATCCAGATGAATTATATTGTAATATAAAAAATAATTACGTTCAACCATTTGTCCTCTAAATTAACTTGTGTCACGCAGTTCGGACCACCAGACCCTCACACAGTTAGTTTAGAGGCCTTTATCATTTTGACAGGCTGTTGTATGGACCCTGTAATGCTGCCCATGCCACTGGGACTGGTCCTCTAGTCCAGTGATTCTCAACCTTGTTGAGTCCTACATTGAAAAATTTGCTCTGCGTGTGAAGAGACCTTCAGTCTGGCAACGACCCTCATGTTCCTTGCACCATCCTGCCTGTCGTCCTCAGGTCTTACCGGTTTGGTTCTGTTCCCTCTTCCCTTCCCTACTTTGATTTGATCTGCTGCCTCATTCGGGTCCACCCTCTGTCAAACTGATATTGCACCACATAAATACGTGTAGAATCGTACTGCGGGTCCAATGTGTGTTCAGCATGAAGAATTAACCCTCCTTGTTATATTTTTGTTATTATTAAATGAATGAGAAGTTACATATCAAGATGCTTAGGAAGTTGTGGTTAGTGGCTAGCCAGGCTAGCTGCTTGCAATCACGCTAGGCTAACCATCTCCTGGGCTCAGTATGAGAGTCGTATTAATCCATAGCAATGAGAGTGTTAAAACTATTAATTGAATGCTGACTCTGTGCAGATCTGGAAGTCATTCCAATCTGTAACAGTCCAGCAGAAGACCTCTCCTGGTGACAGCAGCTGCTGATTGATGACACCGTCTCCACCACAGTTTCCTGCCAAAGGAAAGTCTGGTAGCTTCTCAAAGTGACTAAATGCTTCCCTCGGTCATGGTTCCTCTTCAGCCGAGGCAGGGGGTCTGCGTCGCTGAGAACCGGACCCGGCCAAACCATGAAGGTTACGCTGGAGCTGACACAATAGCAAAGGCCAGTCTATTTGGTTATGCTGGGGGTTTTCAGTGTACAGCACTCCTGGGAGAGATGACTTTCCAGTGTGTGTGAAACACCCTGCCAGGCCTGGCATCAGACGATGCACTGCAGAGATGTGATATGTATAATAATGGAAGCAAATCAAGCTCTGCCTCATTTTTTCCTCTCCGCTTGGCTATGAAAACATTACAACATTAACTTTCCACTCCAAGGTCAACAGTTTGGTCGCAAATAGACAATAGGGGTGTAGGCTCAGAAGCTGTCCTAATGCAATTAAATCATTATGAAAAAAAACCTTTTGAAAACAGAACAGAAGATGTATTTTCGCAGTATTTCAACATCCAATGATGATACAAGTGGGCTTACGTAAGTCTGCATCTCTTTGAAGGAATAAAAAAAAAAGTGTAACGTCTGCGAGATCAAGGTCCTTTTCTCTGCTTCACTTGACTTAATGAAATTATCTCTATAGGTTTTCCTGTCCTGGGTTGAAAGCCTCCCTCATTCAATTCACATATCTATCTGGGCATGTAATGAAATAAAGTTATTACTGCTATCAAATAAGTTGAGAGATGTTATGAGAGCGAAAATTAATCTCAATTTGTGTTGTGATTCACCAAATGGAATTAATCGTCGTGACCCCCCCAAAAAAAGAGGAGAAGAAGAAGATGAAGAAGAAGAAGGGCAGGAGCAAGGCACTGTATTTCCATACAGATGAGTCACATTGTAGCACTATCTCACACGGGGGTGCACAGGTGGAATGTGTTTCATTCATGTGTCTGTTATCTGAGCGCGTGGGGTCCTTAAGGTCGCCTACACAAAATCTATATTATCTCCAAAATGAATGGAATGCCAGGAAGTAATTTTTGAGCATAATGGGAAGCTGTGGCAGTGAAGGCGGTGTGATCTCACAGACTTACACATCTGGATATTCTATAAAGGATTTGAAGCTGAGGTCAGTTTCATGTATGTCTGCCATTTTGTGCTCTGAATCAACATAATTGTTGCCCATTCATTTGTACACATTTCCAGATTAAATCTTTGCCGTTCTGTGATTTGTCCATCCAAGATGAATTATTTTAGCTCTGTAGCCAAAGTGTTGGAGTGAGGATGGAAGTTTGAGTGTTTCTTTAAAGGATTAGTGTAAAAAAGTTAAATGACCTGCTCAGCATGGAGGACACAGCTAGCTGGTGAACATAGTGGAGTATTTAGTAGTGTTGGGGTAGTAGCAGGAGCAGATTTGGTTATCAACAGCTAATTATTAATGTCAATATGATTATCGATATTAATAATTATATTTAATATATTAATATGATATAATCATGAATAAACGGGGCACCACCCTGGGATCAGGGAAAAGATAACCTAAAACTGTATTCAGTCTCAATATGAAGGTTTTATACTCACATGCCAATCATCGTGATCATTGGCATAGAAGTATAAAAACAATCTAACAATTAAAAAGGGCGTGAAATTCAAGCACTAGCCTTCACAACCTGCTGTTATCCAGTGACATATACACAACAAGCACAAGAGACTGCTAGTTATAATATAATAAGATTTATTAAAATCAGTAATAATGATCACAATCAATAACACTGCAATTAACAAAGCCTTATTACCTAACTACCTAACACACAAAACTAAGCTAAACAAGGGAAGAGACACACGTGGAGTGCGTGTGCGTGTGTGTGTGTGCGCGTGTGTAGAGAGAGAGAGAGAGAGATATGGCCGGGCGCGACCACCAGATGGAGCTATTCCTCACAGCGTTCAGGGGCGGAGCCACTGACGTCAGATAGAATCGCGAGAGAGAGAGAGAGAGAGAGAGAGAGAGAGAGAGAGATGGCCGGGTACAGCCACCAGATGGAGCTATGTCCGTAGCGTCCGAAGACAGAAACAGCTGGCAGAGGATACGTGTGGGGGGCGGTGTATGTGTGTGCACATGTGTGTTAGCCAGAACAAAGAGAGAGAGATTGCGCGCGTAATACACAAAGGATCAGTAAGCTATTACCATCACACGGGACCTCGTGAATGAACTGGCGTTCGTTCGGCGGGACCCCGGTCCTTTAACTGATGGTAGATCACTTACTGAGCTCGTGAATGTGTCCGAGGTTGGACACGCACTGTTACCGAAATGAAACCCAGCTGCGTGGGTGCACAATCAGCATTCAAATACAACAACACAGGAAGCAACGGACTCGGCGGTCCGTGATCAAAACTTAAAACACGTTAACAAGAATTACAAGCATATCCTACACTATTAAACTTACTTGTGTCGTTGCGTAGGCTGCGAGTCCGTCCCGGCGATGGCGCACGGCGGCGGTAGTTCGCGAGTCCCCGGCGTCAGCGGGGGACGTGATGAGTCGGCTAAGTCCAGACGAGAGCGGGGCGTTGATCAAGCTCGAATAAAGAAAACAGTTCGTGTTTCTTCCTTCCGCGGGCAACAATATAATCGCACGCTTGGTGACTTAGTCAGCTGATTTCAGACAGGAGCGGGGCTTCCGGCTGGTCGCTGAAATAAAGAAACCGTTTGTGTTTCTTCTTCTGCAGGTAAACATAGGATCGCGCGGTTGTGGCGATCTCTCAGGATCCAAAAACGAGTAAAAGAAAAGGGGCGAGTCGCGGAAAACGGGGAAAAACAGTCTGTCGCTCGTCCAGCGAGATCGGGGAGAAGACTGTGGCCTAGGACAAAGGAAACGCTGCAGACGTTATAAGTTGGTCTCCTGTCGCAGCGGTGTGCTGCGGTGGAAGAGCGTGTTCTTAAGGTGGCGCCGGTTTATATAGCTCACGGCTGCTCCCGGGGACCCCCTGGGGTACCTGTGGTTGTCAGCCAATAGGGCACCAGTTGTGTGACGTTGCACTTCGCACCTTGCAAATGGCAGTTGTAGTTTTGTATCTCCTTTGTCCCTTTGTTCTGACCGCATGTGGAGGCTTTTGTAGGTCGCATTGTGTAGTCCTCATGGTGAGGTCCCAACTGTAGTGATGTCCAAATGAAGCTCCGTGAAGCATTTTCTTTATTTTCTGTTGGGTTGACAAACAACAAAGGGTTGAAAGCAATGGAAATATATCGGCCTTCAACCCTTTGTTGAACAGAGAGCGCCATCTATTGGGCTCAGAAAATAAAGAAAATGCTTCACGAACCGGCGCCACCTTAAGAACACGCTCTTCCATCGCAATACCACGTTGCAACAGGAGGTGGACACGTCCACTAGTATTTAGCAGCTAAAGAGGCAGATTTTCCCCTCAGGAGTCATGGGAAACAAAACTAAGGTGAATATCGGAGAAAGTCATTACAGCTTCGCCACATCAACTTGAAGCTCGAGCTGAAATGAGAAATTATTTTTTAACTTTCATATCGTTCACCTTTTTAACAGTATATGCCGACTCAAATTAATTTTTATATAAAAACCCAAGTTTTATTCTTCCTGGAAAACCGATATCATGACTTCCATCAGTTCTGAGCTGGACAAACGTCACCTCATGATGAAGATAGACCCTCTAGGAATTAGGTTTCAGCTCGTCTTTAAAGTGTTTGGGGCTGTTAACAACTTCCATCTTACAGTTTTTCTCCATTGGTTTGGCTCTTTTCTTGAAACAGAAATTGCATTCTCAAAACAACATGGACAAATCTCCAAACCACTTGGCAATTGTCCACAACAGAATTGCATTTCTCATTCATTAATCAAATTGCAATTGTCTTAGTACATGTCTCAATATCTCATTACATCTTTGCAAATGATTAAGTACAGGTAGCCTACATTTAGCACAATTTCCAAGTGAATAGATCTTGTTGATCTAAACTAATTGTCGATTCTCAGTCTAATGGTTGTTCTCTTCATGTCAGCATCATTTCATTGTGTAAGTCATCACTTGCACAATATTCTGATCACCAAAATTAGTCAAGAACATAATACCATGAATACCAAATATGAATCTCTTGGAACGTTTGATAAATTGAGTACAGTCATTGACAGTCAGGTGAAACTAGAACTTGACTAACGAAGGATGAGTTTCACTCATCTCAGATGACCAATCAAACCGTATGTTTAGTTACCTGACAGGTGCTGTCTATGATTGTGAATGCTGCCAAACATATACAGTATATATATAATGGTTGACCAGGACCAGTACCATTTCTGAACATGGAGGCACCTGGCCAAGCAAATGAACAAGGGCAACTGCCTGCTCCATGAAGAAGAAGAGGAAGAGGAGTAAGGGTGCGTGGTAATGGAATAGGGGGAAGAGGCCGAGGAGCATGAAGACACCATGTTGTCCCGGATGAAATTCGGGCCACAATTATAGACCATGTAATCAACCATCGCCTCACAATGGTGGAGGCAGGTCGCAGAGTGCAGCCTAATGTGCCTCGCTCTACAGTCTCCTCCATCATCCAAACCTTTCGCAGGGAAAACAGGTATGTACTCAAATCAGTCAATAATTTAACTATATGTTGTATACTGTAGGACTGGACACTGTGCATAAAGCAAGAAATGTGCATTTACCTATTCATTTAGTGCGTGTGTGTGTGTGTGTGTGTGTGTGTGTGTGTGTGTGTGTGTGTGTGTGTGTTATAGCCCTGCAGTAATGTACCTCAATGGGATACAGTAGTATTCCAGTCACTGTTCAGTGATGCATTAGAATAGTGGTAAAAAGTAAAGCAACAATACAATTTCATTGGTAACTAATTCTGTAAGAAATAAATAAGACATACATTACAAATGGAGTGTTGACCTTTGAATTCTATGTTTGAAGGACAACCTGGCACGGGTGGCTACTCTTACCGTAAAATCCTATTTTTTTCAGTTTTACACACAATTGTATTCTGTTAGCTAGATAAAAAAAACGAGTACAGTAACCATTGTCAATGAAGGCCTGGGCTAAGACTTAGTGGTGGACATGAGGGATATTTCAATTGTCCTCTGCCATAGTGACAAAACATCTAAATATTTTGAATTGCAGTGCTTACACAATGCCAAAGGGACAATGCATTTTGGGGGTACTGACTATTTATATGAGAAAGGAATTTAGATTTGACACATGAGCGAACTGTTTTGGGAGAGATATGAGCTTTTGCAGGTGAACCATGTGTCAGGTTCGGGGCAAACGGAGACTCGGAAAAAGGGGGTGAGGACCCAAATGCAGTTAAAAGGTTTTTATTTCAATAACAAACTGAATACAAAACCAAAAACTAAGTCAAAAAACAAAGTATCAAACCAGGGAGACCTCAGGGGCAAAAACACCAGTCAAAGAAACACTTACGAAAAAGGAACCAAAACACGAAGAGACACGGGAGGCAGAAACGAATAAATCCATGGACATGACGTGGTGCAGCATGGGAGTGACAGACAGCAACAGCGACAAACGACAATGACCCAACAATGAGACAGGGGAAACACCCGGGGTGCAGTCGAATAGTCTTTTTTGCTTAGGAAGGTTCCTAACTGAAGAAGTGACCCGGAAGTAAACAAGTGGCCGCCATGATAAGAGCTGTTCGGATTCTCTAAATGCAAAGGAAAGGAGCTCCAATGCTTCCTTTCAGAGCTCCTTTAGCATAGGATGCAACGGACCTTCCTATGCGATAGGAAAGGAGATTACGCCGACCCACAATTCTTTGCGAGAGCAACATTTAAAGTGCCACACACCTCGGCCGTTAATGAAAACAAACGATATGTGCATTTACATATTTAACAATGACTTTTAATGCAGACATATAGTAATTGGAATAGTGATGATAAATGTGTGGACAGTTATAATAATTGAATGTTTTTTTTTTTTTTATTTCAATCATGTTACAAACTTGACAAAAACGAAACTAAAACCACAAATGAAACGTAAATAAAACAACGGTCAAACAGAAAGGAGGAGCTGCTGGACCTGAAGCCGGTCAGTGAACCAGCTGTTGATAAAACCAACATGTGGAGAAGTGGACGATGCGCTTTTTGTAGTCCATTATTGTAGTTTCTCCAGCGCAGACGCACGTCAATCGCCGGTGCCGATCATCAGCTGTCACTCATCAGCGGCCGCGTTATAATGACGTAGCTTAGTGAAAGTCCGGTCGGATTCTCTGAGCACCGCGGTAGACTTTTCCTAAATCCTTTTGAGTTCTCCTATCGCCTTTCCTTAACCCTGTGACGTTTTCCCCAGAGGTCAAGGAATAGGAGATAGGAATAGGAGTTAGGACCTTATTTTTTGACTATTCGACTGCACCCACAGACTATATACACAGGGAGGCAGGGAGCTGACGAGGAACAGGTGAAACACATCAGGGCAGGCATGGTAATCCACACGAGAGGGCGGGGGAGTCAAGACAGCGGAAACAACAAGGACCAGGAAGTACGAGACAGGGAATCACGAGGGCAAAATTACAAAATAAAACAGGAAATCAAAATCAAGAAAACACAGATCATGACACACACAGATCATGACACACAGATCATGACACCATGGTGTTGTGCTGAACCATCCAGGTTATTTTGGCAAAAGCACCAAGAGTGTTGAGAACGTCCGGTCTGTTTCAAGAAATGAGCCAAAGCAATTGAGAAGGATCTTTTGTCTTTTGGGGGCACTGACTATTTATATGGGAAAGGAATTTAGTTTTGAAGCATGAGTGAACAGTTTTGGGAGAGATATGAGCTTTTGCAAGTGAACTATGGTGTTGTGCTGAACTGTAAGACTGTTTTGCCAAATGATCTTAGAGTTTTGAGAATGTAATTTCTGTTTCAAGAAATGAGCCAAACCAATGGAGAAAACTGTAATGGAAAAACATCGATTTCACAGGCTAAATGCTTAACTGGTGCAGGTGAATATATTCAGCTCTAACTGATTAAAGTTCATTCTAAGGCATAGTGAAATAAACGAAGGAAGAGAAACAAACAAAATGAGTAGTGTGTGTCTGTTTGTCCAAAAAAATGAGTCTCTTTCTACATAAAAACTGGATGATTGCCTCAAATCAATTCCAGGTAAGTAGCTTGAAGGTAGACAAAAGGATCCGTTTATCATGTGACTGGATGGGAAATAAAGGAACCATGTGAGGTCCTCAACACAATAAGCAACTGATTTTCTAATTATTTTTGTAATGTTTTCTGCAAATAAAGGGAGTTTAAATTGCATTGATATTTTGCTTAAATTGTTCAGCCCTTGGGGTTTCAGTTGTAGTTTTAGACAAGCGAAACATTCAATTGAAACAAGGCGAAACAAAAATGCAACAAAGCTGCTCAGTTAAGTTTTGTAAAACATTGTGGTTTGACTTTTAAAACACGTGTTAAGTTATTTGAGATGCCGACGTGGATTAAAATAAGCAGACGATGACTTTTGGTTTTACACAGGACACGAACAGCAGGCTCCTGGGTGAAAGTCCTGTGTTTGGTTGAGCTACCTATCCACCCCGACCTCCTGCACATGCGGACCTCGGGTAGAAACGTACAGTATTTGTGATGCATAAAAAAAATAATAAAAAAAAACGTTATTCAGGAGAACTTAATTGACTTGATTGGTTGGAGGTCAGATGGCAGAATTTTAAACCGGCAGCTGACTTGTTTGAAGTCTGGAGTGTTTGTATCATGTGTTGTATTAAAGTAAAAGTATTATTGTTGAGATCTATGTTTAGTCCTGAACCTCGAACCTGTGAATTAATTTTGAGGTTCTGATACTGTGATGAGATGGTCAAACCTCTAAACCTGTTATGAATACTCGCTACTCTGAAAGTCGCTTTATTATACTGCTGACCTTTTTATTGGGAAGTTTGGGGTCTGAGGTTCCTCGAGCCCCGGAGCATGACATTGTGATCAAAGAGGATCCACTCCACTGGAATGTAAGTTTGGGCATCTCCATCTTAAAGTGTGTGCAGTATGCCAATTCTGTCACTTTGGCTTTCAGAGTAATTTTCCATATCAATTATTTGTTGCAGACATTGAAAGACAGTATTTCTTAAATTAACATGACACACGAATGCTCCTACACACCTATCACTCGCTCACATACTTGACTAATGAGACATCCTCTCTGGACTGTGTGGGTGGCTCCTGCCGGCCGTTTAGAAGACGAGGCCGATCCTGCCTGTGACATTTCCATCACTCTGCTGCTACTTTCGTAGCACCTGTAGGGGTTGGACAACTTCCTCCGGAGCCAAGGTTAAATCAATCAGAATGTCAGCGAGACTCAGGCTCTTACTTTTTCATTCACTCACTCTCTCCTTTCTCTATTTAAAATTCATTACTACAACGTTCCCCTGTAAAGTAATGTAATGTTTAATAGGCAAACTGATCTGGTCTATAAATCTGCATCTTAAAATCGGGATGAAATGACATTTTTCAACAGCACAGCTTCCGTACAGCGACGTGTTTCTGAGTGAAACAGGATATGAAGGCAGGACGCGACGCTGGGAGGAATTTTATTTGATCCTTGAAAAGATGACCTCACAACCCTCTCTAGCTCTTCACCGTTCCCTAGTTGCACGGATGTCATAATGTTATTGGTTGGAAATTTGCTGATGCAAGCACGTCTCATATTTTGTTTTCCATGCAGGAAGAAAAAAGGATTTGGAGTTTGCTATTAAAATATGAAGAAATGGTTCTTTTTTTGCCTTATTTTTGGCATATATCATCTAAATTGATAAACTGAAGATGAAGATTCTATATGAACTTGCTTTTAGGCTAATAGTCAGTTTTCCTTCCTGTGTGCATTCATTAAAAAGGCATTGCTAAAGATACTGCATATAAAAAGACAACACCTGCCATATGTATATGATATATAAAGCTCAGCCTAAGGGAAATAACAGTACAGTTCACACTATGCTGATTGGAGTTACAACACGGATTCAGAACTTGTGAACATAAGTCATGAAAATAAATAACCATGTCCTCTCTTGTCTCTGTGAACTATGATCACACAGGGAGGAAGCAAGAGTCAGTAAGAGGGAACATGTACATGTACAGAAGAAGAAGGCAGTGTGTGTGTGTGTGTGCATACCTGTATATGCCTGCGTCACTTCACACAGACAGATGTGATGCAATGTTTGCAAAAGCTTTTTCCAGACTCCTTCAAACAAACCAGTGTAGGATTTCCCGCTCTAATACACCATTCAAGGGTATTTGATCACCCGCTCTGACTGAGTCCAGACCTGATGACACTCCACGAAACGTCTGCACTATTGCTGTGTTTTCACTTCCTGGCATTGTAGAATATCTCAAACCCATTTCCTGTGAGGTCTTGCCTTTCACTTGCCTGCAGCGATTTCATTGTTTCACACACTTACTTATATTAAGGGAATACTTCAACATAAGGACAAACTCTTATTTGCTTCCTGAGATCCACATTAATCTCTTGAGTCAGGACCCGGTTGCAAACTGCCTTTAACTTGCATTCTCTCTACTGGCCATCAGGGGGCGACTCCTCTGGTTGCAAAAATAAGTCTCCCATTGCATGGAAGTTGAATTTCAACTTCAATCCAGCATGATGTTCATTTAGTTGTTTTGTTATCTGGTTATGGTAAGGGGCGTGGCATATCTGACAAACAGTGTGTGACCAATCACAACAGAGTGAAATGTTTAAATATTGTTTTAATATTTCAATGAATGGAAAGACCCCTGGGATCTCACAGCTCTGGGATCCCCTTTACATGTACTAATTCGTTTGTTTGTCACTTCTGTGACATTATAATGCAATCCTGTTGATAATTAAAACTGCACAACAGCCACTTTGTCATAATCATCAGCTATTATTTACAGGATGAAAATATCTGGAGGGAATATTAAGTGAAGTTTGAGTTACGGAGCAAACTTACATCACCACTCGTACAATCACAGTTTGCATATTCCATTTCTTAACCAGAACAGACCATTAATATAGAAATGTGGCCGTCTGACAATTAAAATCAACATCTGATTTTCTTCACTTTGTCTTTGCTCTTATTTAAACTATAACAATGAGATCTGGAGGGCATGACAAGCCACTCATTCTCTTTCTAATTGCCAGTGTAGTAGAATTCAATATGAAATATTAATGCTTCACATATTTTTTTAATATTAATTAATTTACACAGTGCACAGATTGATTATTTAAATGTCGAGTTAATTGCTTCACTGACAATAATTTACTCTTAATTAAGTGTATAAATTCAGAATTAATGTGTGTGAATCAGGTTTATGGAACTTGACTTTTAGGTCTTGGTCTGAAACTCGAGGACTCCTGTTTCCTGTGAGACCCAAGGCAACCCAACCCTGAGATAACCTTTTTCCAAATGTTTCCATGTGATCAGCCCCCAATAGACCTTATAAAACAGAATAAGCGCCCGTGAGAAAGACTGCTAGCAGTATGAAGCTTGTTATTTCCAACTCACACAGAGAACCAGAAGGGCTTTGTGGACCTCAATCGACCTCAGGAACGCAGCGCTTAAAACATTTCAGAGACCCTTATTGTGTGAATTGAACTTTCCTCTGTCTACAATGCTTTCAGTTTGCCCCTCTAGAGGACCCGCTAGTGACGTAAACCATCAAAGTGTGCACTGTGCCCAATACTCGTGTTCTGTTCCAGCCAGACAATGACAAATGGTCACTAACTGCTGCTGATTATCTTCACGCAGGACCTTGTTCACAATGATCCTAACATCTAGTCTGTGCTGGAATACAAATACTGAATCAATGATTACATTAAGTGGAAGTACG
The DNA here is from genome assembly GCF_963514095.1 of Eutrigla gurnardus. NCBI lineage: Eukaryota > Metazoa > Chordata > Actinopteri > Perciformes > Triglidae > Eutrigla > Eutrigla gurnardus. The sequence continues at coordinate 4,691,681 of NC_139921.1, read as the reverse complement.
AACACAATGGAAGCAAAACACACAGCTATGAAAAATTATTTCAGCCTTTGAAATGCCTCTCAAGCATGTAAAAACTTGGCTGTGACTGAAATAATGAGCATGCAGTTCAGAAACCACTCCATGGGACTCTGCGCTGCACGACGGGGTGAAGCAGACACTCAGAAAATGACTTTTCAAAGATTCTCACCTTGATGTCACTGCCAGAAAATGCAAACACTGCATCAGATATTCAGGACACTTTCTTGCTAATCAATATTTCTCATTTCAAGGATAGATTGGGTCGAGGGTATGTTTTTTTTAGCTTAGATGAAGGCAATACAACATATGGAGCCCTGAAAACGGACAAAAAGCCGTAAAACGTTGATTTAATGTTAGGTATTCACGTGGCGTGTAACCGTGTAAGTAGGGGTGGGACTATGTGTAAGTAGGGGTGGGACTATATGCTTTTTCTCCATTTGATTTTATCACCATACTTGGTTGCCAATTAAATTAATATTGCAATTACAATTTCGACAATTCTACAAGTATTGCGATCCGATTATTGCGATTATTATGTTTGCAACAATTTGCTGTTTTTTCCAGAAACAGATATGACGTTGTGCCATCTGCTCTACTCGACTGTAAAAAAAATTATTTTTTGTATAGAATGTATTGGTTTCAGGGGGAAATATTGATTTTTTTTAAAATCACCCATGAAGAAATTGTGGTTAATAATAATAATTAATCAACTTGTTGGCGCTGACGAAAATACATTTTCAGCTTTTCTCTTTTTCACCAACTGCTTGGAGGTTTAAGGAAAATTATAAATCTTTTTGGAACTCTTCATGAATTAATGCAGTCAGCTTTATTTTCACCCCATAAACTTTAACTTTTTTCACTTTGAGTCTCAATTCATTCCCAGACACTGAACTCTTTGGAAATTGCATTGTCATATGTGAGCCTCATTAAGATGTTGTATACTTTAGTAGCTTAGTGGCCACAAGTAATTTGTCACTTTCTGAAACGTAAGCTACACTGTGGACTTTCTCCATATTGTCTATGATTGAACAGCTGTCAGGGAGCTCAGGCGATACTGGCAAGTCTTAAAGCTTAGTCCATTGCCTTTTTCATACACAGTTGTCAGAAGAGATATTCATACGTTGACACTTCCCACACTGCAGCTGCCGGAAACTTGTTAATTTACTTCATCTTTCATCCTGCTGCATTAGCTTGCATGTGTATTTTTTCCATGCTAATATCTGTCTTTTAGGATTATAATAGAGACGGGACTAAACTGAGCCTGTAAAAAGAAAACATGAGGTTATCTTATATAACCCAACAGTCTGGCATTTTCTGCTGCTGACGAAGGGCGTTAATTAAGACAGTGACAAAGAAAATGTGGAACATCATCTGCAAATTAACAATAAGCCCTTTAGTGACCTGGCAATGCAAATATTTCACAAACAAATCACTCAGGTTAGATACATAGTTCTCAGTGTTAATCTTAAGTGACAACTTAGATGTCAAGTTAGTAAAATTCCAATAAAGAACTTTTCATTATGCTGCGCACTAACTGGACTGGAGAAACAAAGACAGGTGAGGTTGGGTTGACAGGAGATCGGTCAACGAGGCAAACAAAGCAGGCGAGGGTGAGGCAAAATGAAGGGCCAAGGAAAAACAGGCAAAGACAGGCGGTATTAAGAGGATCTGGCAGTGAAAGACAGATTACACAGAGTTTATATACACAGGGAGTAGCGGTTAATTGCACACCTGTATTGGGACAAAGGCCCAACCCCGAACTACGAACTCACGGACTCTTCAAACGTGCCTCAAGTTGCTGCAAAGTCTTTGAGGGTTTATTGCTTGAGGGCTCTCTCACCAACATCTGAGCCCTTTAGGCACACTTTCCGTAACTTTGCCTGAGGAAATTACCCACAAACCATAGCATTGTGACATTAAACATAGGGTTACCAGGGGAAGCCCGGAGGCATTTAAAAAAAAATGGATGTTCAGCCTGACATTTACATTCATACAGAAACATTAACATTGGGGTGTCGGATAGCTCAGTGGTAGAGTTGGCGGTCCCGGGTTCGAATCCGACTGGTGGCTCTTTCTGCATGTCATCGTCTGTCCTCTCTCAATAAAAGACACAAATGCCAAAAAACATTAACGTTAAGGCTTTAAGATGAAACATGAAATCAAAGGAACGCAAATGTGGTTATATTACACACCTAATTTATCAATCATTTATTTTGCTTTTGCTTATTGAAGCTGTTTTGACAAAGAAATGTGTAAATATAGATCATTTGACAGATATGGTCTCAAAGCATTTCTGCGCTTTAATACCGTGACATTCTCGTATGTATGTAGATCCATTTACAAGAAATGCAACCAGACATGTAGAGCAGCTGAAGCACAGCCATAGGGATTCTTATGGAAAAGGCGACAGACCACATCTGCCACCTGTTCGCGATCACCTTTTAGCTCAAGTGTCATCTCCAGTTTGCCATTGCAGCGCTGCTTCTTCATACACACCTTTGAATGGCACCTGCTAACGATCCTGCTGTTATCTGCACACAGATAACACTGAGAGACGGGACGATACCTTGGGACTCACCTGTCACGCCAGGAACGTGGAAGGTCCCGACACCCGTCTGAGGCTCTCTAGCTGCGATGAGGCTGAGATTCAACGAGGAGCACTTTGATTTACAAATTTAAAAAAGACGATGAAAAGCTTTCATTTTTGAGTGGATGTCAAATTACCTCTATCACATTTCATCAAGGAAGTTTTTTTTTCATGACAATGAAGGAGTTGTGATGTTTTGATGGGTTCGGTGAAAGCGACTGTGTTTGTTTGTGCCGGCTCTTGAAATGGAAACTCACCATTTTTGTTGTTTTTGGTTTTTGGTGGACAAAAGGATCCGAGGACAAAAGCACTTCAGCAGCTCGTCAGGCTCTCCTGTGTGCTGCACAAACTACTCCTGCTGTGACAGACAGAGAGCTACGCATTGAGAATAATGCTTTACTTTGCACACCTACAGGAAGCAGGAGTGGCATCTTTTCATCGTGGCCTCGCATTGTGTCAATGATATATATATATATATATATGATATGTGTGTGCACACAGATGCAGCAGACAGGTGGGAATGTGTTTGAATAGAACTGGATTCGTCCGTAAATATATTTGAATGTGAGACATAGAGATATAATAATACAGGCAACACTGCTGTGATTAGGATCTTTTTTTTTTAGGAACACAGGCTAAGCCTTGTATTAAAGAAATGGTGCTGAAGTTAAAATAATGAGTGTTTAAAATATGGCATGTTTTGTTATATTCTTGTTATGAGAGATCTAGATTTTCCCGTTGTACATATAAAGGGGATTTTGGCCTATATAACTACAATTGAATTAAATATATTTTTCTATCAGATAATAGATGAGCTTCAAAGCATAAAGTTGACCTTGAATTATGAAGCTAACTTTGTTAGCAGCTTCACACCAGAATCCACATGGATCCAGATGCAGTAAGGGTGCTGCTCTGCTGCTTGTGTTCCTCAGATCCACCCGTCGCTCCTCCACAGTCCAAATATGGTCACTTCCTTCACAGGTTGTAAAAAATGAATATACAGTGACTGACAATATCCAAGACGTGCTTGGCAAAAATGCCGAACCAGAAGCTTCAAAACCGTAGTTCAAGAACCAATGGGTGACGTTACCATGACTACGTCCACTGCTTTTATAGAGTCTATGGTTTTATGTCTCCCTCGCTATGATCCTTGTCCACATTTCTTGCCAATCATGTAAACCAATTGAAAGCTACCTCCCCAGACAGACAAAGTTAGCAACTATAGTGGTGAACACAGGGGAGCATGTAGGGGCTTAAACAATATTTCCTCCTAAAACACTAAACATCCATCCATCCATCCATCCATTTTCTACCGCTTATCCTGTATTCAGGGTCGCGGGGGGGACACTAAACATCAAGGTTATAATAGTTTTGAGTTGTCACTTCGTTTTTATTGTAGTTTTGACCTTCGTTTGTATATATTAAGTTTGTTATTTTTGTGAGTTCCCGGTATAATGTCTCAGAAGTATGTACTATATACAAAATACATAGTTATAGAACTTTAGTGTCCAATGGGAAGCAACTGCAGCAGAGCATCATCTGGATTCTGTAGTTAACACACATAATCAATCATTTCCATGTCTTTTTATTTCATTTAATTTGCTTTTTTAATGAGGTGATAATGTTTCAGTTTAGTTTTAGTTTACTTAAAATGTATAATTGTTTATTACATTTTCGGTTAATTAGAAATATTTTCCACTGCTTATTTTCATTTTTGTTTTTGCAAGGAAAAGTGAATATTAGCTTCCTGTGGGTGTCCTGGAAACTGACTTTAAATTAACATTTCTGTGTTTGTGTGGGGAACTGGGAATGTTGACTTCACCTAATCACCATACAAAATTGATTTTGCTCACGTGTTAAATAATATGTAAACATTGTGTTTACAGCTTGTTCAGCTGCCTCCAAGTAGCCAAAGAAATCACATTGGTTTAAGAATTTATATTTCACAACACAGGCGGTTTGTCCCGCTATCATTGACCCCCAAATGATGATCCAACACTATAGTCAGAAGCAATACATCTATACCAGACAACAGTGACATTATATCTCAAAACTGTATCTGAAATTTGCAGTACAGTGGATAATCATGTTCCCCAGAGAATGAATTCCTGATGTCTGTTCTGATCCCTGACCTTTCCTCTAGAACCACCATCAACCCAAACTGTCCACTTGCATCCATGAGTAACGTAGTACCATGACTCCCAAGCACACTCACACTCCCCAGAGAATGGCCCATTTCCATTTTGGAAACCTCATGACCTACATTTGAGATATGATGTCTTTGCACACAAGACACTATATGTTGTATTCCAACTAGCAGAGTGTGATAATATTTACTGAATACATTCATGCTCCCAGGGGGATCAATCCATTTGATTTCAATGAACCTTTCCTTTTGCATCATCCTCAAGACAAACTGTACAGTTTAGTCCAACAAAACCGCCGGCAAAGCAAAATCACCAGCTCTCTGCTCCATAGAGAACTAGTTTGTATGGGGTGATTCTATACAGGCTCTATAAGTCATAAGTGGGACTTGAATTCATGTTCATTGAAATATTGGTTTTAATAACCTGACTATGGCTTTAAATCATTCTATTCATTCCTTACACTAAAGCAACATTGTCGATGCAGTGTTTGGTGTCCAGGGATGATATTCTTGTGTTGTTACGTTTGGAGTGGGACAACTTTGAGTAGCAACTATAGTAAATGACTTTATGTTTGATAGCAGAGTGTCATGCCCATCCTAATAAGCAGCAGCCATCTAGTCTGCCATTGATAACAGTCTTTGGTTCTTACATCACCTACCCTGAACAGCTCCTGCTGGAAATAAGGGAGAAATTAGCAAAAGTATGCTAGATTGAAAAAACAAACAACTGAAAAAAACAGCCTTTTTTCAATTTTTTTTAATGAAAGTAGCTAGCAGCACTAGCTCCTAAACTTGCTAAATTTAAATTTAAGTTGGCCACAGTAACAGCCCGTCTCTTCAAGCCTCCCTACAAAACCAACCCCAACAAAATTGATGATAATGAACAGAAACAACCAACATGGTCTATTGCCATTGCTCAAAGCTGTCAAGCCAACAGCCAGTGGGAAACTTCGCTGAGTCTAATCAGGTCGGTAGGTAGAGCCTGAAATGATTGGATGGGCTTATTACAGTCCTGCTACAGCCACAGATACACCCACATACAGTCGCTAATTACTCCTAGGGATGGACATTTATGAATATGAAATCACATAGCTTCCTGAATGCAACAGGAACAGTAGTATATACAGCACCGTTTGGGTTTGTGCATGAAATGCTTGAACTAATTTGTTCTTCCTGGCATTTACCTCACAGATATGTAGACTTTAAGATATGCAAGTGCATGACACTACAGCAGTCCACTACTATGGGCACCGGATTTGACCGGTTTTACAATTTCAACATTTGGTCTTTGAGCTATAAATAATTAATTGGCACTGGACACATGTGTTAAAAATGTAATGTCCATTTAACATGGCTCCCACACAAAACATTAGAACAGGCTTTTGGGAAATGGATGGAAATACAGTCAATCAGTAATCGTTTGCTAATGAGTCTTGATGTGGCAGAAAGAATAACTCTGTGGACTTGCTCGGCTTGACCTTTCTACTATAAATGAGCTCCACTTTACCAACGTGCATTTATACATTTAAAAGTGAGCTCATAATCCCAAAGATCACCCCGGAGACACTTGACCACAGAGTTTTTCATCATCTAGTCAATGACCACATTTACATGCTCAAACTATTCAGGGTTTTTTATTCCCTTATTCCTTTGCCCTTATTCCAAAACAATGTTCTTTGTAAAATGTTTGCATGGATAATAAAATGAATATTGCACCAATATTATGGTTCACATGCATCTGCGTATACACTGATTTACAGAGCCCAGTTTACAAATTTGAGCGAATGAGATATAATTATTTCACTTAATTTGATTAAATCATTCCCACATTTTTGTTAATTTGTGATCATTAAGATATGTGTACATAAATGGTGCTCTGTCAAGGAACATTTTCACACAGCAGACCTGCTGGTTACATTTTGTACAACCAGCATCAGACTATTAGAAAAGTTGCTAACCACAGAGCCCCAAATGCTAATCTGCACATCAAACATGTAATTTGGATTAATTACTCTCCACAGTTTCTTCTGCACATCAACAAACATAAATCATTTAAAACTTTTTGCTCCTCTGATAACTCCATCAGGTTTTCACCAGCGGCTGACCTGAATGTTCTCTGGCACTCAAAATGTTTAATTATGAAAGCCTACATGTAGAAGGGCGGCTGTGGTGAGAAACATGCTGTGAAAAAGACTGTCAGTGCATCAGCTCCGTGATTAAAGCCATGATATCACAGTCTCCAATGCACCCATAATGCCTTCTTCTGATTCCACCTTGCCCCAAAGTGTTCCAGAGGTTTGCCAAGTGACCTTGGACACTAAATTACCAAAAGTTGATCTTGCATGCTCCTGACGCCCATGGCAACATGATCCTGTCTCTGATCTGGTCACGCCATTATGATAGTTCCCACACCCAAGTGGGGAGACAAAAAGTCTTGTCCAGAGTCTGTAGATGGAGAGAGTCCGCAGTATAAAGGAAAGGCTTTGAGTAAAGTACAAAGGTGAGAGAACACACATGATGATACATCATGAAAAGAAACTTCCCAATACCTGCAAGTGGTTCTAGCAAAAACTACCAGAAGCAGCCCAAACACATGACCCCAAGAGCTGCCCCTGTCATTTCTGGAATCCTGTAGAGCGTTTCCCTCAGAGGAAATGTATCATGTTATGTTGCTCCTCACAGTCATGCATCTACTTGTTTTAGGATTAAAAATGTGAAGCTTCCGGCGATACTTTGTCCAGAAAGAAAAGGTTACTTACGCAGTCATTACCTTGTGCATTCTGTGTTGAGGGCGGAGAGACAAAAGACAAGTAGTGGACGTAGTCATTGTGACCATCAGTTTTTGGGCTACAATTTTGAAGCCTTGAGGTCAGCATTTTGCCGTCGCCATCTTGGTTCTTGGTCATTGCGATCTTGAAATGTTTGCAACCAGTGAACAGAAGTGACCATATTTGGACTGCTGAGGAGTAGCTTATTGCAGTGGAACTAACGGCAGTGAGGCTGTTGCACTACTTGTCAATCACAAGCCACACCTGATTGGCTATCTTTGGGTGTGATTGATGTCATAAACTGCAATACTGATAAACTTCAAGCAATTGGACTTCTTCTTGCGCCCCCTGATGGCCAGCAGAGAGAATGATTAAGGCACATACGCCTTGGCATCACCTTTCAGAACTGGAGGTTGCTGCCTTGGAGAGACCAAATCCTTTATAAGTTCCACAACAGGGAACTTTGTGGTGTTAACAGCAGCAGGGAAAGGGAATTTAATAAATAAGTAAACATGTAAGCAGCATAAGCAATATAAGCATGCAAGAAATATAGCCACTATAAACAAATGTATTATGTATGTATGTGGTCTGGTGAAAGCAGAGCTGGTTATACAGTCCCACCGCAGCAGGAAGGAAACACCTGCGATACCACTTCAGACATGGTGGATGAGTCCGTCACTGAAGGAGTTTCCCAGGGCTCAGATGGCGTCCTGCAGGGGCCGGGCCCCATTCTCCATCACAGATGACAGCTTGGCCATCCTTCCCCACACCCACCACTGCCTTCTCTTTCAGTGGCGTTTCGTCCAGCTGGTCCAGATGGGTGGTCGCCATGGGCCACTGCACTAAATCCAACCCCAACTCTTCCTTTTCAGATGCTGTTGATTATATTCTCTTACATGTATTCTTTGGCTTTTAATTCAGTATGAGAGTGGCCCCTGTCTGCCCTTGTGTCTGTCTTAACTGGTCTTTGTGTTCTGTTTTTACTATGTTAGCCATTTCAGTTTTATTGTACAGCACTTTGGTCAACTGTTGTTATTTTTAAATGTGCTTTATAAATACATTTTAATTTATTGATTGACATTTCATTCAGTGCTCCAGTTATAAATAAAAAAAACAACAAATTGAGACCAAAATGTAGCAAAATCCATGGGAGCTACCAGCCACAGCATATGCTGTACATGCGCTGCTGGTATTTCACCAAATTTCGAGCCATTTCTTGAAATGGTGCTCGATATTTAACAATGACCCAATGCCCATATTAGATCACGATGAATCCAAAAGATAATACAAATTTTGGAAAGTAGCCATTGGCTATTTGTGGAAAAAGTCATCTCGACACTGTCCTTCTATTGAACTCTGAATCATCTCTAGATACTTTAACATTTAATTTGCACCTGCAACACAAAATCATCCCAGAATTCAAATTGTTACAGCAGATTTCTTCAAAACCTGTGTGTTCATATTCCTTAAAATCAACATGGTCCTCCCTGTCTCACAGCTCTTTGTATTTCCCAAAGGACATTTCGGGGGTTTATGCTTGAAAATGAAAGCATACAGCATTTGAAAGGTTTAGGGTGTCAATCTCTTAGTGACTGAGAGTCTTCTCATTCATTACAGGTGCAGCTTTAAGAATGCAAATACATTTTCTTGCGACGGTTCAATGTGAGTACCAAACCAGAAAAAGTGAAGTTCGTTGTTGTAGCTGCAAATCATGTATTCAGACAAGATGAAATTGTATCTACCAAGGTCAAGAACTGTGGTTATTTTTATACTCTATAATGAGCCTTTCTATTCCATTTAAGGTGGCAGACAGTCTTGATATAACCACAATGTCATTCTCTCTTAAACCTTGGACATTTGTTAACATAAGAGAAATAGACTACTATTTGTTGACTAAAGGTCCTGAACTGCTCAACTGTGATGACAAAGTGACTCAGCTTTGTAATGGAAATAAGGCCAAAAAAAAAAAGAAAACAGCAAAGCTTTGGTTGTTTTTGAATGTTTCGGCTGCACATCAGCGTCCTTGGTGTTTCTTTGGAAAAAATTACGAGACATTCAGGAAACTGTCTAGTATTACACTGCTCTTCTCATTTTTGTGTTGCCCCTGTCTGCTTCCTAATTTCAGTCAGTTTTGTATCAGCTAGGACTTTGAAGCTTGCTTCTTGTTTCATTTCACCTGCCTGACTCCTTTCTAGCTACGAGAGCTACAAAACTTAACTTGAAATAACTAGCAAGTGGAGCCCTGCTTAACAAGGTATAGCAGCAATGTTAGTAACAATGGCATCTGTCTTTCTGCTCTAGTGCTTATGGCTTTCTATTGGCAACAATAAACTAAAGAGAAAACAACAGATGTACAGTGTTGAAGCATGAGGCAGAGTGAAGCCAGGTCTTCTCCATGCACCTACCAAGACTTCGTCTCAGGTTTATTAGCATTAACTGATGAACTTTCAATCTCGCTTCATGCACTGAATAAACCGTGTCCTTGTGTCTTCACATGACACAAGTGTGGAATCTGACTCACCTTGGGACAAGCACTTCTGTATAAGGGAGATCGTAACCAGCAAGGTTCAACATCACAATGCTGACTAGGAGTAACTCAGAGTCCTGAACCAGGAGTCTGGGATCAGTGGGAGAAAACTGAAGGAGGCTGTTGACATGAGACGCCAAGGACATTCCATGCACCGAAACAACGAAGCAAATCATTCAACACAACAGAACTCACTCATGAATGACAAAACAAGGTCTTTATTCCAGTCGAGGTGTTTTTCTAAGGCGAAGGGAGAGAGACATGTTCATTTAATGATTCATTCAAGCTGTTTGATGTCACACAACTGCCACCAGCCTCAGCTATAACAGTAAAATGTGTAGGTGACAAACACAGTTTCACTGCCAATTCATAATAAATGTGGACAACACACACCTGTTGCGGAGCCCCATAAAATACCAAATATGGAGCAGCACTAAATCTAGTTTACCAAGCTGAAATTGTTGAGAAGGCTGACTGAACTAGCTGCTGAATATAAATATCCAATTTCTTTCTCATTTAGAGGAAGTTCTATGACTGTGTTATGTGAAAAACATCCCACCACATATACAGGGAGCCTTTGTATTACCCATTCCTTTGCACTTCACTCGTCATGATTGGACCATCTCATTCTGGGAACAGGAAGGAGAGAGTTTTGACATGCAACAAAGGGCGGAATCAAACCTTGGACATTGCATTATATGGAATACGCTGTAGCCATTGGTCTACCAAAGCGCTCCACCATCCCAGTCTCTAATGAATCCTCCCAGGAGTGTGTATGGTGAGGGAACATGCAGAGCAGGAACATATGGGGAATTAAAGTCAGCCTGGAGAGCTTGTTATGTGTGCAGCTGTAGGGCATGAGCCAAAAAGATATTCAGTCATTTGAACAGTAATACCGTTTTTGTAGTATAAAGAGAATCTGGTGGGCTGCTGACGCCTGGATGTGTGGAAGCTAACACAGTAATTTAAGTAACATTGCACAGTGATAGAGCTGCAGTTGGGACTTGGGCTGTCTTGAAATAAAAAGAACCTCAGTCTCTTGTCTGAGACCAAGATAAGACTGAGTAAAACTGCAGTCAATCATGGGACGAGACCAAGACCTTCAAAAAGGGGTCCTGAGACCAGTCTCGAGACTAAGACCAGTCTTGCACACTACACCACTGCCACATAGATTCATGAACATATTTCAAGGACCTCCAGACCACGACTAGTGGTAGTTTCACCACTTCTTATAGAAAATTAAATAAAGGCAGTGTTTCTTAGTTCTCTTCATCAGTTTAACATCAGTAGTCATTCTGATTTCGGAGGGTTATTCATTGGTATCCCAACAAGCCAGGTTCTTGTATGCAGTTAACCAGGTTTCTGTAGCCTCGGGCCAGCATCAGCTCAGACCTAAGAAATCCTTATTGCCACTGTTGCCTTTGCTACTTTCTCCTTTGTACAGTAGGCTCACAGCAGAGCTCTACATTACATTTAATTTCTAGGATAAGCAAGACTAATTCTACCCACATTATTGGACTCTTAAACATGCATAATATGTATGTGTTGGCATATTTCAGTGTTATCATTCAGTAAATGTTAATTGCGCAGAGCCTATAAAAACGGACAGACCACAGCAATTCAATTGACATACCGTGTGGTATTAAAATACAAGTGGGTTAGCATTAGCAACAGAAGAAGAAGCAACAGGATTGTAAGAAGGCATTAGTGTGTTTATTTTGGGCTGCTTACCACTTAAATTAATTTAGCCAGATAACAAACACATTTAAACCTCATTATTATTCTAAAATCCCCTGAGAATGAATTGTTTTAGCTCTCTGTTTGCTAACTGGATTAAAACAAATGCCTATTATTCTTAATGTGTGGCATTAACTTACAATGCAAGAAAATCAATCAATTCAATAATGGTTAATTTATTCTGGTCAATTTGAACTCTGTCATATTTCTTTGCCATGAACATGAGAGCATACAGCGTTTACAGGAGGATTCGGGTTATTACCTCATTTTATGCAGATACAAAACACACACACCCTTAAAGGAAAACACCACCGCATTTCCATACTGAACTATGTTCTGCCCTGATCTTAGACGAGGTGATACATACCTCCCTCTCCTCTGTGCGTGCACTCAATGGCTCTTGCGCGCACTCCGCGCAGCGCTAATTTGCTAGCATGTAGCTTGGCCCAGTATATTCCTTAGGATCCAAAGGGGGGTGAAGTTAGAAGCGACCAAGCACTTCCACGTTGTCCCTATTTAAATACGGTTACGTGAGTAGTTACACGACCCAAGTTTGGTTACACAAAATGAAACATGCCAATTTTTCTAAGCGGATAACAAGGATAACTATATAATGTATGGCGGAATAACAACTGGAAGCACTTCGACGTCGGCGCAGTAATATCATCTGTGAAACATGACGGGACTATATACCTTCTGCTTGTTTTCACAACCCTGTACGATGCACGTTATAACCATGATGTTTGATTGTTCACAAACTATCTTACTACAACCTGATGCTTCCTCAACTGTGCACAAACTACTACAGCTGGTGCAGGCGACGGCGTGCAGGTCACGTAGGTTCTATTGACGGAAGTAAGAGGGGGAGCGGAGTGATGATATTACTGCGCCGACGTCGAAGTGCTTCCAGTTGGTATGTATCACCTCGTCTAAGATCAGGGCAGAACATAGTTCAGTATGGAAATGCGGTGGTGTTTTCCTTTAAAGGTAGAGGAGGTGATTCTATTCAGAAACTCTTTCTGGTATATTACTTGAATCATCGTAACATACCGATAGCAATGAATACATGAAATTCTTTGACATAAAAACATTTAAAAAAATGTCCCCCCCCCCCCCCCCCCCCCTCTCTCTCTCTCTCTCTCTCTCATGTGTGTGTGGAGGAGGCGTGGCCGGCTTCCTTACCAAAGGCCGACCAGTTCCCTCTCACCTCATTAGCCTGACAGTAGAAGCCTCTTCACTCACGCTGCCAGATAATGCCAACTTGTTCACTTTTCCAGTGTTTTTTTTAGTGTCTTCTGATGGACTTATTTTTCTCTTGTAGACTGCAACTTTCTGCACTTACTAGAGTTTCTCTCCGTGAGCTCAGATCTCCTGTGTGCCTCGATACATTGCCAGTTCCACCCGCTTGGCCCTCGTGATTATTTCTACGAGCTAACCAGCTTCCTGCCTCCACTACCTGCACCTGTACTCAATGAACCCTTCTGTAGGTCTACATACTCACCTGTGTTAGTCTCTGCTTTGGGACCCAAACAGAACCAGAACTTAACAAAGGCATGGTGGGACTTTGCTCACACACACACACACCAGACACCAACACTGTTGTTGGTTTGCTACAATGGTCGCAATGGCGCTAGCCACATAAAAAAAAAATATGGCCGCTGCTCTGACTGACCGTAAGTTGACCCCTGATTCGCTAAATGCATGTAAATCCATGAAAACACTCTCTCATGGAATGTTTATGGAATATTTGGCCCCTGGACCCGGACATGAAAACCCAGAGCCTCACAGCCACACGATGGTAACAAACCACATGGCTTTGTCTTTGTAGTCATCTTGTGTCTGCCTTTAGTCTCTTTGCATCTATTTATTGTTTTGCATCCCATTGGTGGTCCTTTTGCATCTCTTTGTAGCATTTGTGTGTCTCTTTGAATTGCATCTTTTTGTGGGCATTCATGGTCTCTCTGTAGCTATGTATTTTTGTTTGTTTGTTTGTTTTTTGAGTTGTTTTGTGCCTCTCTCGTTGTTTTTACGTCTGTGTGGTTTGTTGGCATCTCACTGTAGATGTTTTTGCATTTCTCTGTAGTTGTTTTGCATCTTTCTGTAAATGTTGCGTGCCAAGTCATTTGATTGACTTTCCAGAAGGAAGTGTTTACAGCCGCTAGGCCCGTTCAATAATCCATCCATGCAAAAATTGAATAAACACGAATAACCTGGAAAAAACAATCTTCCCACAAAATGTCCAATATCCGATATTTGTTCACAATCACTCACACTGCTTGATTACCAACAAGGGAGGTTCACTTCATTGTTTAGTCATATATTTGTTGTGTGACCGTCCACGGTATCCCCCTGCCATCAGCTGGGATCGGCTCCAGCCCCCCCCATCACCATACTGAATAGGACAAGCAGTTACATGTTATGGCTGTCTGGATGGATGGATCTGACTGGTCTGCATGCGAGTGTGTGTTTGTGTAACCTGTCGGCTCACATCACCAGCCAGGGAAATGTATTTTCTCCCGCTTGCATAAATAGAAGCTGGTGCTTTTACTTCCTTTTATTATTGTTCAGAGAGGAGGCCGATAAGTGGAATGAAATTACACGGAAATATAACCAGATTTACAGCGACATCTAATTATATCTAATTTCCTCTGGTCAAATGAAGGTGATGCATCCGAACAGAGAAGGTAAGAAATCCAGCACAGAATCCTCCATTGAGGAGCGTATAACTGCCTCACATCTACAGACGATACCCCGTCTGATGTGTTCACGCCACTCCTCGCCATTTGCCCAAGTATGATGAACCCGAGGAAAGTGCCTCCTCACTTGTATAACCGTGAATCTCTCACCACCTCTCATGTGCGTAACACGATTTAGACTGCAGTGCCTCTCGAAAAAAGCCAACCACCATAACTACCAAATCCTGTATGCAGTTCAGGGAAGATCAAGAGCATGCAAACACCCACGGGCTGTGTCTTCAGCTTTGCTGATTTAGCCTGCGGTTCATCAACAGGCAGGGAAAGGTATCTGCTACTTTATGCTTACAGCTGAAATTCCTTCTCCAATAAAACCAGGGCTGCCTCCTACGGTCCTCTCATTTCTGTCCCACAGGAGCTGTCTCTCTATTGATTTCTAACTATGGTTTAGTGGAGTAGCAGTGTGCTGTTGATCATAATTTAAACACGGGGTCCCTGACTCCAGGTCGTCTGCAGCCCGCGGTGCTCGCTCACTGTCACAGTATGGTGTGTGTGACGGGTCGCCGGCTTCTCTGCCCGTCAGCGGGGGGAGGGAACGCGGGACAGATCCGCTGGCCTCCACCCAAATCTCTACGCTGGGAAATGCTTCATCATACAGGGGAACAGTATTAATGGACTCCACCAGCTTTGGGGGAGGATTGATTACGACAATTTGGGTCAGAGAGTAGAAAAAAAAGAAGATAAAACGATATTGAGCATATTGGTGTTGGTGCCAACGTATGGACTTGCAGGTGCTTGCAATAATCAAATATTCAATTTTGAATTTGAACCCCGAGAGGAGAGATGCACACGGTTTTCCTCTACAGATCAGAGTGATACATCCATGTAAATGTTCCTTACAGCTAACTGGTGTTCTCATGGTGTTACACTGCTGCTTTGGCTAATATTTCATCTTCCTTTTACTGAGCGGATTATAGTACAAAAGCAGGAAATGTCCCAGGAAGGTAAAAGCCTTTGATCTGTTGCTAGGACAAAACCTGCAGCAAATCAAGTGACAGCTCAAAGGAATAAACCATTTCCATAGATTTACAAAAACATATCTGTCAAAGTATAATACTGAGGTTATATTTGGATTTGTGATTTTAGAATCACAGCTTTTGAAATCCTTCGTCATGTTTAATGATGTCATCACGTCGAATGAAAGGACCCGAAATAAAGAGATGTTTGCCTCCATGCCTCCCTTTGTGTGCAACTAGCAGGCACATTTTTGTCTGCTTTCTGTTTTAAAGGTTAAATGTTAAGGGTTGAAGGCAATGGAAATATATCGGCCTTCAACCCTTTGTTGAACAGAGAGCGCCATCTATTGGGCTCAGAAAATAAAGAAAATGCTTCACGAAGCTTCATTTGGAAATCACTAGTTAAATGTCAACAAATGTGGATTGAAGCAAAATATGTTAGTTGAAAACATGTTTTAGGAAATGTTAAATGTTAAAGTCTAAAAGGGAGTTACTCCCCCAAAGAAACTCTGCTCCTGAACTGCCTGAAAGCCTCAATTCAAATCTTGTCTTTTCTTTGTTAAAGTGCTGATGTCACCAAGTAAAAAATGCAATACTAGCCTTAATTCCTCAAACAACGCTAGTAAGAGCCGAGCTGAATGTGGAGTCGCCACATCGAGAAGACAAAGTGTCTTTGTATGGACTTCTAAAGGAAGAGGAGCTGAAGGACAAGTGACTAATATTGATTTGTATCTATTCTTCAGCAGAACGACTCCTGTAATGTGATTATTGGAAAACACTAAGCCGTTGACCAATCAGGGCAGACTGTGTATTTTGGAAGGGAGGGTGCATGACGACAAGCAACGTGTTTACTTCTTTTATGAATGCTAATAAAGTAGCAAATCTGCAACTTTATAAACTAGCAAATTTGCATTTTCCCGGAATATTGCCCACCTCTCTTGGCTCTGTTTTTTTTTCACATTGGCCCTAATATGCCGTCATACAATTGAGAATAGAGCTTTAATATAAAATCATATTGATAATGTTTTTTGCTTTATCTGAATATCTGTCCTATGTATGGGACAGGAGAAGTAAGTAGGCTCATTCCTCAGACTCTGTTTTAAATGGAGAAGCATACAGCATTCAATAATCCATTAATTATTGCTACCAAGACTGCCGATGATAATAAATATTAAATTACATAATTATAATGATAATAATAACAATAAAAAGTATCCATTTCCACCAGTAAATGTGAGATCTCTGGTCCACTCCCACATATTGCAGTACATCTGGCACGTACTTTGACTGCAGCAGCTGATGAATGGTTCAAATTATCCCGCACATCAGAATCTGTTCTCTCCTGTTTTTGTAGACACGGTAATTATAACAAATGAAGTCTGGGCCGAGTCCGATTCTCAGCGATTCCTCTGCATACGGAGAACAATTAATTCCTAGTGAAGGGCCAATCCGAAGACAAACGACTCGACTTTACTTCCAGTACACACAACGCTAATCTTTGCCAAAGAATTAATGTGATGCAAAGAGCTGCTGACTGCAGGATATTTATCTCCGCAACACAATGTTGAACATTGCTCTGTACTTAATGCTATTGTTTTGAATAAAATGCAATCTTATCTGACAGTAAACAAACGGGTCCGTGTGGACGTGAAACACCCACGTCACACTGAATCTGAAAGTCATTTATTCTTTTTGTCGGTGTAGATCATGGAAATCGGGTTATGTGTGTGTAATGTCGGCTATCTGTCGTGTTATTGGAGAAGAAAACTCGTAATTAATATTGAGCTAGAAATCCACACAATTTATAGGATTTTTAACACTCAATTCCATGAGATGAAAGCAAAGTTGATTAACAACTCAACATTTATTGACCTAATAATATGCTAGTCTACACGGTTACGCGTGGATAAATAAATCATGACAGATTGTTAACAGAAATAGATTCTGAAAGACAAGGAATTCACAAAGTATGCAGCTGTTCAAATATTAATCTCTTACTTTACATAATGTAAAGACAAAAAAAATGCTTCTGCTTCTGTAGAAACTCCTGAACATAAGCCTCGTGTATTACAGGGAATCATTCTGGTGGTCGTCTGCAGGGCCGGCCCGAGGCATAAGCAAACTAAGCGGCTGCTTGGGGCCCCCTGACCACCGTGTGGAGATTTTCAGGCTATGAATCTGAACAAATTTAGGTATTTCCATTCTCCAGCTGTCCATCCCCAAAATGCAGCAGAATACAAGAAATCACATCTACCAAATTCAGAATTTGACCCCAGATCAGACCGCAACCTCCTCCCCCATTTGCACCCACTTTTGCACAAATAGGGTGGGGGTCTTAATGCATCTGTGCCCAGGGGGACAGTAATTCATAATGTCACTGTATTAATTTGATTTATAATGTAACATTAGAGGGTGACATTTTGTGTCAATTACAGGTGACTCCGCGATGGTGGGGGGGGGCCTTAGGGCCCCCAAAAGGTGTGGGCCGGTTCAGGTCATTATATTAATCTCGTGCCGATCTGCTATTTCTGTAATTTGACGGTTGTTTGGTCCCCACCAGGAACCCTAATAACGAGGCAAATGGATCTGGGTCCGTTTCAGCCGAAGCAAACTGGTGTGAAATCACTCTAAAGGCAACCGTCCGCTGAGACGGGTTCATATGTGGGCTCATGGAAATCTAAAAAGCTATTTTCACGTAACTATTACCAAACAAAGCATTAGGAAATGCCTTAGCTTCATGATGACGGCAAAACAGATTCATGCACTCCCTACCATCAACTTTTGATGGATACTAAAGACTTTTTATGTCACTAATACAAAAATTACATTTGCGATACAAACAGATTCCTCTGTGCTCTGGGGGAGGAAATCCTAATGTCCTGGTTTTTCACCCAGATGTCAGAAACCTAATGGAGCATCCATCAGGACTTCACTGGATCCTCCAGACTGGTTTTGCTACTGCGGCTCTCTTCTTCCTGTCAAACTCCCTCCGCTCACAACGCCCTGTCATAGAAGGACATGTAAGGGCTTCTTTCAGAAACAAGTTTCTCCTTTGAAGAATACGACACGGCTTAGCTTTTACTCCTTTCATCCTTGCCAGTGATCTGCAGAGTTGCTCAACAGATCTGGCATTATTGGAAAAACATATTCTGCCCTAATTACTGAGACTTCTTATATGATATTGAATGTATCCAGACAATTCTGACAGAGGGATGCTGCGGGCCGTAAAATGAATTTTGTTTTCATGTTATTACCCCTGCCTTCATATACTTGATCACCAACTCTCCCATCATTACTGGTCCGGCCACTTCCATCTGCTCAGTAATCACCTCATTGCCTCACCTGAGCTTCCCCGCCCATTTCCACACCTTCCATTATCCTCATCAGCCACTGTCATACCAGTCCAGCATCACGTACCCTCTGCTGGATTGTCTAGTGTGTAATTCGTAGCTATCCAGCAGTTCTCCAGCCTTTTTGATCCCTGGTGTGATACCCGGTCTGAAGAGTTTCCCCTGCCCCTTCCTGGCTCTTTGACCTTTGCCTGTGTGAACTGATATAAACCTTTTTGGACACTCAGCTATTCTCTGAAGTTGTGCTTTTCGGTTTGTTTTCGGAGTCGCAACAGTGGATGTGTTCAATGCAGAGGTCAAATTGAATTGATTTATATGACTATTGATAGGGTTATTTTTGGACAGTGCTGTTGGTGTATAACAGTGCGGCCTGGCCGGTAGGCTACCATCAGGAAAATAAATTTGACAGGATTTTAATTTATTCTATTTCATGTAATGTACATCATTGGTGTTCCAGTCCAAAGACATGCCGGTTCAATTAATTGGTGACTCTTAACGACATATTACAATGTGAGCTTGAATGAATGACTGTCGTTTCTGTGTGTCAGCCCTGTGATTGACTGATGACCTGTCTTTAGTGTAAAAACCGTTCGGATTCTCTAAATGCAAAGGAAAGGAGCTCCAATGCTTCCTTTCAGAGCTCCTTTAGCATAGGATGCAACGGACCTTCCTATGCGAAAGGAAAGGAGATCACGCCGACCCACAATTCCTTGCGAGAGCGACATTTAAAGTGATGCACACCTCGGCCGTTCATGAAAACAAACGATATGTGCATTTACATATCTAACAATGACTTTCATGCAGACATATAGTAATTGGAATTGTGCTGATGAATTTGTGTAGGCTGGGTGAACCCTGCCTGAACTTCCGGGAAATTTGGATTTCGCTCGGCAGTTTAGGCTGGACACCCTCAGGCTTACTTTCGCTGTTACATTGCCAGAATCTTTGGCTCCAAGAAACGGCCATTCTATCCTGGCACGCTCTGATTGGTTGTAGGACTATCCAATTGCGTACGGAGTCATTTGAACGATGCCCATTGATCCCGCCTCTTGAGCAGTAGAAACAAAGCGCAGCTTCCCCAGACTAATGTTCAATCTTAAAAGATTGACCTTAGTATGGTGAAAACCAGACTAGAATTTGTGTGGACAGTGATAATAATTTATTGATATTTTTATGTATTTAAATCATGTTACAAATGTTTGACAAAAACAAAACTAAAACCACAAATGACATACAGCAAACGGTCAAACTGGAAGGAGGAGCTGCTGGACCTGAAGCCGGTCAGTGGACCAGCTGTTGATAAAACCAACATGTGGAGAAGTGGACGATGCGCTCTTTGTAGTCCATTATTGTAGTTTCTCCAGCACAGACGCACGTCAATCACCGGTGCCGATCATCAGCTGTCAATCATCAGCCGCCGCGTTATAATGATGTAGCTTAGTGAAAGTCCGGTCGGATTCTCTGAGCACCGCGGTCGACTATTCCTAAATCCTTTGGAGTTCTCCTATCGCCTTTCCTTAACCCCGTGACGTTTTCCCCAGAGGTCAAGGAATAGGAGATAGGAATAGGAGATAGGACCGATTTTTTGACTATTGGACCGCAGCCCCGGTATCGTTGGGTATCGTAGTGGCCGATATGCGCTTCTCACTCTCATCTCCTCTCACATGCTCAAAGACAATATATGCACTCATATGTCGTTGTAGTGTTTTACAGTATCTGTAGCTATTTCCGTGATGCTCATCATTTTCAAGCCATATTTTTCTGGCCCCTCATTTTGGATCATTTCCATCAACAGGCCCTCATTCAAAACTAATTGAATAGCCCTGCACTGGAGGATGTCGGCCCCTGATTCCACCCTCATGGAGTCTGTTTCTGATAGTTTGGTTGCTGGAGGTCATTTTGTAGGGTTTTAGCAGCGCTCCTCGTGGTCCTCCTACACAAAGGAGCAGATACTGGTCCTGCTGTTGGGTTGATGTCCTGTCCAGCTCTCCTTGTGTTAACGGCCGGTCTCCTTGTATCTCCTCCAGACTTTACTGCCTCATGCTACAAGTAGTGACAAGGACACTAGAAGAACACAAAACTCCGTAAGGAAGGAGAAGGAGAGAGCAACAGTCTGTGGCCGCCACATCAACACCATTCCATTTGGGGGGTTGTCTTGCTTTTGTCGCTACATCACACCTGTTGTCACTTTCATTTGCACCAAAGCAGGTGAAACTGAGCAGTTTTAGGTACCCAAAGACGGACGGAAGACACAAATATACAACTTAACCCAAGACTTCACACCCATCCCTCTTTCATAAATTAACTCATATTTATTTATTAAATACAAGCAGTGGACGACTTGTACTTGAATATGAACTAGAGTTAGTGGACTGAAGTATTCCTCTCAGTGAAGCATTTATCTAACTGCTTCAAGATTCAAGAAGCAATTAGAAAGCAGTGGAGCATATTCCTGCAGTGCTTGTTATCTGTGGTAGGTATAAACTTTGCTCTATGATTAATAAGACTGGCCGAACTGTGACATTTAAAGCCAGACTTAAGACTCATTAGGTGGGTCTCCATCCTAAAGTAGCGCAAACCTGAATTGAATTGAAAGAAAGTTGGCACAAGAAAATGTGAACGAAGGCTTGTCTCCGTCCGCTAGTGATGTCCAAATGAAGCTTCGTGAAGCATTTTCTTTATTTTCTGAGCCCAATAGATGGCGCTCTCTGTTTAACAAAGGGTTGAAGGCCGATATATTTCCATTGCTTTCAACCCTTTGTTGAACAGAGAGCGCCATCTATTGGGCTCAGAAAATAAAGAAAATGCTTCATTTGGACATCACTACCGTCCGCTGTCATTATTGGATTATTAGGAGTTGAGTCAACCAGACAAGCAGAGGGCGGCACCGTTTCTACAGTGGGGATACCATCATCTCACCATAGAAGGGGTTTAAAGGAGCGGAGTCCAACCTCAAACTGGGAAAACGATGAGGACACCTGACCCTAGTATTTGTTTCATGTACTGTATGTGAGGCAGGTTACACCAGATCCGTGTGCAGTGAGGAGGAGACTTAGGCCATGTCCACATGGAACCTTTTTCTGTGTGTAAACGCAGGACGTGGACGTAGTCATTGGGACCCATTGGTTTGTGGACCACCGTTTTGAAGCCTCGAATTCGAGCCGTCGCCATCTTGGATTGTTTTTGCAGCCAGTGAACCAAGTGACCATATTTGGACTGTGGAGGAGCGACGGGTGGATCTGGCAAACACAACAGAGATGGGATAGAGTCACTTAGATTTTGTGAATCAGTTAAAAGATCTGGGAGCGTCGAGTCTCGCTGCTAAACCAGGCAACATATACAAATTAAAACAATCGATTGCGTCGCTCACTACTCTCTTTATAACCTGTAAAATAAAATGTTAACATTCCCCAGTCCATCAGTTGACCACGAGCAAGTCGCTGCTCTAAGTTACCACAGACGAGAGTAGGTGGTTCAGTGTTTGCCACTGAGTTAATCAATCAGTGTCGGTGATCAGTAGAGCGACAGCAGCGGTTACTGTGGATCAATCAGGGAAACTTCCGCCGAGGTTTTTCCAACGGTGGATTAAATACTGTGGGTTAAATACAGGAGTCCTAATGTATATTTTGTATTTAAGTGTTTCCCTTCCTGCCTAATGGAGGTGCGTTTCCCTTTTTTCCCCCCATGTTGAGTTTGCAACCGAACTTACGGTTTCTAGAACTATTTTATTGATCGGGTTCTTGTAGCTGATTGTGAGCTGTCAGAAACACAAGCACCAGACGAACACAAGCTGCATGCATCAATCTGGGATGAAACCAAACGGACCGTGTCAAAAGCTGCTTGTGGCTCCCAGTGAATTTCACTGGGGGTTGCCTTGACAACCACTTACCGTGCCAAGGA
Organism: Eutrigla gurnardus; assembly: GCF_963514095.1. NCBI lineage: Eukaryota > Metazoa > Chordata > Actinopteri > Perciformes > Triglidae > Eutrigla > Eutrigla gurnardus. The sequence continues at coordinate 4,668,939 of NC_139921.1, read as the reverse complement.
CTTGGAACATTTTTGCCCCCCCTATTGCTTACTGTTTTCCTCATTCTCACATGCTGGCTCACTAGAGATCTCAGGCAGTCCAGGATTTTGTCTCATCTCCATGCGTGACACTTGGCACAGGAGCCAAGCACTCTTGGAGGGAATTGGCCCCCATTTCTGCCTGGGATGCTGGTCGGTGATTCGAGTTCCCTCTCCATCTCTAGTGCTTCACTCGTTTCCCTCGTGGGCCTTTATGCGACCACCAAATCACCACCTCACGCCATCGGAGTTCTTCTCACGATGAACTGTTGCAATGACTCAAATTTAAGAGCTTGTCTAGCAGATGCAGAGATGAGGGTCAAAGCTTCAGATATCCCTTTGAAGTGCCCCATTTTCCCCAGCATATCTGGAAAACAGCATTTTATATTCACTCTCTGATGAAGAGAGTGTGATAGGTTTATCCTGGAATGCGTTTCTTATTTCAGATGCAATTTAAAAAGGGGGATGAGGTTTTTATGAGGCATCAATCAGAATGGATTTTTATTCTATTAAATAGTGCTAGAGTTGTCCATAATGTTAAGGATGAGAGTAGCATCCCTGCACGATTCTGCAATAAAACATCAAGCATATATGATAAAATATGTTGTCATTTGAATCTTAGAGGAGCAGCAGATACTTTACATTCATCAGGTCAAAGCATTTGGGGTATCTGTCTGTCTAAATGCACAAGAGAGGGAACAGGACAGTTTCAAATAAAAACAAAGGAATGGAAACATTCTGGACTTCCGGACCATTTCAGTCTGCCATGCTATTGTACGTACAGGTCTCTGATTACTGGCAAATCATCCTTGAGCCATTTTAAGGGCAGTTACAGCAGAACAGCCCAACCTCAGCGTAGTCAAAAAGTAATACAAAATGTACAAAGGTGTTTAGTTATCTTGACACTGCAGCAACCATCCAATTATTTCACCTTTGTTGCCATTTCAGCTGTGAAAGCTTCAGGAGAGCTTTATGAGCAGGATGTCTGATGATGTTTTGAATCCACAAAGATCCAGTTAAGGTCTACAGGGTTCCTACAGATTAGGATCCCGGGTCCACATATCATCATTTTCTGGCAGAGAAGTGGCCGCAGGGCTCTAAGGCGCTTCATCGTGGCAGTTCTATCACAAAAATATCTTGATTTATTATCTGTTGGCTTGCCTGGATTGTCCGCCAGATTGAGCTTTACTCTGCTCAATCTGGCGGACGATCCGTCAGAGACAACACGTTCGGAGACACAAGTACGGCAACATTCAGTGTCTCTCCGGCCGATCTGCTCCCACAAACACACAAAAACACACCCGGCCGAGGGAACACCTGAGTCTATCATAAAAGGTAAATGGCTGTCACCCTTTCCCAACCGCTCCCAGAGATGTCCAGCGCCACAACAAGCGCAGTCCAATCAAACGGAAAAATAAGGAAGCAATTCTTGAGGGTGAGCTTGTCCAAAACAACTGGCAAAATATATTTCATTAAAAAACAACTAACTTCCTACAGAAGCATAAATAATACAAACAAAAATGCAGGTCTCAGGAGAAAAGATTCACAAACGAAAATGGCTCTTCCCCCCTTCAGCTACCAGGACGGCTATTTCTCAAAGGTTTACTACTCACATAAAGATTGTACTACTCAGGTCTTAGCATTTTTAAGACTTTGATATAAGTCATTTTATTTAGATCGATGGATTAAATGCCCTTCACGACTTAGGCTGGTGTCGACTACCTCACTTGAAGTGGCAAACACCTAACCGAACCGGTAGTGCCTGTATATGTATATGCGTATCGGTTTATAGGTTTTGACTGCAATTTTTCAAAGAAATTCCAAAGTTTTTACTTCCAAGTTTGTTATCGGCAGCCTTGCCTCTTATGTATGGATGACAGGTGTGGCAGACTACACAGCCGGTAGAAAAAGTTATTTCTAGCACATCAGCATTTCACAGGTAACCTTTAAGTCTGCAGAGCAGCCAAAGGTTTACGTCAACAGAGGGGAGGTGTTAGTGTCTTTATTTGCTGACTATATTAGCAATGCTATCCATATTTAACATTATATTTAGCAAACGAATGTCATCATGACCCTTACTGTTTGTGCATTATCATATGTGTCTTTTCAGTATTGAATGCATTAAAGACTGTAAATACTAATTGCAAGGGCTTGGATTAGGAAGGAATTCACAACACAGGGTCAGTATTTTAAAGTATTGAATCAGGCCCCTTGCTAGCATCCCGTCATTCAACCTTCAGATGCAGCCAAGGCCCTGAATCTATCTACCACCTCTGAGAATTGTCCTCTGATGTTGATTTATCATTTGAATTTGAACTGGGCAAAAGAAGAAAAAATACTCCACGTTGACTCAGCTATGAATCCTGGCAGGAATCTTAGTGCTAACATATGCTTATTATAATTCAAGTATTACTCAAGGGGACAATAAAAAAGAAAGTAAGGTGAAATAGAAGTAAATGCTATTTTGTAGAGCATGTTTTTGTGCTCTAAAGTCGTTATACCATCATGCTTTTGAAAAAATATGTGTTTGTACATTTCAGGAGGAGGAACACATGACAGGCTGTAACCTGTTTCTTTGGTCCTGTTCTGGTCACACTTGCTGCAGGTGTTAGTCTGCACCATCTTTGAGTGTTTTCTTTGAGGAGCAGATAGAGCAGAAGTGGTGGAAAGGAATGAGGATGTGTGGCTACTAGGAGGACAGCAGGAAGACGTGAAACCATGAACCTATGTTTACAATGTGTACTGAGATAATAAATCAAGAGAGTAAGGCCATTTTCTCATAGACTTCTACGCAATCTGACTTCTTCTTCCAGAGGAGTCGCCCCCTGATGGCCATTCAAAATAATGCAAGTTTAAGGCACTTCAGATTTGGCTTTACATCTTTTAGAACTAGAGGTTGTCGTCTAGGGTTAACAGAAAGTGAAACAATGTGGAGTTTGGCAGCTAAAGGTTTGTGGAAGTAATATGAAGTGGGTATGGGGAAGTTTAGATGTCAGTAGCCATATATTATTCATGATTATTATATTCTAAAATAATTATATATTTAAATATTTTCGTTTAGGTTAGTTGTGGATTCAAGCAATCATTTAATAACAGTGATGTCCTTCAAATGCATTTGGACAGCTTGAGCCCTTAGTCTTGTTTGATGGCTAAGGAAAGTGAAGCAGACATTGTGTCAAAGGACTTGAAACTACAGCTGCTCTCTGTGGACACAGATTTTATTTCTAGACAAAGTATGGGAACAGAAGATCAGTAGATGAGTGAAACTTCTCCTGCAGTGCATTCCTCTCTACAGGAATCTCTGCTCAGACTCAGGAAGGTTCCAATAAAAGATCAATAAAACTCCTCACACACACACACACACACACATATATATATATAAAAGTAAATAAATAGTAAATAAATATGAATACATGATACAGAATTTGAAAAAGTCATTTTTACATATTGAACGTCACCAGTTCAATATGAATTTACCCGACCAATTAAGATGTTTAACTTTTTACAACGTTAATGTACTTTATGAAAGTCAACACTGGTGAGAGTTCACCTCACTGCGAGAATCTTTGCACTGTTCACACCAATGTTGTCAACAGCAGTGTGGCCTGGGCGTCAACAAAATGTATTAAGTGTTGCAGTGACAGGTTGCAAAAACAGCTTCCTGCATTAAAGTTGGTTCGCCTCATGAGTCATCCATCACTCAAGGCTCATTTATATCCTGAAACAAAAAACATTTCACAGATTCCCATACAGGTGGTATAGGACTATAATGGTATGGGAGCAAATGTTCAATTTAACCTTTAAATGTAATTACTAAATGTTGAACCGTGATGTAAAGTTGGTTGCATATCGCTTCTTATTCTGGCTCTCTCCAGCCACATTTAATCTCATCGTCTCATCAGCCACATTCTCTGTTCCTCTGTCCTGTAAGATGCTCGGCACAACCGCAGTCGGTTGCTCAAGGGCACCTCAGCAGTGGTAATGAGGCAGGAGCAAGCGGTGATGTTTTGCTCTCTCCACCCAGAGTTAGCCTGCCCATACGGGGATTGAACTGAAGGCCTCACGGTCTCAATCCTGCTTCTCAAAGCTTTAGACCACAAGGAGAACCTGCCTCTAAACTGCACTTCTTCACTAAACCAATTAGACCAAAGTATCTTCTCCTCGCTGGAAGCAGGCATTATGAATTCAGGTTGTTGCCTCATCCGTATAAGCACATGTCCTTTTTTTTGTCTCCTCTTCAAATTTGTCACAAACCTCAATTTAACTCAAGGATGAACTGATTACATTTTGGTCATCAAATGTCACTGTGACCTCAGAAAACACAATTCTGGCCATTATTCAAGAATCCATACACTGGTAATGACAATTTCACATGTCTAATGGGATAAAATGATGAAATGATGTTATTTTGTAGAGACATGGCAACACTGCAACACAACCTCCTCGATCTGTCTACCTACGTAGTTATGTGAATGACATGAGATGAACTGGTATTTCTCTGGTTGCTGTGACCTGTGCACCACTCATCTCCGTGCTAATCTCAGTTTTTAATTGCATGTTATCCTCATACGCACAGCACTTGACACGCTTTGCAAAAGTCACTTACTTTTTATCGAACAGTGCGACACATTAATCAACCGCACAATGTATTTCCCCTGAATAGTTCTGATGACGTACCCGAACTCTTGGTGCCGCTCTACTCTGGCTTTTGTCGACTCAAACTCTTATTTCCAATCACTTCAAACATGTTCCGGCACATTCGCCATCTATTTGACTGTGACAACAGCGAGCGCTGACACACTTGTATGCACAATAATTAACTATTCCGTTCCACAGTGACCACAAATAGCACAGCGCCTTGGCAGAAAGCTCACACAAGATTAAAAAAAGGTATCCAGCGGCTGCGCCCTTCCTTCTGCTTTAACTTTGTTTGACAGAGCGAGACTTCCTCTCGTGTGTTTACTCGGAGCACGGAAGTTTCTAGAGCCGGCACGCGGTTAACGCTCACGGTTGTTCTCTTGTTTTCACATCTCCTTTTGCTCCTTTCAACCTCTCCGTCTTTCTCAGTCTCCAGTGTTCAGGAATAGTCCGCCTATATGTGGCTTCCGAGATTTACTTTGCCAGGCTCATTTGAAAGTCAAATGTTCGCCCCGTTCACTTTTCCAACCGCACTTCAAGCACAGCACGGTGGCGGAGAACACTTAATCAAGCCTCCGCCACTGTGCCGCAATCAGCGATAACAGGCCAGGAATATGGGTCATCTCGTGCTCTGCACTGAGCTTACCACCACATGTACACTAATGAGGGGGGGTCCACCTTCACCGTTGTTGTTGAGACCGCGTTCTGTCGTATCTGTCGGGCCTCTTATCTGGTGGTTATCACAGGACATCGTGGACATAGTAAAAAAGAAGGAATGGTAGCCATGTGGCAGGAACATACGTAATATTCATTGTTGTTTACTTCATGCCAGCCAGGCTTTGTGTGCCATCTTTTTTTCTTACCACTTGAGATCCCAATCTCTCAATCACTAGTTTCAAGTCTTCTTCAATGCAGCGTGATGTCCATCTTTTAGAATGATGGTCTCAATTATAGTCAAATAGATGATAAAGCAGGGTATGCTTGCCGCGTTGCCGCTCTGCCACTTGTGGTCATCACATCCGACCCTCGCTCCTCCACAGTCCAAATATGGTCATTTCATTCACTGGTTCGGAAAAATTCCAAGATGGTGAGGGCAAAAATGTCAAACTCAAGGCGTCAAAAAACCAACGGGTGACATCATGATGATACATCCACTTCTTATATACATTCTATGGTTTGTTACATTCAAAGATCCAAAACACACAAAGTATAACATACAAACGTGATATTCGTATAATAATAATAATGGATTGGATTTGTATGGCGCTTTTCAAGACACAAGGCGCTCTAACATATATGTATATGTATACTTCATATACAGTACAAAGATGCAGGTGTGACATGCTTGATCTGCTGAGGAGCACATCAGTGTCGTGGGTGTTTGATTGCAGCCTTCGGAGAGAAAATGACTTTCTATAATTATCTCTACTGTTATACAGTGTGGTCAAGTGTCAGGTTATAGCTACATGTGACATTTAAAACCATTAGGTGTCACACGAGAGCATCACACATCCATAACCAGCACTGTGCAACTCATGAAATCGGTCTAGACCACTTCATATGGGGGGAGAGGGAGGGGCATGTGGGGACCCACATGATTTTAGCGGCACCAAAACTGTTATATAGCACCACTCCTTAGGTTTGGTTCTCCACAGGACTAACAATAGACACATAACAAGGAACACAGGATATGATGGATATGTGGGGTGAAAAGTGTTTGTATGAAAAGTGCTATTCAAACAATAAATAATAGAAATCTCTCTTTTGGCATGACATTTTCAGACTACGTAATTGGCCATAGACAATACAGCAAATGAGTGCTGAATGCAAAAGAATGTTGCTATAGAAACATTGAAGTGCAGAAAGTTTGATATATATATATATATATCGCATTTTAATCGCATATAAATATTTGACCTGAGAACAGTGAGAAGTAATTTTTTCACATGGATTTTTAGTATCCCATTGAATAATGACTGATTACATAAGCTTAAGCAACAAAATATTGTTTATATATATATATATATATATATATATATATATATATATATATATATATATATATATATATATATATATATATAAAACCTCTTAGCGATATAGCACAATGTGAATAAATACAATGTACATTAAAGCCACTTGAAAAAATCCATCCAGGTCCATATCCATATTTCTTTTCTTCTGAGACCTTTAGGCAGCGTCTTTATTTAATTGTTCCTGACCAGGCAGCAACCTCCGGTTCTGAAAAGTGAAGCTAAAGCTGAAGTGCCTTAAACTTGTATTATTCAGGGGGCGACTTCTCTGGTTGAAAAAGATATCTGATTGCTAGTCTATGAGAAAATGACCCTTCTTCTCATTTGACTCATTATCTCAATAAATGAGAGAGGGTATGGGGCAAGAAAAGCTCCTGCATCCAGTTTGGTGAAAACCTCTTAACCTTTTCAAAATAGAGAAGAAGATTGTTTTGGTTGTGTCTGTCTATCCTGAGCTTTCCATATCAGACAGACACCATCATCACAAAGACCCAAAAGTCCATATGTGGGAGAAGCTGTCCAGGTGGACACTGAGTTTTGCTGGTCAGAAGATGCATCCGGCTTTTATCGTCGTATGCATCTTCTCCAACAGATCGTCCTCCATGCTCTAATATCTGTCAAATTGGTGATGAGATCATTCATACTAAGTAAGTGAGCAGAAGCCCAAAATGGATTCTAAAAAGCAAAAAGTTTTACATCAAATTTAAAAAGTTTGGTATCGCCCATCCCTACTTCAGATCACACAATAAAGAATCAAATAGGAGAAAGATCAGAAAACAGTGAAATTTAAAATGATATATATTACTTAAAAATAAGTGACATAGATAGAACCAGAGGAAGAAATATGCGGTAGGTCATCAAGTAAGTGCAAAGTGAATGCTGACATTTTACCAAAGGTGGTGGAAAATAGAAAATGTAAAAAGGATTTGAAGATTGTCACACCCGGAGCGAGTCTTATATCTTGCGGAAGTATTGGATGTACTTTTAAAGTGGGGGGAAGCGGCCTGAACAAATGGTAAGAACAATGGACTCAAACACAAAGAGCTGCCACCCAACGCTTCCGTACATGTCCCTCTGATTTCTCCTTCCAGGGCTGTTCAAGAAGGAATGCTTCTGTGCTTCCATACTTCTCTCTGTGCTTATTAAACACCGTAGGATATCCATTAGCGTGTCTAAGCCGGTAGACACACTTTGAATTCAAGGTACGCCAGCAAAAATATCTGCTCCAGGTAGAGCCTGTCCCCTGCATCGTCTTTGAGGGTTTGTCCCAGGGGGCGGCTGTGGAAGAAGACAAGTATAATGGACAAAAAACATTTCACAGCATTCATTTCATTGCTAAAAAACAAACCAGATTTGGTCGTATTTCATCCGTGTTGCTGAAGTAAAAGGACGCGGCAGTGACATGCTTGAACTGCTGAGAAACACATCAGCGTTGTGGGGGTGTAATTACAGTCTTCGGAGAGAAAAGGAGAACCCTTTCTATAATTATATCTACTGGCTTGCAGTGTGGTCATTGTAATCTCTTGCTTCCCTCTGCACTCTTTCTGTTTAGGAGAGATGAATTCTATTTCATTCTACGTGATCGTTTACATATTCACTTTCATTTCTTCTCCAAACCAGCAAAGGATAATAAAGAAGTCAGAAAGAAAAACCTAGAATACACCCAACAATACAAAAACACAATAAAGACACTAGTGAGGTGAGGAAAATAGGTTAAACACACACACACACACACAACCACAAAACATGTTTTGGAGCCCACCTCTGCATTACAGGCCGTTTAGCATGTTAAGTGTGACAGGAGCACAATAAAATACAAATAACCTTGAAAGGTGTTTGGTGAGGGCGGAACAGAGTGGAAGGGAAACAGGATTACCAGGGACCAGGACTTGAGTCTGCAGGTAAGCATCTGCAGGGATTATACATTTATTTGGAGTTGTGTGCAGTAAAGGTTCAAATAAAACAACAATGGTGACCAAAATGGCAATAAGCATGGACGGGTTCAACCCAGGCCAAAGCCGAAGTGCCTTGAACTTGCATTCTCTCTCATAGCCCTCAGGGGGCGACTCCTCTGGTTGTATAGAAGTCTATGAGAAAATGGTCCTACTTCTCTCTTGATGTATTTTCTCAGTAAACATTGTAAACATGAGTTTATTGTCTCAATCTCTAGTTTCAAGTCTTCTTCAACCCAGCATGAAGTTAATTTAGTTAATTTGTTATCTGGTTATAGTAAGGGGGCGTGGCATTTCTATATTTTTCCATTTAGTACACACCAGAAAGCAACGGATGGTTTAGAGGCGGGGCTACCTGCTGATTAACAAGTTGCCACCATAGCATTGCTACCACTACCAATGCAATTAGCTACTAAGATGACTTCAACACATTTGCTCATATTATCAATCCAACTGTTGGCAGCTTTACAGCAGAATCCAGATGGATCCGGATCCAGTAAGGTTGATGATCGGGGATCATGTGTCCTCTGCACTCCAAATATGGTCATTTTTGTTCACTGGTTGCAAAATTCCCAGACAAAATCTATAACGGCCAAAATGCCAAATTTGTTGATGATGATCATGAAACCAGCGTGCTCCACAGCTGACCATGAGTGTCTTCTGTTTGCTCCAGGGTCGGGGGATGGGATACTGAGACAAGTCTGATAAACTGAAACTGAGCAGTATTGGATTTGTGATTTGAGTTGGCTTCGATGATTTACAATTCAAAAGGTGCTCATGGAATAGTGGATCCATTCTGCGCTTTACTGGAGGTGGTGGAGTTAATAACTGTTTAAACAATAACACATTTTTCCTTGAGTAAAAGTGTTTTCTTTGAGTTTCAGTTTTATATGGCAGATGTTTCCCCTTTAAATATTATGATTTCATTCTTGTTTGTTTGTGACTTTTATGCTCGTTGTACTATTTATTTCTGTTTTTTCTCAAAATATTTCATGAGCAGAAATCTTTCTGAAACATGAGGTATTCCAGGAGTTTATTAATGAATCAAAACGCATTAATTTATCATTGAGGTGCCTGATGTACATTTAAAGAGGTTCCTTCGCAAATAAAAGAGGAGGGAAGCGTAAATCATGTCTCTCTGTGAGTTCTTTCAGCAGAGAAGACAAAACATGAGAGAAGGTGCTCCACGGGAGGTTAAATATTTAGAAGCAATACAGAATGCCTCAGAGCCTTACTGCATTATATTTAATTAGCTTGTTTTTATATTTTGAATTGCTTGAACTGCCGCATGAATTTAATCTTTTCTTTTACACCAATGGAGTAATTTCCACCATAAATTGATGCATAAAAATTCACTAGAATACAAGAAATTAGGTGTTTTTATGCTGGAAATGAAACTGGGGGATCAACTTTAATTTGTTTACCCAACCAGGTTGAGCCCAAACCTTCTTTTCACCTCATTTTAATCCACAATCTTAGCTTTTGTAGGCTTGGTTAGTAATCTACAAAGCCTAATCAAGTTCCTTGCTTGCCTAAACCTAAACAAGTAAACCTAAAAACAAACTAAACTAATGGTGTTTATAATTTGAACCGTTGGACCACTGACCGAGCATCAGTGACTGAGTTGGGAATGAGAGTTGACAGAATTCAATCAGCTGTTTATAATAAGATTTAATCATAACTATGACATAGTCGTAACATGCCATTTTTACTGAAAAATGTGAAATGACTGTTTCTAGTCATTTCCGGTACTTGCTTTGGTGGGAGGCGGTAGACCTGCAGGGCCAGAGTGTGGTCTGGTTTGGTCTGGGTCACACAGGTCTCTAAGAGCTCTGCTATTGGTCAGTTTGACCCTTCCATCCATCCTCTCATCACAGTGTTCCAGTATTCTATTGTATTCAGCAATTGCTGCTTCCCGCAAGAGAGCAGCTGTCCGCGGCTGCCAAGCCTGGCTTCACCGGCACAACCTGATTGAGACGGACATGGAGGAGAATCCTCCAGTGGCACAGCAGGTGGATAATGAGCCTGTTAATAATGTGTTACTCTGTGCCACTACACCAAACATCACCCACACACACAAAGAAAGGGAGGGGGAGAGAGACAGCTCCTTTGCATGAATGTTTTGGTTAAGTCCTCAATATTGTTGAAAGGTTATTTAGTGATTTCCACATCAGCACGAGTTGAAAATGGTAAAGGTTGATACTTCTGAGATGGCCTAATGAGAACACACAGAAACCCAACCCAACAGGGCAGCAAATTATGCGGCGCACATCATTACATGTGATGCAGAAAATATTTGCGAGAAAAGGGGTTTTATTTTTGCCTCTTCTGTAAAAGGTTGAGATTTGCATATAAATTGACCATTTTCTTTCTCCCACTGCAGCCCTCGCAGCCTTTATTTAATTTGTGGTCATGTTAATGAGTTCTGCTTATACAGTATATTTCAACGCAGATTGTCAGTTTGGGTTATGGCCTCATTTCCTGATTGGACTATTTCAAACTTAAAAACCTGCAGGTTTTCTATGTTGTCAGATTTATGCAAATACTTAAAGAGCATATTTGTGTTCCCCAAACATCTTGCCATAAACAATGCATACAATGGCTCCCAATCTATTTGCCTGATGAGTTCTTGCGTATGGGAGTGGGGGTTCAGAGCAGAATGCAGAGAATGAGGAACAATTTTTCTGTCTGAAAAAAATGTATTTCATAATGACACAAACATATTTGTGCAATGACCTGATGGAGCTTGGATGTGATAGGTGTAATGTGGATGCCGTCCTGGTCGCAGACCAGCAGACCTGCCCTTCAGCTCGGCTAGGCTATTTCCTGTCCTGTATGTGTGCTTTGTGGGCTTGGAGATGGACCATTACTGTGAGTGATAAGTGGATTGAGAGCTTTGTCGGTATTCTCCATGGGAAATGAAGGGGTCTATCAGAGGGCGTTCTACGTAGCCAGGGTTTCTGCCTCCAGAGGGAAATGGGGTCAAAACATATTTTTCAAGGTCAAAACCTTTCTTTCTACCATTTAAAATGCAATATGAAATATATGATCTTAATGGCATAAAAACAAAATCTCAAATACATATAATAAAACATAAAATTAAAGTTGTGTAATCATGTACCAAATATCTCTTAATTTGAAATAACAATCACTTGACTTCCTGTTGCCTCGTTTCTGAAGATTCATGGAGAAAGGCACATGTAAACTCTGTTTTCACTTATCAGCAATGCACTGATTTATCTTATGGTTTCATATAAAGATTTAAGTCCAAACCACTGGTGTGATCCGCTTTATTGTTTGGGGATTGTAAAGATGTAGAATTAAAAATGTTTAAACATAACCACCCACCTATTAAGCTGCCATTAATATGTATTCATAAGGTCAATGAGTGATTTAGTAACGTGATATGAGTTCAAACGTTAGGAAAAGAAACACTGGATGTTTCTGTCGAGTGATTTGCAGGCAGAGAGGAGAAAATCCAACCGTCATCGTTGTAAAAACCTGTTGGAAAACATAGCATGTGAACAAAGTTTCTTTACATTTATGCAAAAAGGAGAATGGGAAAGCTGGACTCTCTGATCCGTTTATTTTGGGGGCTGGTGGTCCAGTGGTCAGCACTGTCACCTTGCCCAGGCCCAGGCTGGAATCCAGGTCCGGGCAGTCCTCTGTAGAGTTGCCATGTTCTTGGCGTGGGGGTCCTCCCTGGGGACTCTGAGTGTGAATGATTGTCTGTCTCTGTGTGTCAGCACTGTGATGGACTGGCGACCTGTACAGGGTGAACCCTGCCTTCCACCAACGTCATCTGGGACCAGCTTCGGACCCTTGCGACCCACAACAGGATTAGTGGTGACAGGTAATTGCTGGATAGATGGATGCTGCTTGCAGGTTGTACAATGTCACTTTTTAAAATTATTTTTTAATCTAATTTATTGATTGTGTACTTGGCTTTTGCAGGCTCTCCTTTTGTCGTTGCAATGGAACAGTGTATCTTCCATCAATGACCCTATATATATAAATATTTGATTTCGTGCAGGTTTGTGTAGCCTGCTACGTACGCCACAACTGCTCGGCTGTGAACCCCCAATAAATAACTTGTTTCACTTTAAGTATTTATTTAATTTGATCCAATAACATTTTAAACGTCTAGAAGAGCCACAATGTTACTTGATTTTATCCCCAAATACACAGAGACTGCATAGAAGTCTATGAGAAAATGGTCCTACTTCTCTCTTGATGTATTATCTCAGTAAACATTGTAAACATTAGTTTATGGTCTCAATCTCTAGTTTCAAGTCTTCTTCAATCCAGCATGATGTTAATTTAGTACATTAAGGTCCATTTAGAGTCCACCAGACCAGAAAGCAGGGGATGCTTTAGGGGGCGGGGCTACCATGGCCTTGCTACTGTCGCTACAACACTACCAATGCAAATTGCTGTTACCTGTAAAGTTCTTTGCTTACCTGCTACCATGGCAACCCCAACCCAGGTAAATTGGCAGGAAATGGATGGTAGGAGATGTACAGCGACAATAAGCTGTTCCCCAGAAAAATTCTCACGGGAGGTTTTTTTAGGCCCTTGTGTTATCATTTAATCAATTATTGATTTAATGATAAAAAAACAACGGTTAAGAAAGAGACATACGAGCGTACGTAACGGATGGAGACGCAGACATGATTTTGGTTTCAATGCTCTCATGAAACACTGGATGAGGTGACTAATGGACCAGAACCCAGTCAACCTTCGATCCCAGTCTGAGAATCCTACAATCTAAGGTCAAATGAGGCTGTGCACTCCCAGCCCAGACACTTCTATTCAAGTGACCTAATTCTACGGCATTACAAAAAAAAAAAACGTACCCACAGTGTGTGTGCTGAGTGTGGTGGACATCAGTTTATGTTGTCCTGGTGAGAAATAAGAATACTACTCCTAACAGAGCTTTGAGCAATGTATTAAGGGGGCCAAAACAGGCTAGCAGTCTCTACAGACAGACTGTAAACAGACAAGGTCTAATAAGTCAAATCCCTCGCAAACAGGGTGTCCAAGTGGACCGCGTCACCAACAGACAGCGTCAGAGCAAACTATTCGGCCGAATAGGGACAGACTCCTCAAGAGTCTCAAGAGCTTTTTATCCAGATGTTGGTCCTGTTGTTTGTGTAGACGGCGTTAAACGTTGTCCAGTCTGTGAGGTCCATGATTGATGAAGCACTCATTGGTGTCTATCGGTCCATGTTGATTTGCCAGTACTGGTGTCACAAGGTCCATTTTACAGTTTATGTGTCATAAGTGCAAAGTACATGACACTGCAATATTATAAGATGAAGCTAATCAATCTACTTATTAACCTATAATGCACTACTAAATTAAACATTTCCCATCACATTGAGTATCTCCTTGTTTTCTGTGGTCACAATAAGAGCTGCTGCCAAACAGAATGAGTTGTTTCTGCTCTTGGAAGGAAGGAAGGCCTCTCACATGTTTGTTTGCATGGCAATCTGTACTTTACTCTATAAACACTCACAACCTGCATGAAAGTGAAGGCCTCTGGGACACAAACTTAATAAACTGAGCCAGTGCTTTAACAGTGGTTGGCGAGAAATTCCTGTTGCGCTTCTGCAATTATTTTCTTGGGTCGCTGTGATGGTCCTCCTCAGTTCAGCGGAAAGTAAGTGCCCCTCTGTGGTGAAGCATAATTACATTGCATTCATTCACGCTGTTAACATTAATCAGGAAGCACTCGGGAACAGTGGTCAAACACAACGGCAGGTTCGCATCACTGCCGCTTTCAATCATGACTCAGGTCATAAATACTTGAGATAACGACGGAGGTCAAGTTGATACGTCAAGTTATTTATACACAAAAAAATTTGTCAACCTAATCACAGTAATATTTATACTTGCAAATGGGATCTTAAGAAAAATTGTATCGCTCACCATTAACTCATGATGACTCATCAATCTGCTTTTTTCTGTATGACCTTCTTGTCCGCATGTTGATCTGCATGGTTTTGCTTCCCCTAATCATTGTTCCATTTATTTCAGACCAGATTCAAACTATATTTTACACCTGCATGTGTAATGGTTTTAACTTTATTTTGTGCTGCATACAGCTCACAGGTCTCTACACATTTCCTTTTTATTGCAAGGTGCTCATTCACTCTGCAGTCACAACAACACTGAGCTCTGGACCCCCCCGCCTCCTCCTGTATCTGTATTTAATCACGTGTAAATTGTGAATGTTTAATACACGTTAATTAGAAGTGTATCTGGGTTTGTGAGCTAAGATGCATATAGCTGCAATTACTGGTCAAATGTTTGTCTTGACTGAACCTCGAGAAAATGTCCTTAATTCTCAGTTTATTGTCTCAGTAAACATTGAAAACTAGTTTCATGTCTCTGACTGTGTTAGCAGCTTCACTCCAGAATCCAGATGGATCCAGATCCAGTAAGGTTGCCAAACTGCTGCTTGTGTATGTCAGATCCACCCGTCGCTCTTCCACAGTCCAAATATGGTCAGAAATTCCAAGATGGCCAAAATGTAGTCCATAACCGGATGAGGTCACAAAGACTACGTCCACTTCCTATATCTCCTCCTCGAGAGTCCCACTTTGCCCCTCCACCTTACAGTGTTTAATTCTGGGGGACTTTCTTTTTTTTTTAAACCAGATCAGGCTGGTTAATGTGTAGACTTCAAAATAAATGTCTCTGCTTTATCCACATTTATATTCCCATGTTCATAATTTAGTGTGACAGCACACACTCATACACAAAAAAACATCCAGCTTTTTATTTACAATAGAGGCATCATTTTAATTTTCTCATTCATTCATGGCTCACTGTGGAAATAAAATCAGACTGGTATCACAATGATTGAGAATCACTGTGTGCATGTCTTAATAAATATTTAGGTTTTATGCAACTGGTTCTGTCTTGATCTTCGTTTTTCCGCTGTTACTTTGTAGTTTCTGTTTCTTGTGTTTGACGTTGTTGAGTTCCTGTTTTATTTTCTAGTCTTTCTGTGTATGTTGTGTCTTGTTGTGCTTTACCTCCTGTTACTTTAGTTTCCCTCCTTTCTTCTGTGCATCAGTGTGTCTGATTGTCTCTTGTCTCCCTCCAATCACCCTTCAGCTGGCCCTCATGTTTGCCCACCTGTGCCTTGTTCCCAATCAGTCCCTGGTGTATTTAGTCTGTGTGTTTGTCAGTTTGTCCTGTGTGATTCAGTTCCTTGTGCTCACATTGTTTCTATGATTCCTGGATTCCCTCTGTAACCTGGTTGGTATGTTCCAGCTGGTTTCCCTGCTCTTGTGTTTACCCTGTGCCTGTATATTAGTGAATTTTTCTTTTCTTTTTGGATTTAAATGTTAAGTTATTTATTGTTCAACCTTAGGTCCAGTAATCTTTTGTTTTTGTCTGCTTTTGGGTCCTGAACTCCTCCCTAGAACGTGACCTCCCCTCCTTATTAGCTTTCGGCCATCTCTTGCTGTCATTTGGAGAGAAAGTGGGAATACTAAGCAATTCTGCTGTTAATTAGCTGTGATGGTTAGTACTCAATATTGCTCCTGTGGTTGTTATCCCTGAGACGAAGAACCCAGAGGAAATTAAATATCAAAGTGAGTGATCAAACGCTGCTATTAAAAATAAAACAACAAAATGGAACGGTGCACGTACTACAAAGCCATTGGTCATAAACATTGGTGTTAATTTAACTCTGAAAGGGATCTCGAGAATCCTTGAAACTTTGTGGCGACAAACACATTTTGTTGTGAAGGTTTTTTTTCTTTTAAAACATGTGATGGCCTTGTTTGAATCAAAAATAGCCAAGTTCAGTAACTATATTACAATTCAGATACTGATATGCTCTTTGCACAAGTCTGCAGCTCTCTAAATTCGTCATATTGCATTCTAAAAACATGTTTTTTTTCGCAGGCACATCTGAGTCACATTACAATAAACCACTACCTGCTTTCACTTCATAGTCCGAGTTGTGTCTGTCTCTGCATTTGGGTCTTCCATCCATCCATCCATCCATCCATGCACCCATTGTCTACCACTTATCCTGTATTCAGGGTCGCTGCGGGGCTGGAGCCGATCCCAGCTGACATTGGGCGAAGGCAGGGTTCACCTGGACAGGTAACCAGTCTATCACATGTAGAGACAGACAACCATTCACAACTACGGGACATTTAGAGTCATCAGTTAACCGATCCGTCTATACCTTCTTGTTAAATCCATTACAAAAATGAGGCAGAGCACAGTCTGACCTACATTACATCTGGAGTCACCAACCTGATTAATCCCTCAGTTTGTCACTGTGTAAAATGAAAAGTTTTATTTTCTCAACGATAATCAAAAAGAAACTTTGAAAACTGTCTTTTATATCGTCGTAATATTTGTCAAAAGTGCTTAGCAGCATAATTAAAATAGTACAAGAAAATCAGATTATCCAAATTACTTTATTAAAATTGGTCAACCAACCGTAACCAAAACAATAGAGATTGCATATGAAGGTAATGATTACCGTCGCTATAATTTAGTAAATGAGATTGTGGACCCAATAATGAAGGAGCCTGTAGATGATGACATTATTGATATGAATTCCAACATCACCATTCTGTTAAGAAGAGAAGGAACTAATTGACATGGTTTACAATTTAATGAAATGATGATAAAATATCCACTGCAATAGAAGATAAGGAATATCCGGTCGGGGTATTCAGACATTTAAAAATTAGACACACGACACTATTGACTATAGATTATTAATAAGGAAATTTAAATGTTTTGAGGGGTCACACACAATACGCATGGCTTAGTATCAGTATGTGCAAATAAACAATGATAGTTCTGACTTGCAGAGGGTCACATTTGGGGTTCCATAAGGTTCAATACTGGGGCCAAAGCTGTTTTCTATTGTACGTTGAAGCTAAGGTGAATAATCCTGAGAAGCTAGCAAGATTATGCCATATAAAAACGTATCTAACTGAAAAACCCAGGCCAATGATGCCAACTCTACCAATGAAGGTAGCTAGTAGCACTAGCTCAAAAAGACGCTGAGTCAGCAACACTGACAGCCCGTCCCTCCCAAGCCACCGCGCCAAACATCATCATTAAGATGTAAACATGGCTATTGTTAGTTCTCACTCTGTCAAGATAGCAGCTTGTGGAAGACTCTGGACATGCCCAATGTGTGTGCAGGTACCCAGTAGGTAGTCTGGTAGGTAGCTGGGCAGGAAGCCAAGCAGGTAGCCGGGCAGGTATGGGCAGGTAGCTGGGTAGTAAGCCAGCAGTAGCCAGGCAGGAGGCCTGGCAGGAAGCCAGACAGGTAGCCAGGCAGGAAGCCGGGCAGGTAGCTGGGCAGTAAGCCAGGCAGGTAGCTGGGCAGTAAGCCAGCAGTAGCCAGGCAGGAGGCCTGGCAGGAAGCCGGGCAGGTAGCTGGGCAGTAAGCCAGCAGTAGCCAGGCAGGAAACCAGGCAGGTAGCCTGTTTAATAAATAATGACTTCCTTTTTTTACATGGGTATTTGAGTTGTATAAGTTTAAAATGACTAAAAAAAACTGAACTACAGCATAAAATAGGCGCACATTGCATAGAGACATCTGAGTGAAATGCGACATAAGCAGAGCAACATTTTGAAGCGTTCGACCTTGTCACGTTGAAATAAGCAGAAACATGTCTCATGTCAAAGCCTTGTGTGTCAAAGAAGACGTCACAGATTGTTCGATAATAACGGTGCTGCAGAATCAGCAGGTCGTTTTCATGGTCACGCGATTGTGGAGACAGATGAGATTCATGCAAATCAGTTATGTCTTATGCAGTTATGTATTGTTGAAAGAATGAGCATCACACTTCAGTGGAACAAGCAGGACTGTGAAGGCAGAACAGGGTGAACCAGGTTTGCTTGTTTACTGCTCGTGTTCATCCAGGCAGTTGGGGCTGTGCTGGGGATTTTCCCGGTATTACATCGGTTGCTCTTTTACACTGTGATATTCACTTCAACCAGTTCAACAATGTATTTCATGTTAACTTCTGGTAATGGATTAAATGCTACAATGGTGCTTCATGAAATGCTTTGATTAAACAGCATGTTCACTTCTTCATTGTTCATACACGTCACGTATCCTTCCTCTTGTAGCTGTGTTGTTTTGTGGGAAAGCAGCAACATGTATGTAGGAACAAAGCCAAAGCATTCTTTGTGCGAAGATCACCCAGCAGTGTCTTTGTTGCATTGTGTTATTGATAGGTTATTGTCCCTGTTCCAGCAATTATAAGGTTCAGCTGTGCTGCGATTGGCCTTGATTCCTAATTAATTCACTGCTATCCGGCTTTGACAAGATACAAATCTCAGCTTCAAAGACAGAGGCTGTGAGAAATCGATTCCAGGAATGACAGATGTAATTATGGGAACAATTATACTAATAGCGAAGTGTTGGGACCTCGCCATGAGGACTACACAATGCGGCCTACAAAAGCCCCCACATGCGGTCAGGACAAAGGAACAAAGGAGATAAAAAACTACAACCGCCATTTTAGTTTCACCTCGCACCAAGGTGCGAAGTGCAACGTCACACAACTGGTGCCCTATTGACTGACAACCACAGGTACCCCAGGGGGTCCGCGGGAGCAGCCGTGAGCTATATAAACCCCGGGCGCCCGGCCATATCTCTCTCTCTCTCTCTCTACACACACACACACCCGCACACACACTCCACGTGGGTATCTCCCTTTGTTTAAGCTTAGCTTTGTGTGTTAGGTAGTTAGGTAATAAGGCTTTGTTAATTGCAGTGTTATTGATTGTGATCATTATTACTGATTTTAATAAATCTTATTATATTATAACTAGTGGTCTCTTGTGCTTGTTGTGTATATGTCACTGGATAACAGCAGGTTGTGAAGGCTAGTGCTTGAATTTCACGCCTTTTAATTGTTCGATTGGTTTTGTACTCCTATGCCAATGATCACGATGATTGGCATGTGAGTATAAAACCTTCATATTGAGACTGAATACAGTTTTAGGTTATCTTTTCCCTGATCCCAGGGTGGTGCCCCGTTTATTCATGATTATATCATGATAATATATTAAATATAATTATTAGTACCGATAATCATATTGACATTAATAATTAGCTGTTGATAACCAAATCTGCTCCTGCTACAACCCCAACAGAAGGAAACTGCCTTATTGAATTGACTCAACTGATACTATAAAGACCCAGGTGACTCAGCTAATGAAAAGGCGCCTCTTTTTCTTCCACAGTTTTTCATCTTCCACAGGCAGTCATTTCTGCTAAGTACAACTGTGACTACAAGTACTTTACAAATGACAGCAGATATTAAGCTGGTTTAAGTCCTATTCATCCAGCCGATCTCAGTTTGTACATGTCAATGAAAAATCCTCCAGACACACTGAATTTAAATACGGTGTTCCTCAAGGTTCTCTGCTCGGACCAATTATTTTACCTTATATATGCTTCCTTTAGGCAATATCATTAGAAGACACTCTATACACTTCCATTGTTATGCAGATGATTCTCAATTATATCTACCAATCAAGCCTGAAGAAACCAATCAGCCTCAACCAATGAGCCCCTCTCTCTCTCTCTCTCTCTCTCTCTCTCTCTCTCTCTCTCTCTCTGTATGTTTCCCTGAAGTCCCTGTGCTTTCTGGCCTAGCAGGTCTCCCTGGACCATGGTGGAACCTGATCCGGACTGCTCTGACGATGTGGTCTTGTTTGACTCTTACCACTTCTATTTTTAAGGCGGCTGACTATTGATTAAAGAAACTGACAAAAATCGGGATCTCTATTGTTACTAACTTGACTAGCTGGCTATGCTTTCTGGTCCAGCAGAGTCCGCTGAGGTCCTGACCGATGCAGACTGCTAACTGGCCTGACGCTGGAAACACCACATTGTAGTTCCACCTGCCCGCTGTGTGACTGCTCAACTACTCCTGCTTTTTGGTCTACGGCGACGTGGTTGGGATGGATCCATCTCGGCGTGGCTGTGCCTGCTGCCATGGACTACTACTGTTGATACTATTGCTTCTGTCTACTACCACTTCTTCTAATGCTACTACTACTATACTACTACCAAGACCAAATGCAGTTAGAACCCAAGGGCCTAGGCTGCACAAGATGTCTTTTTTTTTTTCTCACCACTGTTGTTGTAACCCTTGGCCCTGGGAGATGTTGGGACTTTGAAATTGTATTGCCTCTGAAAGTCATGAGCGTATTCAAGTCCTGCTCGATGTGTTAAGTGTCCTGAGATGACTTCTGTTGTGATATGAATGTGAATTAAATTGAATTAGATATGTTTCTGTGTGAAAACCAACATGAATGCAATCATTATTGAAGCTTATTAGCATCATTACATTTTTATAATATCCACATTTTTCAGAGAAGACTGAGCTTTTCTGCGGACCCGTAATGAAAAAGGTCCTAAAAAATAGAGTTTCAGACAATTTTTATTCAGACAGAGTGAGGTGTGTGTGTGTGTGTATGTG
The DNA here is from genome assembly GCF_963514095.1 of Eutrigla gurnardus. Lineage (NCBI taxonomy): Eukaryota > Metazoa > Chordata > Actinopteri > Perciformes > Triglidae > Eutrigla > Eutrigla gurnardus. The sequence continues at coordinate 4,647,804 of NC_139921.1, read as the reverse complement.
TGTGTGTGTGTGTGTGTGTGTGTGTGTGTGTGTGTATATATGTGTGTGTGTGTGTGTTTTAACATTACAGCATGTAAGAAACCCAAAATACATAAGTATGAACCTGAAAGTGAGCATGATATGCCCTCTTTAGGAACTGGATTACATTTCAAAACTCTAGTACTGCTGCTAGTTCTTGGCAAGTAGGGCTGTAATCGCTCTTCTTAGGTACTCTATTTCAAAATACACCCACACATGCCAGTGCCTCTTTGTTTTGTTGGTAATAAAACTATTTAAATATCAAAATATGTAATAACAGTTTTATTTACATGACTTATTTTATTTAAACTTAAACCATTACAATATTGCCATGTTTTGTTGAATGTATTAAGTAGCAAATCATTAATGGCCCAGTACAGCGTAGCTACTTGTGGCAGGACCGGCGCTCTCCAAGGTGCTGATCCTTTTCTGATTTCTTCAGTGTTTGTGTCCTCGCTGCATTCTGACAAAAAGACATACTAATGAATGCCCATTTAGACCTATTAGTATCGCTGAGAGGCTAATTTGAACTTGATAGGCTGTGTTGCCTTCATCAGAACCCTTAAATATGTTTTGAGGCTCCAGATCAACCTTTTTGTTGTGGCTCTTATGACAGTAACCTTGATCCGGGGCAGTTTGGAACATATTCACCATTAATGGCACCTGCCTTCAAGTGTTTGTTTCAAAGTCTCAGTTTCCCCTTGACACAACAACATTCAATATGTGTAACCTTTGTTTGGTGTAAGAGCGGTTCTGTTTCATCCTCTCTGTGCTGTCCTTGGGACCGGCTGTGTAAACCGGATATATTTTAGTCCGATGTTTGCTTTTTTACGCTTGGGGACTTCCACAGCATTCATGGCCAGTAGGAGAGTAAGAGATGCTTCAAGGTAAACAAATGCACATTCCTCTTTACGAGCCTGACAGGGTGGCACATAAAGGCTGAGGCAGCAGCAGTGCATGAAATCATATTTGGGTCAAAATATTAAAGGGGAAGTCCAGCAAGTCACAGGTTTCATGTAATGAATGTAATCCCTGATTACAAAGCTTCACTGTGATCTTGAAAGATTTTGCTGTCTCTTTGTGAAGTTTAGTCAGCAATGTCATAGTTGCCATGGAACCCGATTTCACTTCCTCCCAGTCACATAAGACACAGACTTTTGAAGAGGCTTTATGCTTGTAATGAGTAGAAAATTGTTTCCTGTGAACATGGAAGTTTATTTTGAAAAACATTGTATTTAATGAGCAGCAACTTGATTTGCTGTCCCTGACGCGGATGCTACAGGGCTTCCCAGACGCTCATAGTTTGAAGTGGAAGGCCGATGACCATGTCATGCTCTTGGGTTTTTGTTCAGTTTAATTTTATTTTGAAGTTTCATACCTGTGTCTGTTTTTTTTTTACTTCCTGTCTTTGTGGTTTTCCTTCCTTTTTTCTGTCAATCATCTGCATTTCCAGCCAATCAGTGTGGAACAGTTTTCAACCTGCCATCTGTGTCTGCGTATCGCATTAGTTTCATGTGTATTTAGTCCGTGTCTTTCACTCTTTCAGTGTCTGATACTCGTGTTCCACGTTGCACACTTGGTCTTTTTTTCCTTTTTATTTCTCAGCTACACCCTCGGTTTCGTTTGTAGTCATTGTTGCTTTTTTAGTTAGTTATTACAATTTTCCTTTTTGTTTATTTTTACCTGCTTGCTTCCTTCGCTGCATTTGGCTCCGCTTTTGTATTTGCAACCGTTTCAGTCTTAGTATGTTGATTTCTTGTACATCAGTACTCAGATGGAATTGAAACATGGTGACTTGATTCCATCTGCTGTCTTCATGAAGAAGCAAATTCCAAAGAGCTCCGGCACTTCACCTGTTCCAGTCACCTTTAAGCCTACAGAGAATGAAAGTTTCACGAAGACTGCTTCAACCTAGACCGCAGGTTTTCTAGGAAATACAATTTTGCAGTGCAGTATTATTTCCTCATCCTCTATTTATTAGAGTTGATAAATGAATGGAAGAAAAGAAAAAACCTAGCATGGAGGTAAAACTGGTGCTCAGTTTATAAGCCTCATCCTCCGTCGCCACGGAGCATCACACCATCATAAAGCAATTTCTGGGCCCAGACAAAGTCCTTCCCAAGAGCACCTGAAGGTCGGAGGAAGGGAAATGAATAAACATAATGGCAGACAGGTTTAGATATGTTCCACATAGTTGATTTCCATGGGATAAACACTTCTATACATGAGAGTTGAATGGACCTGATTCCTGTAGACAACAGTGATGATAAAATGAAACTCCTTTGCAGAGATATAATTTAACCATCCTGTGTGTTAGAATCTCATCTGTGGGTGTAGAAATCCGGTGAAACCTACTGAAATGCAGCTTGTGTTCAAGAAATGATTGGACTGCTGGGGATTTAGCATCTCCCCACAACAAATGATTTGTTATCTTTGGTACGGATTTCTGAAACGTGCGTTTTGCTGGCTCCAGGTGGGATTAGAAATTGTATTATAAAATGGAATGACTGTGCTGTGAGTGAAAGCACAACAGTGCTAAATAATGGTCTCCAAACATAGTAAGAGTCTGTTACTGAGAGCCGCCTGCCGAGCCGGCGTCGTGCCCCCACCTGCATGATTGGCTAATGTGATTATGATTGGCTTTGAATGTTCCTCTCCAGCCACGACACACGACGCATGCTCATTGGCTGCTGTTGTTTGGGTGTTTTTTTTTGAAGGAACAGCTAATCCACAGTGTGAATGGGTAATTAAATTGCTGGTAATTATGTATTGATTTGGAGCTTAAATGTTGTCAAAGGTTGGGTGTTTAATCGGCAGGGATTGTAATGAGGGACAAAAAAAAAGGCAGAGGAGAGGGAGGAAATGAGAAGAGAGAGAGAGAGAGAGAGAGAGAGAGAGAGAGAGGGAGAGAGAGAGAGAGAGAGAGAGAGAGAGAGAGAGAGAGAGAGGCGGAGGCAAACAGGCTAGATCAAGACGGTGAAGGAAACAGCATGATAGTAATTGCTCTACACTCATCTTCTTTTTGGGTCCAATTTCTTTTTGGTCTGCACGGTGGAAAAGTTGGAAATCAATGATTTCACTTTCACAATTTATCCTTTTGGATCTTTGGATTTTCACTCCCAATAACGTTGACTTTGTTACATAACAACGAATTAAAATGCTACAGTGATTTATTCATTTATGGCAGCAACCTTATTTTGTTACCTTTTTTATTCTTACACTAGTTCTAGGAATGAGCAAACAAATGCTAATTGTAATTATGGGGGGACAACAGGTTAAGTATTGTGACATCACCATTAATGGAGGGAAATCTCCTAAAGAGGAGGCTGTGGTCCACAAGGCATCATACAGTAGACCCGGGTTCATTTATAGTTTTCTGCCAAACGTGGGTCACCTCCCAGCTGGATCCCAAGGAGATTCTGGTGAACTTTTATCATTTTGTCTGATTTTGTGCAGAATCTGACCTGATAGCACAGACAACCAGCATGAAAAATAACTATGTAGAAATATAATCTTGCTAATCTTGATGATCTCATTTGCTTAAATAGGTCATAAAGAGGCATCACTTGTAAATGGAGACAGTTTCATAGCCAGTTTTAAATGATTATTATTATTATTAAAATGATTTGTTCTTGTAATTGATTTTTAAGCAGTGTTTTCTCTTAAATTTCTCCAACTGTCATATTAATCATTTTGAGAACAGTCACATATTATGGTTTTGGAAAGCTAATAACAATGTTGCTCTTCATGTGGAGGCAACAAACGCTCAGATGTTTCATTTCGGAGGGCAATGACAAAATGCCATTTTGTCATTTCACTTTGAGAACTTGTCGGATGACGTGCACCATGATGGTTTGGTTTGGTGGTCATGTGTCTGTATGGAGGATAAGAGACACAATAATTGCACCTGCAGAGGGTATTAAATATAAATTATGACTCCCTCATATTTCCTTACCGGAGGATCACGCGTGATGATGAAGTGGTTCGCTGGTTTTCTGCAGTACATCTTAGCGTTGGGATAATGAGGTTTATCGCTCCTGCACCACAAGCGTTACATACAACATGTCAATAATTCATATGCAAGACTGTACGTTTGCCTCTTCCAGTGCAGCTGCTGCAACCTGCTGAGTCAGCATTCAAACCTGAGCAGGGAATTGCCAACTCCAAACAGCCAATGCAATTTGCTGCAAACATTCTATTGTACTTCCCGGCTAAGGAGCGCTGTTGAAAACTGTTTATGTGGACAAATGTCTAAGTGGTAATCTGACAGCGGCTTGAAATGTAGTTTCCATAGAGGCAGCATAAAAAGGAATACATAATCTCTCCAAGCCACAGCATGCCTCAGGGCTACGGCTAACTGGTTCTCCGTCTTCTAACACTCAACTATGAGACGTAATGATACGGTTTCATTGTTTTTACTGAACATCCACAAGCAATGCATTTTATTACATATGTTTTATTGAGGGGTAAAAACATAATTCAAAACCAGAACATGCTCACTTTCTAAACATATCTGTTATATAAACTCCATGAATTAGAAAAGTAATGTGTTGAAAATGTTTGGTTTGCTTATTGTAGCTCCGAGTGCAAATAGTATCTATCATAATAGAGCAATCTGGTCGAACCCCAGAATTTTAATAAGTTGGTGGATATCATTTCATAGAAGCTGTGTGAAAGAATCATCAACTTTAAAGTTAGTTCACACCGTTACTGTTCATGAATGTTAGAAGAAAAGCTTTGCTGATCTCTTTGATGTTTGCTTTAGATGTTTAGGTTGTTTTGTTCACTTTTACCAGCTGATACCTGGCCTCATGTTGTTATTTTTCATGGTCTCCTGAGGCTGATTGACAATAACTGACACGATTGATTCAGTTTAGTTTTGATGCATAAGTAAAACTCAAAACGCAGTATAACTAACGTTTATTTTGGAAAGACACTGTATGCATGTGAATAGTGTAAACTGTACATTTGCTGTGAACAGGTACTTTTATTTTGAAAAGACACTATGCTTCTAATGAGCAGAAACTTGGCCGTCCCCGACACATCAAAAGCGGATGCTAGAGGATTACCCAGAGGGCCATAGTTTGCACGTACAGGATGTGAGGAGTGACAGGGAACAAAAATATCTCTTAAACTAATTGTATTGGTTAACATTGTCCACATATACATGTTTTATACCGACATTATGTGTGTGCACACCTCATGCATGTTGATGCATAGACATTAGCCTGATGATCAACGGTTCTTTACTGAGAAATTACAGAAGATTAAGAAAGAGCTATTTTCTGACACAGCAATCCGGGTGCTTGTGGTGGAGGTGGTTCATTCACGCCGTCCTGACAGTCAGAGAAAGACTCATAATGAGGACATGGAGTGTGATGTTTGTGTCAGAGCTGTCACGTTGGTGACTGAGGAGGAGTGTTTGTGACCGAGTCTCCAGGGTGCTCTGGCATCAGATTGCTGCTTTTCAGTTTGTCGTGTACGCTGCAGCCATTTTAAACAGAAAAACGACATGAAAACGAAAACTGTACTTGGGGATATATGAACTATGACGGCCACTGTAGAAAAAAAAAAAAAAAAAAAACGCAGCCGAGAGAGGTGGGAAATATCCTGAGAAAAAAAGTTGAAAACTTGCTACTTTAAAACTCCCAAATTTGCTACTTTATAAAGTTGCAGATTTGTTACTTTATTACGATGCTAACAACCGGCATGCATGCTTGCTAAAATCCCATGAATGTCGCATTTATTTTTCTAATTAATCCATCCCGATGTGTGACAACGCCTCGTTAAGGTACTCAGGGTGATGTTGATGGTTATTGTTGGTTTTATCTATATGAGGCCAAATTGTCATCTGATGGGTGTTTATTGATCGGGCAGTTGGGGTAAATGCTAACAGTAGCTTTCACTTGTTGTCATAGAAACGGTAAACATCCGGTCAACCAACGTGTTTACTTCCTCTATGACCTCTATAATAAAGTAGCAAATCTGTGATTTTATAAAGCAGCAAATTTGGTAGTTTTCAAATAGCAAATTTGTGACTTTTTATCTCAGAATCCATTGAATTCAGCACCTCTCCATCCCCATAGTGTGTACGTACATGGGTCATGCAGCTTCGCTACAGGTCTCTTGTCCAGTTTGTTTTAACAGATCACAACTTCTGCGTGGGAGGTACGTCTCTTTAAGAGACATTCATTTTTTTGCATAAGAAACTGCTATAAACGAGGCCCCAGAGCTCCAATAACTCCAGTGAATCTTGATTTTTCATAATGCCTGACCTTGTTCTCAGAGAATTTTTCACTTCTTCCTTTTCATGAAGCTCAGTGAAGAGCTGAATCCAGTTAAAAGCTGCTATCCTATATTGATTTCTCCTATGACATCTAAAGCAATCACGAAGACAGTGAGTGATAGAAATAATATCAGTGGATGCATCTCTCATGGTCTTTCAGAGGAACCAGAAACATACTTCTCGTTTGCATGCCACAGTGGGTCTCTGTCTCTCTCACATTCCCCCAGGGATGGAGTTGTCAATGATCAGTAAATAAATCACATGTCATGAGAGGAGGGATGTCAATCCGTCTCCCCAGGGTGGCATGTTGCCAGATTTAGGTGCTGTCATCTGGTCAGGCAATTCATCATTTAGTGTCAATGACAGTAGCCACATAGCTTCAGTCATCAGGGAATATTGTCCAGGTGTAGGTGAGATTATGTTGGTACTAACATATGGACAGTTGCCAGGTCAGATTGCCAGTTTCCCATTCACAATTCAAAACACGCCCAATTCAACTGCCTCCCCACCAGCAGCAGGTATAATCCTCCACCCCAAGTTTAGAAAGCATTTTATGTTGTCCTCGTTGATTCTAAAAATCAGAAACATTAAAGAATATGTTTGGCAAATTGTTTAATAGTAAACATTATAACCAAATAACTGATTGGCTGGAACTCCATATTCTGCTTTTAGTGTGAAGGAGACTTCTGGTTACCAGGATGAGTCATAGTTTAATTTCCAACTTTATTTTTTGCAAAAGTGTGTAACATTAATATAAAACTAAATGCGGTTGCAGGTAACATTACATATTAATATCCAGTGAATTTTACACACTTGTAATTGGCTTGGAAATGCACCAGTGTATATGATATACTTGCTCTGGTTGCAGTTCTATCCGAGGCGATATATTGACCCCGGATCGGGTCATACAAATCAACATTCTGATTAATAGTGAATGGGTTGCTGGTAGGTGAAATAATAAATCATTAGTGAGACAAATATGAATTATATTCTCGAGAATTTGAAGAAAGCAGCAGACGACTTAACTTTTTCGTGAGAGACGCTGTGGAGAGTGTAATGTCTATGTGGGTGCCGGCCTTCGGAGACAAATAATGAATTTGGGTTGCCGGGTGATTTATGCATACACAGATTCAGATGACTTCACTGCCGGTCCATGCATTTCTATCTACTTGTGCAGTACAAGTCCATGACATCTAACTTCCTGTGAGCAACGAAGCACGATATCTTCTCATGTCAGTACAAAAACCACGATAAGCTGCCAGCTCACAATGTAGGAAGTGTGTTTTCTGTTTAAAAAGTACAAACGTAGAAAGGTGACACGTATTTCTCATCCATCCCTCAATGTCTGATCTGGAGGACACAGCTGAGAGGTTTGTGGTTTGTTGAAACGACGGTTGTTGAATTCTTTCCTCGTTCTGCTTGACCAAAAGTTATCTCATTTTCCGTTAATGAGAGCAACACTCATCTACCGTAGGTAAAAAAACAAATGCTCTCATATTATTTCACATTTAGAAAGTGGCGAGCCACGGGAGACGTAGCATTTATTCACGACACATAGCATAACCTTTGCACACCGCACTGCTACATTCACAGCTATAACGTTACAGCTAACTTCATGCATGCTCTCTCTCTCTCTCTCTCTCTCTCTCTCTCTCTCTCTCTCTCGGGTACCGACGGTGCCCAACATCAGAATGGAGATGATATAGGCCTACAGCGGGTGGTTGCCTATGAACCGCCTTCCTAGTTTGAAGAGCAATTTTCATTTTTTTCACTGAGGAGAAAAAGCGCTGCGCCGCTCTGAGTGCTTCAAGTTGACAATCTCTGAACTTTTCAGAAAAGCGCTGCTGCGTCACTGTAGAAAAGGGACGGGAAGCTAGTTTAGGACCTGCCGTCCTGTCTGTCTGTCTGTCTGTCTGTCTGTCTGTCTGCCTGTCTGTCTGCCTGTCTGTCTGCCTGTCTGTCTGTCTGCCTGTCTGTCTGTCTGTCTGTCTGTCCTGAGGTTTCTATATCAGAGACACTATCAGCTGGATGGACACTGGATGTTGCTGGTATTGCTTTTATTCATATTCGTATGTGTTATCTCTGACGGATCATCCTCCTCCTTCTCCTTGCCTTAAAATTGCGTTATCTCTATTGGCCATCGGGGGGCGACTTCTCTGGTTGTAAAAGAGTCAAATGGAGCAGAGAACTCTTTTGGGCGGGGCTACTGCGGCGATGCAACCTGCTACTAAGATGACTTTAACACTTAGCTGTGAAGTTTACCTCAAATTATGGAAGCTGGATGCACCAAATATGGTCATTTCTGTTCACTGGTTGCAAGCATTCCAAGATGGTGACGGCCAAAATGACAAACTCAGGGCTTTCAAAACCGTAGTAGATGAAGTCATGATGACCACAACCACTTCTTCTTCTATCTATCTATCTATCTATCTATCTATCTATCTATCTATCTATCTATCTATCTATCTATCTATCTATCTGTTTATCTATCTATTGAAAATCCGTCAGGATTTGTAAATATCCTGGTTTACCACCGAAGGTACAAACAAGATCAGCTTTGTCGACTCCAATTGGACATTTTTTCATTGAGGGTTTTATTTGTTCTCATTGTATGAGCATGTTGTTAAGTGGTTTAATCAGCTACATGTTCGCCAGAGGCCGGCGTGTCAGAAGGTCACACACACCGGTAGCGTGACAGCCAATCGACTCCATGCTAGAGACGACAAATCAATAGAAACGGGATGACAAACTGAACTCTATCCACTTCACCTTTGATGGATTGCAACAGAGTGAGAGAGGAATCGGGGCCATGCGTCTTCACAATGACGTTGTCAGGCTGCCGTGACAGAATGGCGGACAAAAACTGTCAAGTGGTAAGACTGGGAAATCCTGGGCTCCTTTCTACTGACGAGCTGTGGGAATTTAAATGCAAATCACGGAGCAATACGGTGATCTACCGCGGCAACCGGCAGAAACAGGAAACCTTGTATGTTTTCCCAAAGAGAGTTGCTGCTACTTTCCATCATTTTAAAATGTTTTCCCCATTTCCGTTCTGTTTGATCTTCATCATCTGTTCTGTTATGATTAGGTTCTGATTTAAAACTGAAATTGCCATAAGAAAAAGGCAATTGCAAACCAACATCAAAGACGATGTAATTACATTCTGTAAAATGAAGTCTATCAAAGAAGAATTGAAAGGTTACAATGCTGACACTTTGCTTGTCTTCCCACACAAAATCCCAAAAGTTCAAAGGTTGTTAACGATGAATCCCTGAAATGTGTGGACCTGAACAACTGATCCCTGAACAGGTGGCAGAACGTGATGGAGAAGAAGATTTGGGCTTTAAAGGGTGAGAAGGAACTGCAGTTTTAACACGATCTGACTCAGACTCATGAGCACTGTAACATTCATTACATTTCATAAAGGTAAATGTTCCCCAAGTTACTTCTTAATACACGCAGACATCTTTTACAACAGCACCAATACATAGAGAAAGACATATATGGAATATGCCTGGTTAACTGGGATTTAACTGAGACCTACTGCAGGTTAAGATCTTACGGGTCACAGGACATACTTATGAAGGTCAGAAAGGTTTATTCATTTTAAAAACGCCTCATCGTTTTCCAGATGTGTTTGTTTGAAGGCAACAATCCAATGGAGTCATGGCCATGTGGTCAGTTTCCCAGCAATGCTGCGTATTACTCGTATTAAAAGAGGATCTAAATTCCGATCAATAGCACAGTGAGAACGGAGGCAGAGCGGCCGAGTCTCCTGCCGTCCGCATCGATGACAAACAGAGCAAAAGCAAGGAAAAGGAACTTCCACTCCGCCTGCTGAGTTCAACAGCTACAAGACAGCTGCCAGGGATCGTTTTCTGCTCACGGACACGACGGGATGAAAACCTGATGCTCCCGGGACTAAAGGCACGTCAATGGGTTCACTTTGACTGAAGTCAATGGAAATCAGCAGCACAAAACTAGACAACCTGAAAAGGTGTTCCACTCAATTGAAAAGGCATTGGACCAAAACACAATAGCTGCATCGAATTGTCCAGGACTTTCAAACACGTATTGTGGTCTTTTGTATTTTGTCAAACTTTCCAAGGTCAAGAATCCACTTTTAGGATGAAAACAAAACCAAAACATTGTTGTTGTCGTCGGCTCGTAAATCTGTGTGTCCACTGCTGAGATGCAGCTAAACTGTGTCTTAGGCAACGTCACATTCATGCTGTTGTATTTTTACATTTACACAACTACGTTTATGGCATCATGGATTTTTTTTTAAACATCCAAAAAAAATGGATATTTTATGTGCAAAGGTGTTTAAGACTTTTTAATTATGCTTCATTTACATCTGCTCAGCTGGTTTCCTTTCAGTGTATTTAGAGTTAAAGTTAATCAGGAACAACAGATAAAGGACATTTTCCTGCAGAGGTCACGAATCCATCACAGCAATGTTGTCTCCCTATACATGCATCTGGGTGTCACTGCAGAAATCACTTTAACCCCAATCCATTTAGTTGCACTCGGGGTCCTGGAAGGTCCTCTTCATTGGAACGCCATCACTTGTGTTGATTTAATGACTACTTAGGAAGAGGATTTGGAACCGAGGACATAAGTCAGCTACAGAAAATGATCCATGACTGGTTTGGACTCCATTTAACCGCAGGCTTTATGCAGCACTAGTCACCAAATCCCAAATTGAACTATTTTAGATTTATATTATTGGAGTCAACAGTTAGAGGTCTAAATGTTCCACTAGTCTTCTCCCAATCCAACTGTTTCTTCTATGGTTCGTCTCAGTGTCTTTATCCCTTCTGTGTGTGTGTGTGTGTGTGTGTGTGTGTGTGTGTGTGTGTGTGTCCCACCTGGGTGTGGCTGACCTACTTCCTTCCCTGCCGATCAACCAACACACCTGATTGCCTACCTCTCCTGTATTGAGACCTGGTCCTGGACCAGCCATTACCAGCCTCTGCCATGTTTTCAATGACGTCAAAAGAAAAGAAAAGAAAGGAAAAAAGGAACTACAGGAGAAAAAAAATGTTGATTTTGCAGTTCTAATTCTAATTGTGATTCTACTTATCATGACACTTAGAGCTTTGAGAGCAGTTTGACCTAAAACCTCCGTGTGTAAAGATATAAATATAAATGTGAATAAGCAGCCTTGATTAAAATAAAAACCATGAGCAAACTGGTGAGAACATTATAGGAAGACATAATTAACATATTCTGACGACACAAAATAGTTTCATTAGTTTATGCCAATGTTTCTGATGAATCCTATATGATCATAAATTGGAGGCATGTGACAGATTGTTTATTATTAGCGTAATAACGCTGAAAACTATATGAGGGCAGCTGCATGCATAATTAAACAAGGTTCTGTCAAATACATTTAAACAAAGCAGCCATGTGATTGGTTGTGAACGCACGCAACGGGATCAATGAAGCATTGTGGGAGTCAAAGCGTGCGTGCGCTGTCCGTGGTGCTGAACAGCCTCCAGCCCGTCGTTACACTTGCTGTAAAACATAGAATACTCTTTCTTCATATGATGTTGATCAACGACCATATATATCTACACACACATGGCCATTCCTCCTGGTTTCTGAAGGTCAAACAGGATTCCACCAAACAGTTTTCGGGGTCAAAAACGCATCGACGGACAGTTTTCAGCGACGACAACACAACGCACACAAGAACTCCCCTTCCAAAGTACCGACGCGCGATATAAAGAGGGCCGGCTGTCCACAGACCCTGCTCGGCTACTTTGTTGCTGTGGACGGTGACACACTGCTAAGCACACACTAATCCGTGGTCGGTCCTTAATCTCCTGCAGACAACAGCGCGCTCGCTGCGCGCCGTGCCAACGTGGCGCTTTACGCATCTCCACAACCCCGCTCCGCCGTGTGTCCGCGTAAAGGCGCGGTGCTTCCAGCTGACGCCCCCCTCCTCCTCCTCCCCGGTGGGCTCTGCGATCATACCTCACGGTGTTTGTGCCATCTAGGTTACCCGCCGCTCCATTGCAGTCTTTCCAACGCAAAGACTTCGTACCTCTCTACCTTCTCGCTCTCGGGGACAAACACAGCGAACACACGGGGAAACTTTCGGATGTACCATTTCACCTTTTTGTTTGTTTTTGTTTGAACTTTGGGTTTGGATAGACGTTCAGGGGCCGCAGAGGAGCAGACCCTTCCATAGACCTGCACGGCACCGCGGGGAGAAGATAGAAACACGCCTGTGCTGTGTAGCAACACTCTCTCTCTCTGCCTGGAAATACACGAGCCCACACACACACGCACACGCACACACACACCACCGGCGAGCTAGTTATTGTTACTTGAAGGGGGAAACTACAAATATGCTGTGAAGCTCCTCGTCGCAGCTTGGCTCCCGGCGACAGCGCAGGTTTCCCGAGCATCTGCTGGTGGAAGGGAGGGAACCAGTGTCGAGGAGAGAAGACGCGATATGCGGCTCGGTAGGCGGCTGGGTTTGCACTTCGTCTCCTGGAATTAGTGGATGAATTGGGAAGGGAACGGCTGTAGCCTCGGACCGGGGAGACAGAGCCCGCTGTGGCGCATCATGGATACTTGTCCGTCCCTGGAGGTAAGGAATCACCTTTAACTAGCCCATACGTGTCAGAGTTGTGGCTGCTCTAATGTCTGCTGGGCAGCTCATCATGTGGCTTTATTCTGCGGAGGATCTTCTGTCCACAGCGCACCTTCTACCGGGGTGAACATGCCAACGAGCCGCTTTGAATTCGGGATGCAAAATGTTGTTTTGTGGTGATTTCTGCAGTCTGAGCTGTCAGGCGGCGGAGTGCTGATGAGCCGAGGGGTGGCTCGCACTCCCGGACAACGATCCACCAGAAAGTAAGCGGATCTGCGGGAAGCTGTCGGTGCAGCGGAGCTTCGTGCGACTCTTTCGATTTCTTTTCGTTTTGTTGCGTGACGTGAGGAGAAAGGTCGAAATCAAGAACAGCTTCGAGGTTGGATAGGCGTGCCTGACGCATACTAATCCTGGGTGTGTAAACGTGCGCCTTTTTTTGGTGGTGTGTGTGTGTGTGTGTGTGTGTGTGTGTGTGTGTGTGTGTGTGTGTGTGAGAGAGAGAGAGAGAGAGAGAGAGGGGGGGGGGGGGGGGGTTAGGCCTATTAGCCCGCTCTTTTCCAAAATGTTCCCTCCTGATTACAGTAGCCATAACGTTTATGAAACTCCCTTTAAGTTTGACGAATTGACTTGTGTGCGCGCGTGCGTCGCGCGCGGGAGAGATATGATGTTTTCCCCTCCATCATCACTCTTATCATCTTCATAAGCGCTGATTGTTTGATTTAAATTAAGCAGCCGCTTTACGTGCCGAGAAATAATAGGCTGTGTGCGCGTGCACGTGCGTGGGTCTGGTTAAGGGATCGATGGCCGCCATGAGGCACCATGGGAAGTAGTGTAACGCCGCCGCCCGCTGTACTCACCCACCTCTCGCGGTCCTGCGGGGCGGAGGGGAGAAGGCGCCGCTCGCCGGTGGAGGCTGTTCAGCAGCGCGGAAGTAGGAGGCGACGCTTTGACTCCCACAATGGGGCATTTATCGACATTTCAATGGTTGGTGTTCGCTCAAAAATCCCCACTGTGAAGGATTTGTCTGAAGAATACAGAGTGCGGAGGTCTTCCCAGCAAAGCCCCGCAGTGTGCTGAAGAGATTCCACGGTGTTTTTTTATTCATGAAAACAGAATGATTCTGACGCTAAATGACTCACTGACAAGTGCACTTTTGTATCCAGGCCTTGCTATTTATTGCCTGAGCCACTGTGATTTATGTCAGAGGATTTCACTCGACAATAGACGTCTGTGGATCGGCCACAAATAGCAAATGGAAGAGAATAGTGAGGAGCCTATCTATTTAGAGTACAGTCCAACTTCACCACCTGTTGAGATAGTGACATCCAGTTTATTTCACTCTTTAATATCTGAGTTCAATTTAAAGTATTTACCCGCACTTAGTGTTTTTGGTCACTTGGAGGCAGCAGAAACAAGTTGTAAACACAACATAGACATAACACATTGACCCAGTAGTTAGAGAGTAGCATGGTTGATTTGAGTTGTGTTTGTGTGATGAGAGTTAAGTCCAGTATTCACTGTTTAAGCTCTGTTTGGTCTCCACCGACTCCTGAAGGAAATATGTGTCTCCTTAACTGCTAAATGCTCAAAGATGCAATGCTGGTAGCCAAAAATGGAACCATACAGTATATAATTAATTCCTGATGCATTGCTATCAGCCGTCCCAACCATCACAGTTTCTAGGTGTGATACATTATAATTGTTTATGTGGACGATAGCAACTTTAAACCTAACAGTAGTGACTAAATATGCAAAAATAAAGTAAAACAAAATGTTAGTATGATTTGTACTGTGCGGTTGTGGTTTGATCAGATTTGGTTCCAATTTCAAATTCCATCAGGTTATGCTTCAAATGTTGCTAAATCCTGATTGGTGGACAGGAGTACATGATTGTATGTTGCTAACCGGGCATTAATTAACTCAAACTGAAAAAAAACAGTGTGCCCGTGGGTGATCCCATCATCAAGTTCTGTTGGTCTTTATTGAATATCATTTGACCAAGATCAAAGTCACACTGCTAATTAAATAAGTATATAAAGTTGATCTGTGCCGTCGTGCTCGGTCTGTAAACATCGTTAATTCCCCCATGAGGAACCATGATGAGGTCATTAGGAGTATGATGATGTCACGTATTAGAAGCTTGAGCTATATCGCCTGTTGCTTCCATTTTTACCCTGTTTTTATCCGTCTCTAGTGATCCCCCTGATTTAACGGTAGTACTAATGTGCTGGAGTTTCCCTTTAAAATAAGGTTCCACAGTGAAATACCATTAATGTTAATGAATTAACTCCCGTCATCTGATAATAACACAAACAACCAATGCACATTCAGGCAAAGTTTTAATTTCAACTAATTATCCTTCTGCTTTATCACCGGTTGGTGAGCGAGTAGTTTTATTAAATTCACCCATTGTTTCCACTTTGCCTTGTGGTTTACGAAATATGACCTTTTAAAGTAGATAATCCGAAATATGACCTTTTAGAGTAGATAATCCAGCCGGTTCCTCCCATGCAATCACATCCGACAGTCAAACTATGACGCTCTACGTGGCCGAAGTTCTGGGCGGAGGTAAAGGAGGAAGTCAGGTGACATGGTTCAAAGCATGTAGGGAGGTGGATGTACAATGTGTGTGAAAACATGCAGGACTTTAACCCAGCAGACCGCTGTTTGTGTCCAGAATTAGAACTTGACTTATTTTAATTCAATGTTTTAGTTACGTAACGTTATGTTACATAGGTTACTTAATGTTACCAAATACGTGTACGTCACAAAGGACAAACAGGACTTTCAAGCGGGAGACAGCTGTTCGTGTCCTGTGTGAAACATGACCAGATTACGTATACGTAGCCTATGTTACGTATCATACAACTACATAGCAAATTACTTATTTTGAACAAAATAAGAAACAATTCCGTAACATAACCAAGTTGTGCTGTTGCATAAATCTAACCACGTTGTTTCCTGTGAATACATGAGTTTATTTTTGAAAAGACGTGCATGTAATGATGGGGAAGTGACAAAAGTGACTCTAGAGGTACAAAGAGTATCGTAGTTGGAAGCGTGGGGTGACTGCCCGAGCTGACGCTGTTGTATAATCATCCTAGAACAACACAAGTAACTCTTCCATTCATTTTCCATTTGTTTTCATTATTATTCAGGTCTTTAGTTCTAACAGTCACAGCAGAACCATCAACAGTGCTCATCTGATACGTTGGCGGTTATTGTCTGCCAACGTGTGATGCCAGAATGACGCTGGAGGGTTAACGCCTTCTGTCGAGATCGCTTGGTGAAATTGATAGGCCCGACTTGACAGATGAGATAACCTGCAATTGCAGGCAAACGCAATTTACGGGCACGGCAGATGGATGCTGAGGATGCACCGAGAAGTAGGCCAGTTTTACCTTGGGGAGAAGCTCGACATGCACAGAAGGCTCCCAGAGAACGTCAGAAGGTTGTTATTTCGGAAGGGAAATGATGAGAGAGGTTGGAGGGATGGGAATCAGAGGACTCTTTTATTAAATGCCACACACGGGGAAATAATAAAGAGGGGATCAATTCCCGCTCACATGAAAAAAAAAGCTTAAGACGGAAGGCAATTGAAGTTCAGAAATTAAGTGGGAAATAACTTGGGATTTAGCCTTAAACCCTCTGTGGCGCCTCGACACGACTCTCATCTCCATGTTTGCTGCTGCGGGAAGAAAACGGGAGCTCGGCTCCTTCCAGAAAACACCTTCAGCAGCCGAACGACTCACTGAGGAAACAAATAAATAAATCCACAAAAACATGCGGGCAGTCGTTTGATCTATTTGTGTAATAATGAATATACAGTACAGCGCTTCTTGGGAATGCAGTGCAGCCGCCGGGCATCTTCACCTCAGATTGCCATACTTTAGAGGCTGGCGCTCCACCAACGTATTTAATCATCGCCGCCGTGGCCACTGAGCCGCTCCGTTATTTGCGTTAGTGCCTGGTGACCACGGTCCAGCTGCTGAGCTGCTGCAGATGTGCAGATTGAAGCTGACACTAAGAGGAATCAGCTGCTGGGGTGGAGCCCCGACGTTGGTAGGAATGGACTTCATGCTGAGGGCGGTTTTGTGAGATAATTGAGAGCCGAGCTCCTGAATCTCCTTTCATTTTTTTTCTTTTAATCAAGATAGAAAAACAACAAAAGCTCAGCCTCTCTGCCACATCTCAAATATCCTGAGATGTTATCTGACATATGAGTACGACGAGGAGAGACATCAGGATCGTTAATTGCGACTTTTATTGGCAGCCATCCTTTGAAATCCTTTCAAATTAAAAATAAATTAAGGTGATGCACTGAAGATTAAGGAGCTTTTTTGGGTCAAAGAAGTTAAAGTTATCCATATATATGTATTGACTTGTATGTCTGTAGAGTTTTTAGGGTGCCAGGTTTGGATCCTCTTTACCTTTATTTGGTGGTAACATTTGAAAACACGGCACTCTAGATGATAACAATTCACCTCACAGCAGATCTCATCAGATCTAAAATGTTCCTCTGCTTTTTCCATTCACATATCAATTCATTTCAACAGAATTAAAGAATCAGAAACATATTTGTTGCCAAGAAAGATTTTACACCTTCAACGAGGAATGTGTTTGGTGACTAAGGTGCATAACAAGGACAATAACAGTAAACAAACACAGACATAAAGTGAGGGATGATTGAGCACATGATCTCTAAGGCAGGAGTCGGCAACACGAGGCCCGCAAACACCTGATACATCAAAGGTCAGAGGGCACCATATGTTTTGAATTCTATGTGAGCGGTGCATATTTACACTTTGCTACCAAAGCCAGCTGCATGTTTGGCACATGAATATATAAAGTGTGTCTGTATAAACAGGTAGCTGTGAATGTCCAAAAGGCCGGTGACACCTGCTCTGCACACACACTCTCTCTGTCCGGCGTCGTGGCTTGCCTCCGCTGTGACGTGGCTCCTTCTGCTCCTCTCGGCAGCAAACACTCAGCATGTATCAAAGCGAGCGGCAGACTCTCAGGGCAGCGAGCACCTCAGGGAGTTTCCATCAGCGACAGCTCGCTTCCTTTGTGAAACACGAGTCCGAACATTAAGACGTGAGTGCTGAAGGACCAATACGACCGCAGGAACTCACAGATACAGCAACGGCCACCGATGTGAAACTTCAGAACACTTCCAGTCTTCTGGTGCGATGACTGTGGAAGCAGCAGGGACGGCGGCGTGTCTGGGGCTTGACTCCTGTTACAATCACGACTCAGCACTTTAAATACAAGGAAAGATTACACCGTGAGTCCGGTTACCGAGGCTAAATGAATCTTCATGCTTCCTGTTCTTCCCTGTGTTCGGTTCCCAGAGCCAACAGGCCGCTGAGCACCAACAGCTGCCGTTCTAATGTTGCTGCCGCTGTGTTTCTCTACTCCCACGAGGATTCTCTGTTGTTGTTGTTTTGTTGTACTTTAGAACACAGTGGCACCCGTCAGTTAATGGCCATTCTTCACAGTCAGCAGTTGGAGCTCACTCAAGCTACTGTATTTCCACAAACTTTCACATCTTAAAAGCCTGTGACATCAGACTGTTTGTTGTTCAGTACAGCTGATAGGATGAGACTGGTATATCCAATGCTCATCACCAAGACTGTTATTTACAGGTTTTTTTTGTTATTTTTTGACAAAATTGGAACTAATTCTCTTTCTGAAGCGGATAAAAAAGCATGTATTTCTGTAATGCTACAAAGATGATATTTTCAGTTTTCAAGTCTGTCCCATAGTGCATTGCACTCAGCGTCTCCAAATAACAAATGGCTTTCCATCACCAAACCTGTCGTGACCTCTGGCATTCTACAGTTATTTAAAGCTCAATGGCTCCGCGGATCACAGGCTCTGAGGAGAAAGGTGACGTTATATCAGAGTCTGGCAACATGCTAACTAGCAGCGATTAGACCTGATACAAAGACCTGATACAAGGACCTGATACAAGGACCTGATAAAAGGACCTGATAAAAGGACCTAATACAAGGAGCTGATACAAGGAGCTGAAGGACCCGATACAAGGAGCTGATACAAGGACCTGATACAAGGACCTGATACAAGAAGCTGATGCAAGGACCTGATACAAGGACCTGATACAAGAAGCTGATACAAGGACCTGATACCATGACCTGATACAAGGACCTGATACCATGACCTGATACAAGGACCTGATACAAGGAGCTGAAGGACCCGATACAATGAGCTGATACAAGGAGCTGATACAAGGACCTGATACAAGGAGCTGAAGGACCCGATACAACAAGCTGATACAAGGACCTGATACAAGGACCTAATGCAAGGAGCTGAAGGACCTAATACAAGTAGCTGATACAAGGGTCTGATACAAGGACCTAATGCAAGGAGCTGAAGGACCTAATACAAGGACCTGATACAAGGACCTGATACAAGAAGCTGATACAAGGACCTGATACAAGGAGCTGAAGGACCCGATACAATGAGCTGATACAAGGACCTGATACAAGGACCTAATGCAAGGAGCTGAAGGACCTAATACAAGTAGCTGATACAAGGGTCTGATACAAGGACCTGATACAAGGACCTGATACAAAGACCTGATACAAGGACCTGATACAAGGACCTGATACAATGAGCTGATACAAGGACCTGATACAAGGACCTGATACAAGAAGCTGATACAAGGATCTGATACAAGGACCTGATACAAGGACCTGATACAAGGACCTAATGCAAGGAGCTGAAGGACCTAATACAAGTAGCTGATACAAGGGTCTGATACAAGGACCTAATGCAAGGAGCTGAAGGACCTAATACAAGGACCTGATACAAGGACCTGATACAAGAAGCTGATACAAGGACCTGATACAAGGAGCTGAAGGACCCGATACAATGAGCTGATACAAGGACCTGCTACAAGGACCTAATGCAAGGAGCTGAAGGACCTAATACAAGTAGCTGATACAAGGGTCTGATACAAGGACCTGATACAAGGACCTGATACAAAGACCTGATACAAGGACCTGATACAAGGACCTGATACAATGAGCTGATACAAGGACCTGATACAAGGACCTGATACAAGAAGCTGAAGGACCTGATACAAGGGCCTGATACGGGGACCTGATACTGCACCTCCCTGACCAGGAAGGCAAACAGCATCTTAAGAGTCCTGCTGTGTTCACACCAAATGTGAAGCAAATGTTTAGCGGTATTGCATTAAAAGTATTGATGTCCAAATGAAGCTTCGTGAAGCATTTTCTTTCTTTTCTGAGCCCAATAGATGGCGAATGGTTGAAGGCCGATATATTTCCATTGCTTTCAACCCTTTGTTGAACAGAGCACCATCTATTGGGCTCAGAAAATAAAGAAAATGCTTCACGAAGCTTCATTTGGACATCACTGATTAAAAGTCAATCAGGGTTTAGCTCAGGAGGTAGAGCGGGTCGGCTGGCGACTGCACGATTGCCGGTTTGATCCCCGGCTCCTCCAGATAGCACCTACCTAACCTTTACCCTAACCAACAAACGAAAGATCATATACATGCTAGGAATGTCATCAAAACGTACTTTAATGCCAAAACAACTTTAAAATGCTGCATTATGCTGCATTTTCCACTATAAATGAAATGAATGGAAGCCATTTTTCACTGCAGGGAATTGCGCATGCGCACTGGCGTCATTTTGACATTCGTAGGATAATACACGAAAAAATTGCACATAACTTTTCGTACGTTTCCATACAAAAATTCATGAGAATACATTGATCACAGCATGATCCCTTATTTTGGCTTCCATAGCTGTAGTAAACCAGCCAATGTGTGGCTTGCTGTTCACAGTGAAAACGGCTCAATGAAGTTCATCGAGCACCTCTGGATGATGTTACTAACTCAGACAGGACGTCATCTGGGACTCAACAATATGTACAAAATGTACGTTTTCCTGCCATGATCGATGAAGCCTTGGTTTGTGTCTACATGGACAGTCTGTTCTTTTTAAATGCTTCAAGAGTTTACTCGTTTACTCGTGTTGCTGCTTTGCTGGACTTTATGGTCATCCTGCTGTGTTGTTATCTCCAGGTGAAAAGCAGCAGCACGCCACTTTCCTTTCTTTTCCTCTCACATGTTTGATGTAGGAAGTGTGCGATGTGTGTGACTGCGTCGCAGTGCGC
Source organism: Eutrigla gurnardus (assembly GCF_963514095.1). Lineage (NCBI taxonomy): Eukaryota > Metazoa > Chordata > Actinopteri > Perciformes > Triglidae > Eutrigla > Eutrigla gurnardus. Next base: position 4,626,715 of record NC_139921.1, on the reverse strand, counting down.
TGGTTTCTGATGCCACATGTTTCCACAGCCGATGTGACACAGCTGCTGCCGTCTGGAAAACAGTAGCGAAGCATGCTCCTCCAGACTCAGCCTCAGCCTCTTCCCCCAGGCTGTTAGACTGCTCAACGCCCTGCTGCTCCGGAGCTCATCATGATGAGCAAAGACCCGTAGACCCCCCGCGGGCAGTCCAGTTTTTATGCCTGCCGGGGACAGCCGTGGCCCGAGGCATTATGTTTTCCAGTTTTCCATCCATCCTTAGCAGAATGTGAAATCTCAGGAACAGCTGGAGATTTTTTATAATTCAGAACAAATGTCCACTTAAAATCGAGGTTGAACTGACTAGAATTGGGTGGTTCACTGCAACATCCCAAAAAAACATGATTGTGGCCATAACTCAAGAATCCATTCACTAATTATGACTATTTCTTGAAGACAACATTCATAACAGCAGAAGATTGTTTTGTACTTTTGCTTAGATAACACTGAATGCAGGACTAAAGGAGGAGGTAATTGGAATGAAATGTTTTTAGTCTGTGAAGTTTTTACTTTAAATAAGTCAAGCATATGGATATTTTAAGCTTGAGAGTAAGTTCATGTATTATATTTAATTATATTGAAATATATGCATTTATGATTTTAGTTCGAGATCTAGATGCTTTTTAATTAGACGACAACTGGTTCTGGAAAGTGAAGCCGAGGTGAATCTGCCTTAAACTTGCATTCTCTCTACTGGCCATCAGGGGGCGACTCTCTGGTTTTTAAGAAGAATTCTCATTGCATGAAAGTTAATGAGAAAATGAGCCTACTTCTCTCGTAAACATTGTAAACATGAGTTTATGGTCTCAATCTCTAGTTCTCTGTTCATTTAGTTCATTATGGTCCATTTAGACTAGGGGTAGGTAATATCTCGAATATGTGTATCTCGTAGATGAGATGATTTAATGACTATATATCGTGCATGCCGCAACTACAAATTGGATCATTAAATGTTCTTAAGCCGCCAGCATACTTGCTTTAGACTGTGTCCATTTCTTGCATACAGTCTATGCTATTAATCTACAAATCCCTCAAATAAAGCTAACTATGTGCCATTCTGTTTGAATAAGCAGTATTGGCTATATTGCACATATCTGCGTGTGTGCCTTTAGGTTGAATTAAACTGGAGGGATCTTACATGTGTAGCATTTCCCCACATGTGAGAAACAATTGCTCTTGTTCTATTGCTTCACACACAGCAGACGCTGATGCACACAAACCCATATTTGCAGATCTATTTATCCACATTTACAGTGTTTTTTATGTTTACCATTAATGGGACTCCTACAGTACAGCACAGTTGGTGGGCAATCGTTCTCCAAAAGCTCCCACATAGCCGCCCCGCACATTTGTCCCACTACGTTGTGAAAAAAAACCACAGCCATTGCTGATCTTATCACCGAGAGGCTGACGGCAGCTCCGTCAGGCCGACTCTCCTTACTTGCTGATGTGCGGCGAGCCCCAAGGTTAGCAACAAAAAGTGTTTAGCTGCAGAGATCTAAATGGAGGGCTGCTCGTGCCGCTGTGAAGTGATAACATTCAGGCTCGGCTGAGGATGTCGCCATTGTGAAGAAGCTGTAATTGAGAGAGGGGTTGGAAAAGCTTATCTTCCTGAGCCCCGGAGCCAAATAAAGAAATAGTGGAGGAAACCAAAAAAAAAAAAAGAAGAGGACAGAAACAATGAGTCACTGTCGGTGGGGAAACAGTGGTGAACGACACAGATGGATGAAGGATCTTTGATTAAAAAGTGATCAGTGCCACTTGTTATTCATGGAATTGTTGTCAAGACTGAGAGTCGCCCAAACTGGGTCCAAACGGTCAACTGGCTTCTTGCAGCCGACGGAAAATGAAAAGGGGAGGAGATAAATGAGATATTCTGCTTTTGTTGCTGTGACAACGTGAGACTGAAAACAGCCCAAACATAATTATCTTGCGTTAACCTTCTCCATCTGGTGTGATCTTTCACAAATCCACCTTAAACACCATTCGCCATCTACCTGAGCACGAAGGCGTGGCCGTCTGACCTTCTTACGTCCAGAAACTGTCCAGAGGTCGGACGGTGTTTCGGTGCAGTCACCGGCACCGCTGACGAGCAAAATTCACGGGTACAACTTTAAGTGCTCATTATTATTATTAGGAATTTGCTCTAAAGATTGCAGTTTCAGACTTGTCCATGCTCCGTTATAAATTGCAGTCATTAGGCAGAAAATGTCCCAATTCTGCTTTAAAGTCGAAGTTCCCTCTCAGCAGCGCCTTTGATAAATTGATAGCGGGTCTTTTAATCTCACTGTGCTCCTTCGGGGTCCTCCCCGATGATTGCTCTGTTGATGGGTTCTTTGCAGAGAGCCGTCCTTGTCTCACAGCAGCGAGTTTACATCTCTTAGTCAGCACGAGGCCACATATGCACAGTGTTCCCTCAGCACGGCTTCTGAACACCAACCTTTTCTTTTTGCTTGTTTATTAGACATTCAGTTGAGAGAAATTGCAGAGGATTAGACTGAAAAGTCTGCAGCTGTTAACACACACACACACACACACACACACACACACATCAATAAAGTAGGTTTTTTGATTGTGGTCGGTGGTAAAGTTTAAAGACAAACTTCTGCCTTTTCTCTTGGCGACGTTTAAATTGTTAAAAAGAACCAACGTCGGCACATCACACCCTAACTTCCCATATGTCTTTAACTCTTTGTCTGAATCCAGTGAGTTTGCTCCATATGGTCAGCTTTGATGGTGCTGTTAATGCTATTCTCCCACAATCCAATGCACGAAGCAAATGGAGGAGCTGCTCACAAATGAAAAACAAAATGCACATCATTTGCTGTTGGGGTAACAACTAAGATGTGAGGACGATCACGTTGATGTCTCTTTGTGTTTCCTGTTAGTTTAAAGCCGTTAAAGTAAGAGAGGAACTGACATTTGCATGTTTTGTGGACTAAAGCAGTCACGTTTCCAAGCACCAGAGTCCCTTTAGAAAACCTCTCATTTAACTGTTGTGGGGACTCCCAGTCTGCCCTGTGCAGCTTGGTTCAGGTTCTCCCGGGCCTCCCTTCACTCCATCGGGCCCGGCATTACTGTCTGGTCCTCCAGCAGCTCTGTTTCATCGTTAAACAATAACTTGAAGAATATTGATATTTGTGTGTTCTAACTATGTGATGTAATGGTGAGCATAAAGACTGATATGGTGTTGGGTTGAAGCTGTCACATAAACAGCTTCAACAAAGTGTTAGTTTCTTTCATATTTTTCTATTGTCGATAATTAGGTGGAAAAGCACCATCTGCCGTTGGCTGCATACAACACGCTTTCCTGGAGACGCTCCCCCTCCCTCTGTTGAGCTCAATCCCCGGCAACGGCAATGTGATCGGCCCGGCAGCTGATCACTCCGCATGAGGACTTCCTTACTTGGCCTATTCCTCTCAGAAGGCCAAAGTAATAATTTAGTTTTTATATTGCCTCATTAGATATTGACAATCGCACCTCAAGGTCAAACTCACTTACCAGCTTCAGCTTCCAACGGTCTATGACAGCGTACAGAGTTCAGTTTGGCATCAAACTGTAGATATTCAAATGTGGTGATTCTAGGGGGCGCCTGACTGTAACATAAAGGCACTGATCATTGTGAGCAACAAAGAGCTAATTAAAGGTGAAAGGGACTTTTTTGTTTCTTACCATGGTATCAAATCTGGCAGCACTCAGCAGAAGTTAACAATTAAGTAGTGGAATATGTGAGTACTCAGAGTCAGATCTACGTCTATATTATTCCTATAGTGTGAACACAGTCATCTAGTTGGCATCCTTCCTGTAACTAAGATGTGTTGCATTGCATGGCTTGTGTTCCACATGATGACATAAAATGGTGTAATTGTTTTTTGTAATTAGTTATAATAAGCTCCTGGCTACATCCTTGGATGCAGGGAAAACGGCCCAAAATAGAATAAAAAAGTAGACGAGAGCTAAAAGATGTAGCGCTGTGCGCGTCTGATGATCATTTTGTGTGACAGCAATTTGCAACACACAACAGCACGCTTCACTGAAACTGTAAAAAATAGTATGCATGGTCCGCCGTGATGGCTGTGAACTGTTACTATCAATTGAGATGTTGAGTTTTGCTCCCAATAGACAATCTGTGCCAGAAAACAAAACAACCAAAAAAAAAAAAACAACTAACATCTTAGTGTTTTTCTTTTTGCTGGTGAAGCGAACCCAGAAAACCCCAGAAAGCACACAGCCTCGGGCACTGAGCCCATATAATCCCACAGCAGGCTATCTTAGGTGTCAACAGTGGCAACAAAGCCTCCATTTGTTGCCTATATGAAGTACTGTAGGTGCTGGAGAGAAGCAGACATGGCCCTCTCACACACTGAAGGGAACGGTAATGTTAATGATGAATAGTCACCTCATGAATATTTAATAATAGTTCCCATTTGAAAGCAGAGCGGTCAGAGTTCTCTGGTATTTAAACTAGTTGTGGCCACAGAGTCGATATCTGCTCTCTGAGATCCTTGCCGTCACATCTGTGGTACAAAGTGCTCGTCGGTGTTTTATAGCACTTACAGGTTACTTCAGTTGGAGTGGACCCAAAAAGTGACTTTTTTTGGTTTCATTGCTGCTGATGCACAGGTTGCAATATCAATAGGGTTCATGCCTGTGTTCTTTGTGGGCCTGAAAATTGAGATCAAAACCCTTGTTTTCTCAACCCATATCGTCAAATACGAATGCTTGTTCAGTGCAGCCAGACAGGCAACTGGTGTTGTTGAAATAGTGAGAAGGTCTGAATAGGCCATGTGGGAGTGGAGGTCGGATGGTTCAAACAAACAGATGACTTTCACCCAGGAGACAGCCGTTTGTGTCAACGTTGACTTATTTTTCTAGTCCTCTCTTCCGTCCTTCTCTATCAGCACACCGTTTTGAAGGATATCACAGCTACTAAGATGCATCCTCACAGGTGTATCATTCAGCACCTGCGGCGTATGAAAGAGGTGTGACACAAAGCTGTGGGACGTGCTGTGTTGATGTAATTGACTGTAATTGACACTTTAGAAACCTGCCAATCAGCAGGTAAGCCCCGCCCCCTAAAGCATCCCCTGCTTTCTGGTCTGGTGGATTCTAAATGGACCATAATGTACTAAATGAACATCATGCTGGATTGAAGAAGACTTGAAACTAGAGATTGAAACAATAAACTCATGTTTACAATGTTTACTGAGATAATACATCAAGAGAGAAGTAGGACCATTTTCTCATAGACTTCTATACAACCAGAGAGGAGTCGCCCCCTGGTGGCCAGCAGAGAGAAGTAGGACCATTTTCTCATAGACTTCTATACAACCAGAGAGGAGTCGCCCCCTGGTGGCCAGCAGAGAGAAGTAGGACCATTTTCTCATAGACTTCTATACAACCAGAGAGGAGTCGCCCCCTGGTGGCCAGCAGAGAGAAGTAGGACCATTTTCTCACAGACTTCTATAGAACCAGAGAGGAGTCGCCCCCTGGTGGCTGTTTATTGGATTAAATCCAAAGTGGGACACTTCCTATCTTGTCTTCCCCGCTGCTGGGAGACTTCTTTACTGAGACTAGAGCACGGTCCACACCCCAGCACCTTGAGTCTGGTCTCAGGGGATTGCCCCAAGTTTCTGCCTCATCAGCAAACATTCTGTTGTTGCCCAAACATAGGTTAGACGCCAGGACGTCGAATCTGAGCCGACACAGTTGCTAACTGAAGCTCTGCCACCTGGAGATGCTGCCTGCTCCCCTCCTGGCAAAGTACCCCCCCCCCCCCCCCATCAGCTGGGATGATGAAACAAACACAAATCTTCTGCTTGGCTCTGCCGCTCTGGACCAAGCCAATAACCAAACTCAGCTGTTCCACCCACCTGAGCAACAACGAATGTGTGATTTGTGTGTGGCGTTGCTCATGCTGTGTCATCATACTTCCCATGATCCATTTGGTAGGGTTTTTTTTAAACCGCCTTGAGCACCATATAGCATCGAGCTGCGGCCCTGTGAACGTACCAGATAATCAGTGAACAATAGCCTGCCTGACCCGAGCTGAGCTCCGCTTTGTCCACACGATTCAGCCTCGCTGAATGGCAAATGATCCCAGAAACTGTTGCTCAGTTCTTCAGCTCGAGTAAATTGCTTTCCCTCCCACCAGCAACAATAGCTGTCTCATTGAGGGAGACTCAGCATACTGGCAGTTAAACAACAAAAAAAAGTGTCACTCAACGTTCCTCTCCCATCCATTATGCAGCTCATTTTCCAAGGGAACAATTTTTCGCCTGCATGCTCTTTTCTGCATGGTAGCTGCATGTGGCGTGGCCCCGCGGCGTCCACTGATCCTCACAAACAAGGCACCCGCTGATGTTAGTCAGGCGCCAATCCCAGCCGGGGTGGGCGCTCTTTCATCCGCCTGTGATTCGGAGGAGCCCCCATGCATCAGTCAACACGGAGGGCACAAAGCTGTGTCAGAGGGGCCACTGATAGGAGGAGGGGAAGACGAAAGGAGATAGTGGCCGATCCAGGAAGTTCCTCTCCAGTGACGCCGCCAGCATTTCTTTATCGTTTCCAAATAGATTTAAAAGCAGTTTTTTTCAGAGCAAAGTGAAAGTAAACACTTGGACATAGAAGGACTCAGGACTTAAAGGGCCCTTCAATGCATTTTCTCATAGTCATATTTACTATAGTAAGTACTGTCAACTGTGTATAATGTTTCAGTGTCTCCGGACCAGAGAAAATAACTCTAATGGTCGTCAGGATTATTTCTGGCACCAGATTACATTTTCACGGGGAAATGTAATAATAATAACAACACTAACAATAATAATTCTATGATTATAATAATGCTATCAGTGAAAATCATCTTTAACTTTGTTTATTTTGTGTTTTGTCTCTTTTTTGGCAAATTAATTAACTAAACATACAACAAACAACGTTGTTTAGTTAACTCAGTTAACTAAAGTGTGGCGATGTTAGAGAGACAGCCTGTTACTATAACGATACACATGTGTGGTTCAAGAGGTGCTGGGTTATTTACACAATATTATAATATGTGTATTATTAAAAATATGTAATATGTCTTTCTTTTTTTAAATATCAGAGTTATCATTAATGCCATTATATGTGGACATCCCTAGAGTTACCTCAATACTAATGTGAATAACTGTGTTTTTCTGCCGTCTTGGTTTGAAAGTTGTGCTCAGTGATGTCACCGTGTACTGAGTACACTTCTACATTACAGCTTGTCGGTCAAACATAAGTCAGGCTTTAAGAAAAGGGTTTTTAGTACCTTGGAGGTGTGGAGAATGAGTGTTGGGTGGTATAATATATGCTAACCTGTTGCATTATGGGAAATGAAGGATCCAGCATGTTTGGCCAAACCTTTGGTTGTTCCAATTTAAAAAAAAAATCTGTCTGATGTTTTTTTTTGCGCTCTGCTCACTGGTTTGAAGTGGGCGGGGCCCTGTTGGAAAAAAACTGCTGATGTCATATATTTGCATCCACCAATAAGGCGCTAGCTATGAGAAATTCCCCGATAGCGATACTGATTTCGGTCTGATGCTGACTCACATAGCTGGATCGGGTATCGTGACAAAATACCAATCTAGTATCTGATTCTATAAGAGCAATTAAGTCAAGCCTTATGTTGCCTTACGTATAAAAGCATGATCCTAGTCACAGTGAGTCAGCTTACTAATTAAACACCGGTATCAGTTTATTACGTTGTAATAATAAAATCATGGCCATAGAATCGCCTTTCCCTGAAACAGCAGTGTTTACTTTCCTGAACAGATTATCAAAGCGGCGAGCAGACTCAGACAGTATCATGGATGACAGTGACGTGCTTGAAGTTTGCCAGCAATAAAGCTGTGCTTTCACGGCCTGAAAGCCCCGCCGCACCACCGCAGCTCCATCCTCCGTCTCTCTGCCCTGACAGGACTGCGGAGAGAGAGAGCTCGTACGGACTCATAAACATTACAGAGCGTCAGGTCTGTCCAGAGCACAGCACAACAACACACACGCCTTTGTGCCCGGGCCTGAATTGATAGCTGTGGTCGTTTGGCTTCTGACAAGGCCGATGTCTCTCTATCTGAATGGCGCCCTTCTCTCACCGACTCTCCCCCAGCGGCCGCTCTGTCACCTTTAACATGCTTAATACCCCAGTGGCGTTTATCAATGGCTGACAATGGCCTTTTAGATCCGGTTGGGAGTGTTTTGTTATGTCTGTAGCAGATAATGTTTGTTGGAGGAGAAGTTGTTATTATAAAAAAGGCTTCTGTGTTTGCTGCAGTTCACCCTCTTTAGGTGGTCTTTTGACAGATTTTGAAGAGTAAAACATTGCATAAATAAGTCCAAGTGCTGGATGTGAGACTTTGTTATCATATCAGCCTTATTGTTTTACATAACTGTGATCACCAGCGTATCAGGTGACAGATGTTACAAGCACTATCTCAATTAGTCTGAAGTGCTGGTGTAAACATTGTGTCTGGGTGATAATACTTACAGATAGCAGAAACAGGCCTGGCATGTGGCTTTATAATGGCTTGTGATAATGGCTTGTGATAATAGCAGTTTGTAGGGGAAAAAAAGAAGAAACATTTCAAGTGAACAAGCGGTCCAAACAAAGAGAATCTCCTGTAGCATCAAATGAGGAGTGAGATCATGATTAAAAGTCAAATTAGTTTGCACAAGGGTAGAATGAGCTCAATTACATGCAATAATGGAAGTAAGACGGTGCAAATGGAAAGGAGATGGATGAAATTTGGCCCTTGGCAGGTGCAGCAGCAAATGATCTCTTTCAAGGGTAGAGTCCAAAGCATGGATCCCTTCATCCCCTTTGGGTGGACGGGCAGGAAAGCATTGAGGAGTACGCGAGAGGTTTGAGATCAATGCAAATCTGTGGGCAGATGCACTTCGGTGTGTGTGTCATTTGAATTTTTCACAAGTTAGATTGTCATTTAAACAGAAGGAGAGGTATTCACTACAAGTCTGTTTGGCCACATGGGGGACCCACATTGACATATCACTTCTTAAATGTTTTAATTCTGATTATTTTCACATCTGGGAGTTACACAGCAACATAATGGTTCATTCAAAGTCGGTCTTTTTCCAGAAGGATTCAGGGAGCTGAGTGGTGACAACATGCCAGTGATTACAGGACCGTCTTTTGTTGGAGCTGTTGCTAAGCTGTTGTCAGGGGAGTTGGAGTTGGGACCCCTCTGGAGCTCATACTGTTCTCAACACTTTTCCTGCCTTTCATATTGGAAGAAAAGTGAAAACGCAAATTTCTGAGACAGAGTTATCAACTTTGTAGACAGAAATTCATCTTTGAACATGTTTTGATCATCCATCTGTTCAACATTAATATGAGCCGGGAACATGCATGTTTGAGAAATGTGTCCTTCCCCTTTAAATGGTTTTGTGGAAAGAAGGGGATGTTTCCTCTCTGCTCTCCTTCTCTAACCATGTGTTTGTGTTGCTTATGGTCCTTCAGTGTTTGATCCATACCTTTCATCAAAGTGAAGCCCAATTGGCTCCAAAATGAGAGGAGATTGATGCCACCTGGGTTAGACTGGCACACATTCCCGACATCCTGATTGGTCACAAACAGCAGGTGACAGCTATAAAAGGTCTCAGAAGGCAGCGATCTCGTTGGTCTGTGTTCCAGCTCTCCAGGAAGATGGAAGAAGGCCATTGTTTGCTGGAAGCTCTTCTTCTCATTAAGTATCGGCAGAGGGCCCTATTAGTTTTCCTTTTTTTATGGTCCGAATACATAAAAATACAGTTCTGCATGTGGCATTCTTCCCAGTCACACGTTTAAAGAAGGAAACATGCCTCCCTGGTTTACTATGATCAATACGGGAATGTATTAGTATTGACATAGCCACCAAAGCCCAACTGAATATGAATGCTGTCAAACTGCAGTGGTAATATTATATAATTGAAATGTGTCTGCCAGCATTCAAAGCATGTTTGATCGACAGTTAAAGCAAGCAGCGCTGCTCACCACCCTCATTAAATGTCAGTCAGACAGAGCGGCGTGCCCACTCAGAAGGCAGAATATTGATCCCCCCCCTCCCCTGGATAACAAGGCTCGACCGACTTGGGTGCTTGCCTGAGTTCGATCGCTTCCCCTCTCTGCAGGTCGTCCATACGGATCGCAAGACCGACTCCTCAAAACCCTAAATGTCTTCACGCTAGCCGCTGACGTCTTTTAGAGGGAGGGATGCTCATCACAAGTCTTCGTGCACGTTGATTTAATTAAAGTGTCTGAAGTTCAATCAGGGAGACTGGACCCGAGAGTTAAAAACAATCAGCTGGAGCTTTGATTAAACGCAGCCCTTTTTACGACCAAACTGAGTTTCCGAAGTTTTTGACGGTTCCACGTTTAGAAAGTGGCAGGAATTTGACATCCATCCTCTGCTTGAGGTCCAGTATTTCATCCATTGGATTTTCCACCTTAAAAAAAATGCTGCTTGTTTTATTTTGTTCACCAAATCATGTAAAACCTGTTGTTGTTGAGTTGAAACTCACTGATGTTGTGCAGAAACCGACCCAAATCTGATGGTCTGGTTTTCTTATGTGGGTCACAGGCATCCATCCATTGTCTACCGCTTATCCTGTATTCAGGGTCGCGGGGGTCTGGAGCCGGTCCCAGCTGTCATTGGGCGAAGGCAGGGTTCACCTGGACAGGTAACCAGTCTATCACAGGGAGACATGTAGAGACAGACAACCATTCACACTCACATTCACACCTACGGGCAATTTAGAGTCACCAATGAACCTATGGCCATAGGCATCAGTACTTTAAAATGAAAAGAGTTGCCTAGAAAAGCCCTTTTTGATTTCCTATATGAAGTGGGCCTGCAGGTGAAGTTTAAAATGGTGTAAGTCAGTCGTGAAGGAGGGAAGAGGGAGGAGCTCAAGGCTGCCAGTCGAGCAGAAATGCACATTCAACCTAAATATAGTGTACGTACCAGACTGCTGTCTCTCAGCACTCACCCTTCCCCGGTCGGGAGGCCGAGCATATCAACAGTATCTTGTACAATAGATTGCTTGAAAAAAACAACAGCAGCAGAGTGGTGTCATCTGTCCTTTTTCCCAGCATGCCCAGCACTCAGAATCCACTGCCAGCCGCTGCAGTCTGGATGTAGGCAGTTATAAATAATAGAAAGCCCTGTGGATTGAGAATATGTGGACCAAAAACAATGGAGGCGCCACACTTGTTTTTTTTCTCTGCCAAGTTTACATCATGCCATCACACATTAATGAGGCACAGGGCTCATGATATGCTTTTATTCTTTGAAAACGCTTGCCAGATTATTATTATTATTATTATTTTTTTACATCTGTGAGGAGCTTTGTTTTGAAGCGCTGAAACGAGTGGAAGCTTTTTTTTTTTTTTTTTGTCAGAAGTTGCCTGATGTCAGAATATAAGGGTTCAGTTTACAGGCAACTTTAATGGCTGAAGTTTGAAAAGTTTGCATTTTTATTATTATGAAATAGGTTAGCAGGATGTAGATGATTAGGTAAAAAAAATATACTGCATCAATACTGTTCAATAGGCTCAATTTCAGCAACTGCAGCCTATTAAAAACCCTCTTATGTGCTGAAGTCAACCACAACAGGCGTGTAACAGTTGGCTCTCTATGCATCCCGTTGAGTCTGTTTGTACGAGTGAATGAACATCGACTTCAGGAACACAGGTGATGCGTCATGACTTCCACCTCTGCTTGGCCCCGTCATTACACATTCATCACTACGTCTGACAGCGAAGCTCCAACTGCAGTCAATAGTGGCTGCAATGTGTTTGTAGAGTACGACACATTAAACAGCAATGTGTGTCTTTTGGCCTGAGCTTTCACTTTTAACCAGCCCTATGAACAACTCCTTTATTGTTGTCATTTTTATATATATATACATATATATACTGTATATAATATGCTATTGGACTTGCAGAAACCTCATTCAGATAAATGACCCATGGCTCAGGCAGACAACTGACATATCAGTAAAACAACAACCTGTGCTATCTGAACTATTAAGATATGGAAACCAGGGTGGAGGTTCTAACTTCCTGGAGTCTCATAGAGCAGACTAATAATCCCGACGTCCACACTCACACACTTGTAGACTTGGAGGCCGGTTCCTGTAAAGTCCACAAGGGTTTAGGTTCTCACGGTCACTTTGAGCCCTTGATGCTCACTTTCCCTTAGTCCGTATTTCGGCAGGCTTGGCTTGAGGGAATTACCCACAATTCCTAGCTTGGTGATATCGAAGGAATGCAAGCATCCGCTGTGTTACACACACAGTTTCTTCATCAACCGTTTCTTTATTCAATTTTGCTTGATGGTGCTGTTGTGACAAGAAGAGACAATGATTAGTAAATACATTATCTGACTCATTGGGCAGGAGAACGGAAGACATTCACATCAGGCAGTGCAAAAAGTCAAATACAAACCCACAACTGGCATGTTTTGGTTCCCAGTTGAACTAAACCATCTCAACCCCCTTTCAGCCTGTCACACTCAACCGGTTACCAGGTGGTGTCAGTGAAGTCCCTGAGGGTTCAGGGATTCCAGACTTAGGGGGGGACATTGACATCAGGCCTTTCCCTCACTCAACACCCCATCACCAACACGGTGATTTTTACAACGAGGACAATTAAGAACTGCCGGCGTAGCTGAACGACAGCAAGGAAGTAACATTATCTCGCTTTCATGTGTTGAACGCCGTCTCTGAAATCCTGGCTGAGCCGCCGCTGATTGACGGGTGACAGTGTGCCGTTCTACTGCTGCTGCTACCTCATGTTACTTAAATCTGCCATTATTTGTTCTCCTGGTTCTATTTAAAAAGATACAATAGTGCAACGTTGTCAGTCTGAGACACAAATGTGTTCTTCTTGTCATCTTCTTTTCCTTTGGGAGTTATGGAAGTTGGGGAGAAGAAAAAGGAACGAGAGATGAGTATTTAAAGGATGCAAGGAAAAATGGATGGTCTCTTACGAGTGTTTTTATTACCTCTTGATGTCATAGCCCAGAGTATAATAATGAGCTTCCTCACAGGAACCTGTAGTTTTACTCTCCTGCCTGTAGACGAACCGTATTTTTATACTAATGACGGGATTTTACTTGGTTCTTTTACGTCACTTAGAATCAACACATTTTAGAGAAGGCTCTCTGCTGCCTTGTGGGTTTGATTTGGACTTGTTGGTCCTGCATAGGATTGATTTAGTGTAACTGTCCTTATAGGCATAACATTTGACTAGATTTGTACTGATTCCAGTCTACAGCCTAAGTCTGAGTCTATGGGCTCATTATATATTACGTTATATTATTTATCAGCTCATTTACGTGACACATCACCTACGATGAGACTCTTTTGAACTTGAAATTATCGGCTAGCTCCACCCGGGTCACTCTCGTAAACATGAAGCAGCCATTTATACCTACATGTAGAGTTGTGCCCAGAGGTCAAAGGCCTGAATGTTTAAGTGTAGCCCTGAATATAACTTAAAAACCTAAACCTGAGCAGACCGAGCCCAGCAGGAACAGTAGAAACCGAAGAGACCGCAGAGCTACAGCTACAAGAAGTGATCTTTATAATATGAACATTTGTCTTTATGAGGATTGTAGAAAGAATGTGTGCAATTTGTATGAGTGAGTGAAAATCATTTTGATATTTTAAGTAAGTACTGCACTGTAAAATATTCTATTACAAGTAAAAGTCCTGCATTCATAATATGACCCAATTACAAAAGAATTATCATCAAAATGTACTTAATGAACTGAACCTAAACGTTGTCTTTATGCAGAATAATGCGTGTTATATTATAATATCATAATTATTGGTGCATTCCTGTGTCCGTCACTATAATATTTCAGCTGGTAAAGGTGGAGCTCACTTTAATTACTTTATATACTGCTGGCTAGTTTAATCTATAATAATACATAATGTATGCGTTTATTGTATTTTATTTTAATCTGAAGTTTTAAATTATTAAAACATGTACTTTAAAATGTAAATACGTGGCCAGAGGGGATGAAAAGCATCAGCATTGAGTTTGTTTATGGATTTGTTTTCTTGTGGGGGCATTTCCCTGGATGCCCCCAAGTCCCAGAAACCCCTCTGGTTCTGCTTGAGGAGGAAAACAGCCAATGAAAGCATTGTCATAAGATTTTTACTCAAACTTCTGGTGTGACTCGTAATTTGGGTGTGTTTGGTAGCTCCTCCCACTTTGGTCCAGGCTGAAAACTTAACCGCTGTATCAAATGACCATGACGTGTGTTAATTTGGTCATTCTCTATCGTTCCCTCTTGTGGTGGTCAACAACTATTGAAAGCATTGTTATGAGATGAGGTGGAGACATCCACCTCCCCGTCAGGATCAAACATATTACCTTTAGCGCATCATCATCATCATCATCATCACCATCATCATCAGGTTGACATTGGAATTGGTCCATTACTTTGGTTTATGAACAAATACCTGCAAAGCTAATGGGATCATCATGATCATCCTCAGCTGTAATTTATGCTAATTAGCAAATGTTTGTAGTTGTGAGCGTTAGCATTTAGCTCAAAGCAGCACTGTGGCTAAGTACAGGCCTCAGATCTGCTGGCATGGCTGCAGACAGTTGGTGTTGTTTATATAACTCTCCCTCCAAAGAGTGAAGGACAGGACGATACTCTGGCTATGAAAATATACTTCTTTTTATAACCATAAATAGGTCTTTTGCTATTCAGGACTGTTGAATTCAGCAGTTTCAAAGAGACCAAACCCTTCTAAGAGTCATATAGAAAGTAAATACGGTCCCAAAGATCCTTTTTTATCAACCACTTGTAGTTCAACAATTACACTTTTTCTGCACAGTGGAGGAATAGTTCCATTATTCCGCCTCAATTCAGCAGTTTCACATTCAAAAGAGCCTGAAGTCCAAATCGGTTGCCATGGAAGTTAGGAAGGAAAGGACAAAAGGACTGAAACTATCCCAGTCGGAGTCGAAACCACTGCAGAACTACACATTTAAGGGTAGCTTCGATTTTAAACAAAGTGTGGTCGTTACTTTCCTACAGACAGGCAGTCAAATATCAGTGCTACAATAGGGAGTAAAAATAGTGTGTACATGCTCCACATAGCCACATAGCTACTAATGCAGAGCAGCAGCACCATGCAGCTTGTTTTATATTTCATTGCCCCACCAGTAAATTGAAGGACAGATACTCTGCATTTTATTCAACTATTGCAGACAATCTGGCCCGTTTAGAGCCGTTTATATGCTCGCTTATAGTCGGCAGATGTCTAATTGAGGTTAAAGGAATTATGGATGAATAAACCAAGTCTGGAGGGAAAACACACACATCTCCGGACTGGGATATGTCTGCGAGGCGAAAGCCTGTTGGATCTCTTCGAGAGCTCACTGTTGTATGTTTAATTCAGGGGTGATCGTATGTACTCGTGGAATGCAAGTGAGTCAGTCAGCGAGTGAAAAAGAAGCTTTCCGCTTTCTTCTGCCAGTTTACTCCACTGCGGCGGTCAAGTCAAGGATCCGGAGTCCTACAGTCGGCTGTGCAGGATTACAGATATGTTTGCTTTCTGCAACAAAGGAATGAGCTTGTAAGCCAGTGTTACTGAGTGATTGTGTAATGTGATGCGTGTCAGACTTGCAACAAATGAAATGTGCCCTGTTGACGGTTCACTGCATACATTTAGTGTGCTTTTTCCTTATATGCATGTCTTTATACATAAAAAATATGTTGTATGTCCGTATCTTTAAGGGGGTTAATAGTTTTAGGATCTTCTGGAAACTGTGTCTAAGCTTGAAGCATTTTGGATGTTTTTTTTTTCTTTCTTTTTTCGCATGGCAACATTTGACTCATTTGAGCAACCTTGTTGAATAGTGCAACTTGTTCATTTGCCCTTGGCGTCTGATACAGACTCACCGCGGCACGCCGAAGTGTCTGTCGGAGACCCAGCAGGGATTTCAACAAACGCCATTGTAAATCCACTCACGTCGGTGTCGGACGGTCAGAGAAATTGACGTAGTTTAGATGGCAAGACAGTCATCTTAGGCTGGATGGTCAAACAAACACAGGACTTTCACCCAGGGGACAACTGACCGTGTCCCCTGTGACACCAAGTTAAGTGTTCACAACTGCAATTTAAGCAATATTCTCCTTTGCAAGATGACATGTTTGGGGAGAGGCGCCAGTGCTCAGTTAAGTTTGTATCGCATTCGGAAAGTGGAAGCAAGCTGCTCTAGCCTTAGTTGTGATGGTAAATCACCAGAGTGTGACAGCAAGCGGCTCACTAGAGAACTGCAACAAATGGGATGCTATTATTCAAAAAGAATTTAGTAATTACTATTTTGACAAAATTAGCACACAACTCAACGCAAACACAGACTGATTTAAAGGGTTACACATGCACTGTTTTTACGTTGAACCGAGACACCAAACAACAAGTGAAGCTGAGAGTTGGAGGTTTTGTTAGATGTGACGGTAAGCCGTCTGGCCTTTACGCTCCCGCCGTGTCAGACAGACAACAGAGCTGCAGCGCTTCACAGAGACTCGGCTAATGAGATTTAGTCTGACATTTAATAATTCATGAATTAATAAAAAAAAAGTTTGTGACAGTGTGGGAATCAATAACGGAACTTCACAAAGCGGTGAAACAGAGTTATTATCATTGGATTAAAGGCTTGCTTCATTTTTCAAACATTCACTTTACCAGTCGTGTTCAATGTTCTCCGTGGCTCTGGAGGAGCTGGTCAAGTCTAATTTAACGATGCCATAGTGATGTCATCAGTGTTGTCTGATTTGTAGGCATGGACACAGAATGCATTCAGAGTGTAGGATTCAGGATATATTTTCCTCTGCTGTTTTGCTTTTCACTATCGTTTGATTATTTTTTGGGGTCCATTGCTTGGAAGTTGACCAAATTCATGGATTTGCAATGCTATATAAAAGGAGGTGCCCTTTAGGAAGTAGCATGGGTCTTTACTTCCCCAGGGTGCACAGTTTTGCTGAGAAGATGGGTCTAATATGTCAGTATGTACAGGTAATGAGAGGTTCAAAGCTGAGACACTAATGACCTCTCATCGAAGCTTCACTCTCGTTGTAAAGGTCGTTGTCCAATGTCCTGAAACCCTGTCGACTCAGAGGACACTGTAACAGATTTTTCTCCATGTTCTTTTCTGCGGCCACGTAGTCGTGAGTGCAAAGCGTATCTTTTATGTCGGAGGGGAAAGAAGGGCTTTATTTTTGCTGATCATTTTTGACAATTAATGAGATTGGAGTTCCATATTGCATTGGGACAGAGATGTTGGAACATTTGAGATCATATGTTCATGTTGCATGGGCGTCGCTACCATATTTTAAGGGGGGGTCGGGACCCCCTACTTTTAAAAAAAAAGTTGTTTGGACCCCCCCACTTTTGCCATTAAAATATTAGTGCATGACGGGTCTAATTTGCCCAGCGTGCATGAGCACCAAAGGAAGTTTGTTTCGGTCAGATTTCAATCTCAGATGTCAGATCCAATCATGGACGTATTAAAACAGGTACGGCCCTCCACTACAACACTCCCACTTAACGCATCCACAGACAGCGTTAAACACCGGACCTCTGGGCCGGCAGTCAGACTGGCCCAGTTCAATACTGTCAATTAGAGGGGGGGATGCAAACGGCCCCTCCCAACTTGGACTGCTCCACTTTTTTGTTCAATCTGATTGGCTCAGCCTGACCCTCGGGGCCACAGAGACCCACAGAGAAACGAAAAAGTGTTGAAACAAAAACAAAGGCGGTGAAGATGAGAAAGAAATGGGTAATTTACGTAGCTGGAAAAAAAAACCTTGTGCAAATTAACAATGCACTCTCAGATCAATATTTAGGCTATCATGAGTGCCATATACACTGTGCAAAATCTTGTTTTGATTCTGTAGTCAGTGGGATAACTACTGTTGCAAAGACATTATAAAAAATGTCAGTATAACAATGATAAGCCTATTTAATTCTCATTTTCATTTCTAGGAACAAGAGACATTAGATACGGAAGAGACATGTTCTAAAAACAAACTCAATTCAAAATTTTCAGAGGGAGGACCCCCCACCCCCGCCTAAACAGGACCCCCCCCCCCCCCCCCCCCCACACACACATTTCAAATGCTGCTGACACCCCTGTCATGTCGTTCTAAAATGTGTACTCTGGAAGTGGCTTTGAGTATTATTTTTTGACTGATATTAGATTTGCAACATTAGAGGGAATGGGAAATGACACCATTATCCTCCTTTCATTGAAAAGCACATTATAATGATGATGGTGGTGTTTTTCAGGGGATGTGTACCAAACAAATGTGTTTGTAGTCTGTTGAATCTGATGTGTCGGCCAGGACATCTCTGGTGCACAACAATATTGAATCCTAAATTAATAAATCATCAGTGGCCTACTCTTTCCCAACAAGCGAGATAAATAAGCCAACATTTGTTTAGTCTATGGGTTCAAGTAATTAAGGATTTATATAGCAATGATCCCATTGTGACTCAGGCAAAGCAACCCATTTGTTCCAATATTTCCAAATATGAAATACAATTTGCTTTAGAATCCATTCATATCAATGCCCTCCCTTAAGTACCATTGAGGAACTGGCCACAACGGACCCCTATGCTAAAGGAAATATTTCAATATTGGGAGAATTGGTAAAGTGAGTCCAGAATCCCCAAGTTTTAGACTTTTGGAAGGAAATAATCAATACAACTCCCAACACCATCTACAGAGAAAGTCCTGTACGATTTGTATTCTTAGTCTCCTTCTAGAAGCATCGGCCCGGAGAACGTAAGTCCATTAACCTTTGCCAAATACAAGTGAAGCGCTGCTGTTGACATTGGGCAATTGTTTGTTGTCCATCTCTGAAACTTTGGATTGAAGGACTTTCTTCTTGCATAGTTATTGAATGCGACATCCACCTAACTAAATGTATTTTCATCATTATAATTTTTTTTCATTTTGTAAACAATCATTGCTTTTATTTGCACTGGCTTAAGAGTTCATGGGTAAATGGGGTGAAATACATCAAGGGACACATGAAAGATACAGTAATTGTGTTCTCTATGTGTCTGCATGTCTTTCCTCCAGGTAACGCAATTCTTCCCACAGTCCAAAAGCATGCAGATTTGCTTAATTGCACACACTAAAATGCATTCCTGTTGCCGTGTGAGCTCTGTGATAGCATGTCGACCCGTCCCTGGTGTCTCCGACCTGAGCACAGACAGCAGAGGACAACCAGGCTGTGGTAATGGATGATGTGGAGGGATTTAAAAGTGAGGGCGTGTAGAAGCAAGCTGGATATCCTCCGGCCTCTTTCACCACCGATACGTTGAAGCCTAATTAATCTGCATTGTTACGCTGAATATACAAACTGCACCCTGCCTGAGAAGATAACGATGTCATTAGGCTCATCAGGGATTAAGAGGCCAAAGATGTATTTTAATGATAGTCCAGCATAAACCTCGTGGTTGACAGTTGACACAAACCAACATAGAGAAACGTTGAAGGGCCAAATAACACAAGTCAACGTGTCTTTATTTAAGGTGCGTAAATGTTCAGTCAAACAAGATTTGATGTTGGTCTGGTCAGGCCATTTAGAGTGTAAACGTGTGAATGGACATCTCTAGTGTGTATACACATGATGTATGAATCAAAAGACTTCAGAGCTGGGACTGCAGTGCCATTTCGACACACACACACACACACACACACACACACGCACACGATATTACTTCAAAGCTGCATTCTGTGGATAACAGCAACATTATACACTATGATTCCTTATAATGCATTTGAAATTCAAGTATATTAGATTCAATACACTTTAAGATTCATAAGGACACATGCGAGTAAAGGCCAGCTTTCTTCAAATTGAATCCCAGAACCACACAAATGTCAAGGACACAGCGATGCAGTGCTGCAGCACATCCAGAAGCAATAAAATAATCTCTACGTTTCCGATGCATCAGAGTTTGGATGATACAGTTATAGTGACAAATGATGAACGGAGCATGCTAGTGGCAAAAAGAAGGTCTTTAGTGGACGTACGATGACGATGAGTTGTTGGAGGGACCCCCTATTGCACATGATATAAAAAAAGTGGCTTACTAAACTGGCCAATAATAATGTGTAATGCAGCATATAGTGCCATCTATAAATGTACTTTGTAATGATGTATGTATACAATACTGAGCCATTAACAAAATTGCTGAAAGATTCATATATTTATAGAACAGATGTTAATTCTTTATTGGCATTTCTAGGTCACAATTTCAAAAAATAACATTATAGAAATAGGAAGATTTATATTCTCTCTTTATATGTTTTGTTCATGTTTATGTCTTTTTTTTTTTTTTTGTGGACACATTTTTAATTTTTGAAAGAAAAAAAAACTTGGGATCAAATCATTTCAGGGACCCCCTGCAGTAACTCAGTGGACCCCCTAGGGATCCCGGACCCCCCTGTTGAAGATCTCTACTCTATAGATTCTTTTTCATTCAAAAATCTGGGGAGAACAGAGAACAGTCTGTAATCCCGTGCTCTGTTTGGATATTAAGAGTATTTAATCTGTGAATAACTTTCTCTTATCTCTCTAATCTATCTGAGATTATGGGCTGCATAAATGGATTCTTTTGAAGTTATGATTCATGTGGAAAATTGATTTCTTACATCTTCTCTTTAAGACAGTGCTACTTCACAGGCCTACCGGGCAGACTTCAGGAAGTCATGTCTCATGTGAATATCAGGAAACATTAGCGGAGAAAATAGGTTCAATACCGAAAAAGTATTTTGGAAGATGATGTTTTTTAATCACCAGTAACTGCTGAGATAGTATAATACCAATCCTGTTAACTCTGTCTCTTAGGCTCTTATATGTGGGGGTCACTGTTTAGGTGGGGGTCCTCAAATTTTGAATTAAGGGTGCACTCACAGCGAGGCCATTCGATCCGTAACGGGCCTCGGCACGATGCCCCCCACACTGCTCCAGCCCAAACAGCCCCCCTAATTGGCAGTATTGAACTGGCCCAGTCTGACTGCCGGGCCAGAGCTCCGGCGTTTAACGCTGTCTGCAGTAAGCGGCCGTGTTGCAGCGGAGGGCCGTACCGTCACCTGTTTTAATACGTCCATGATTGGATCTGACATCTGAGATTGAAAAAAGTCAATCATTGATCAACCATTTACTTTCAGTGAATCCAAGAACGATAAAGATTAAATTAAATTCCGCAAGCCCCAGGAGGGCTGGGGAGGCTAAACAGTGCTACTGTGGGAAGTGTAGAAACAGACGCTGTTCACGTGGGCGGCGTTCATAATTTGCCAAATATTCATACAGATTTCTGTGTGAGAAGTGAGAGGACGTATCGTGTCAAGTGGCTTTTAAAAGCAACTGTGTGACAGGAATGTAGTTCATAATTCAATATGTTGGTCCTTGTGAGCATACACCAGCATGTGTAGGGCTTTTGGAATGCTGTGTGTTGATGCATCTTCACTAAACTGTTCAGAATTGGACTGTAAGGGGAGCATTTTGCTTTGAGTCTAGTTCCTTGCAGTTCACGTTTCTTCTTTCTTCCAAGGATTTGTATTCTCAAAAGGTATTACCTCAGAAAAAAATATACATGTTGCTGTAGAAATAATAACAAAATGATGGACCACATAGGAAATGTGCTTCAATTTCCTTGATTGGGGGACTTTTTCCCAGAACAGAGCGGCAGTTGAAGTGTCCTGCCTGCCAAGCACATGCATAAGCAATGGATATTTTGCTGACAAAAGGTCAGGAGATACAAGGTAGATGCTGGTCTCACTGGACTTTGGCTGCATTTCAAAGAAAACTGTCAAGGAAAAAGCAGACAGTAATTCTAAAGGCAACTGGGCAGAAAGGCTGAAGGCATTACTTGTTCGTGAATATTTTCAACTATGTATTCAGGCATGTTATAAATATCAATTAAAATCATCTCACATCTGTTGAGAAATAAACAACACCAATGAAAGGAAAGACATGACACATGAATGCTTTTTTTTGCTCAAAGTCATATAGTAGTAGCTAACTAGCATTGGTAGCGTGGTAACGACCTGTCAATCACCAGGTAGCCCCGCCCCCTAAAGCATCCCCTGCTTTCTGGTCTGGTGGACTCTAAATGGACCATAATGTACTAAATGAACATCATGCTGGATTGAAGAAGACTTGAAACTAGAGATTGAGACCATAAACTCATGTTTACAATGTTTACTGAGATAATACATCAAGAGAGAAGTAGGGTAACTTTCTCATAGACTTCCATGCAATCAGAGGATTTGTCCCTTGGTGGCTGCTAGTGATGTCCAAAGTTTCTTTATTTTCTGAGCCCAATAGATGGCGCTCTCTGTTCAACAAAGGGTTGAAGGCCGATATATTTCCATTGCTTTCAACCCTTTGTTGAACAGAGAGTGCCATCTATTGGGCTCAGAAAATAAAGAAAATGCTTCACGAAGCTTCATTTGGACATCACTAGTGGCTGCTAGAGAGAATGTATGTTGAAGACACTTAGATATTGACTTCATTTCTGAGGCTGCAGCCTGGATAAATGTGAGCATACTGTGTTAACTTATAGCATCATACATGACGGATTTCTCAATCAGTCCCGTTATATGAAGGTGCCTTAATGAGAAGCAGCTTTGGGCAGCTTTGATTTATGTGCGTTCGATGCTGAGATAAAACACTGTCACCTTGACAACATAATGTCTGCCGCAGATCAGCAGGGTTTCCTGCAAATGACAAATTGTTAGTCGGGTTGTGCCAGCAGTCCGTGTTAAGACATATGAGGCGGAGCCGGATGCAAACCCAACACGGTAAGATCATGTTTGCTCTGCGACCTTGCATGTAGTTCTCACACCTCTTGTGTGCATGAGAAGATGGATGTTTAATGAGCATTCAGTTATTGTACCGTGGATGGGAAGAGACAAAAGGCAGTGGGATGCGACGCAGGCCTTAAGTGCCTGCTGTTTCCTTCAATTATGCATCTTGTGTTAAGTCTACACACACATGTATTAACTGGAACGGGGAAAAAAACATGGTTGTCGTGAGATTAAAGTCTGCAAAGGGAAAAGATTCCTGAAGGGCTGCGGTTCCACTCAGAACCATTTGCTCCCGCTGAAACCTTTTTTCAAGTAAGGGTTTTTTCAAGGGGGACACATCTTTGTAAATGTGTGTTCACACACAAAAACATTTTTTGTATCACACTATACACTGAAATCACATCAGTCACTTAGAAAATTGCGTGACATAGTCACGTGAAAGTCTATCAGCATTGAGTTTCTCTACGATAGAACGAGACTGAATGAAACTGTAAAAACCAGAGAACATCGATGGTACAAACAACGAGATCGCTCCTATATTCATGCCTAAATTACATTATTTTTAGTGTTGATGGAGCTGCAAAAATGTTGAATCTTACTTCCTTTCAAAATCACCTACGAAATGTCACATCATTCATCCATTTGGTGAGCTGAATAATTACTCCATATAAGGGTTCTGTGTAGAACGTCTCATTGAAGTTCACAAATCATTCCAACCCTTTATGTTGTGTTCTAGGCAGATCCCTCTGAAAGGGCTCCAGATGGAACCGTAAGGGTTTTCCTGTGGGGACCAGCCAAATCACTGGTTATGGTTCGACTTAGCCCCCTTTTAAGTGTGAAGGATTATACATAGAATGCATTACTCTCCACTGGAATTTCATTAGCTTCAGATGAGAGAATCCATTATGGCTGCGTGAGTCCTTGAATGCACTGAATCAGGTTGAAAGTGTTGCACGCGTACTGTAAAACCGGAGCTGTGTGGCTTGTTCTAAAGGTTATTTATGTGCAAAAAACATTTAGTTGGAAATCAGCTGTAAACATGTATAATGTCACAAATTCATCTTGACTTCTAGGATGCAACATGACTCACATGGAACTTGTTGGTTGGCAGCACATATAAATGTTGAACGTGGTTCAGGATGTGTTTTTGCCCTCCGTGACTCAACGTTGCCTCCGGCTCAGTGGAATCGTTTTTTTTTTTTTTTTTCAGTTTTCGGTAAGCAGGCAGTAGAAGGCTGTAACAACTGCCCGAGGACACGCTGCGGCTACGTTAGCAACGGCAGATTCACAGCCTTCACAGATGCTAACCGTTCTGCCTTGAGGGCAAAGGCCAAGCAGTGGACAACTGTGCACTGATGAGAGCAGGCAGCTATCGCTAACCTTAAAGGTCAGCAGTATATGTTGTGTAGCATGTTGCCTTTTGAGAAACACTGCTGCATGTCGGGGGGGTTAAGTGCAGGGCCGTGGTTAGCGTTAGCCTCATTGACAGGGTGTCACTTTAATGGGAGCGGGCTAACGTGAAGTGATTTAGATCAGGGGGAGATAAATAGTTGACCTCCCCACTCTGTGTGTGTGTGTGTGTGTGTGTGTTTGGTCTGAGCACATGAAAATTAATGAGCTTCTTTACACACAGAGACTAATAATGACCGTGATAATAATTATGTGCAGCAAAACATTGACGTGTGAAATAACAAAGACAAGCATGCTGTGTAGCTCATGTTGCTGTCAGCTGCCTAATTGTCCACGTTAGCCTCTACTGGGCAACTGGAATATCACAGTGTCATGCATGATGGCAAAAAACAAAGCCTTGGCCCTGACTACCCCCAACGCTGGAGAGGCTCCGGAGCTTTCTAATCCACGCTAAGAAATATCAGCTTTCAGCTGACCTCGGCCTCGCTTCTTGAAATCCCAATGCCACTAGGCTTTACGACAGGCTAGAGGCGGGTGAATAGGGATAATTTAATGAAACATTAGACGAGAGCACTCCACAATCCTTAAACAAATTGCCTTTCTGACTGCCAAGCTTGGTTCGATTCGGTTTGCCTGAAGGAAGAGCCGAGCAAATCTGCAGAAAAAGAAAAAGAGAAGCACTCATTCACCTGCAGCATTCAGATGTTGGCTATTGTTCCTGGAAAAAAAAAACCTGAAAAACAATTTATATATACAAGATGAGGCTGGGGCTGCAAGATGGTGTAGTGGGTAGCACTGTCGCCTCTCAGCGAGAGGGTCCCGGGTTCGATTCCTGGTTCAGATTCCTTCTGTGTGGAGTTTGCATGTTCTCCCCGTGTAAGCGTGGGTTCTCTCCGGGTTCTCCGGCTTCCTCCCACAGTCCAAAGACATGCAGGATGGGGATAGGTTGATTGGTGACTCTAAATTGCCCGTAGGTGTGAATGTGAGTGTGAATGGTTGTTTGTCTCTACATGTTGGCCCTGCGATAGACTGGCGACCTGTCCAGGTGTACCCTGCCTTCGCCCAATGTCAGCTGGGATCGGCTCCAGCCCCCCGTGACCATGAATACAGGATAAGCGGTAGACAATGGATGGATGGAAGAAGAGGCTGTGCTATGATGGCTAAGCCTCCCCTAGACAGTCTGCTTGTGGATTTATGGTTTTTCCCAAGGAGAGATTAAGTGTAATGCGGGGCTGTTGACTAGACCAGACAAAGCAGGAGGAGCCCTTCCTCTTGTCGGCAGCCACCTATGGCCATAAACAGGTGGCTGCTGGGTAATGGCACATTTACCGACGATGCCAGGTGAGGGAAGACTGGCCTTATTAAGATTTTGGCAGGGCCGCCATTTACATGACATCGCAAAGGAGATTCACCCCTCATTACCTCTGTGTGCTGCGTAATGTACCTAAGCTTGGGATTTCAAGCTGGCCACTGAGTAAAGCCTTGAATTAGCTTAATGAGAGCAGCCGGGCACACGACTTAAAGCTCACGTGGGGAGAAAGTCACAAGCAGCCACTTACAGCCAGTATGGTTATTGTGTCTGGGTGTTGTATGCGATGGAGTGATTTGTGTCCATGTTTGCATGCATGTGTCCCCATTGCTGGATGTATGTATGTGTGCAAAAGTGACGCAACCATAGCAATCAATCATAGAAAAGAGACTCAACTGACATTGTTAGCGACTCATCCAGTGGGTGTCAGATAAAGATGTAGCATTGTTGACGGGGATGGTTCAACAATCAAAAAACACTCATGAATGGTGAAATTTCATTATCAGGATATTCGTGCATATTCTCATGAGTGACTTGAAAAAGCTTCACTGTGATAGTAGAGTAGTAAAAGTTTCAGCATGATTTAAAAAGAAAAAACATACAGGAAGAATCATGTACATTATTTTAAATCGTTCCACTAAAATGGATGTTTACTTAAAAAAAAGTCATCTCTGTGATGCAGAATAAATATTTGTTTCTCAAAATTGAAGGTACAGTGACTTCTACGACGGCGTATTCAGGCCACTGTAGAAAAAAACAGCTGAGAGAGGGGGGCAACATTTAGCGAAAAAAAGTTGCAGATTTGCAACTTTATTATGATGCTAACAACCGGCATTTATACTAGCTAACTTCTTCTAATTAATACATCACAATGTGTGACAACACCTCATTAAGGTCCTTAGGGTGATGATGTCGATGCTTATTGTTTGTTTTATTTATATGAGGCCAAATTTACTTACGGGTGTTTATTAATCGGGTGGTTGATGCTAGCGGTAGCTTTCACTTGCTGTCATAGAGGAAGAAATAAGTTGCTTGACCGGATGTTTCTTGCTATGACAACATGTGAAAGCTACCGCTAGCATCTTATCCCAACTGTTCTGTTCTCAGCAACCAGAGCTACAAAATGAATACCCAATTTGTAATAAACTGTCATTTTCCACTTTAAATCAATAATAATGTTGAAATGGAGCGAGTTCACCAAGCAGCAATGTATAGACCTATACACATCAACAACAAAAGAAATCATAATGATGTCGGCAGTCCATCGTCTCTTATTATAGACAAACGGCATCGAGCTGACTTTAGTCATCACATGGTTAGATTTGATCTCCGCTGACAGGAGATGTTGGATGCATACGGGACGGAACTGCAAAAAATGGAGTTTGTTTGTGAGCGTGTTTATTTGCAAATTGTCAACCTGTGTAGGTGGAATGTGAATTGATTGTGTAGCGTACAATATGCATATTAGATAGATTGACAGCAGCAGGGATGTTGCCTTGTGGCATGGAAATATGAACTGTCAAACACAGCCTGCTACTCATTACCAGCAGCAGCAGCAGCAGCCAGGTATATGTGGGCCTCCGTGTTTGTGAGCCCACATCTGCATGAGTGTCTGCTGTGAAGCGAAGCCATTTAAAATGAATTCTATATGACCTCTGCTCTTGATCAAACAGGGGAATAAGAAATCCTGTTTTGTCTCCTTCCCTCCTCATTATTACCCCGCTGTTTCCGCTGTGAATTGTCCAGCTGTGCTCTGGGACACAAAGGTTAGAGTAATGTCTCGCTTCACACACCAATTGCAAGTTGTAAGTAACCGCCACAGCGCACAATACTAAAGTTGTCATTTTATTCATGAAGTAGTGGCATTCCAATGATGAAATTAGAGAAGAAAAGCAGATGGAGGGACAGATGAGCAGAGATCCTGGATGTAGTAGTCCTTGTTCACGCATCCCTTGGCCAATCACACTTGCTTGCTTCCCAGCAGCTCCATCGGCAGAAACCAAGAGTCCTGAATGGAGTTTGGCTATGCGCTTGTGACGTGAGAAGCCAAAACCTCTCAGCTTAGACTTGTGGAATAAGTCTCCATTTAGCCATCAGTAAATGCTTGGGCAATCTTGTGATCACGCTCACGCACGCTTTCCCCAACATCCGTAGTGTGCATGATCTAAACGAGTCCACTGACAAGCTGAACATGGAAATCACATTAAACCTTGCAGCCCTGTGTGGTTATCACTGTGCATGGTATTAGAGGCTCCCTGGCAGCAGCCAAAGGGAAACATACCTTTTGTTTCTGGACATTTCTTCATTCAAGTTATTCCATAAGCACATGGATCTATTTCATCCCCCAAAAACAGATTGTTGGTGTTTGGAAAGTCATGGACTCACTCCAGAAAAAACTGTCTCGGGTGTCGGATAGCTCAGTTGGTAGAGTTGGGGCCTTCCTGCATGTCCTCTCCAGGCAAAATTGAAAAAAAAAAACAATCCATAGAAAACAGATAATATCCTGGCACAAAATGAAGTTTACAGGTATTTTCTCCATCCAAAAAATGAAATATTCTGTACCGTTAACAGACACTTCACAAAAAAAACCACTATCAGACTTGCCCTTCTACTAAAACAAACCAACTAAAACGCTACTCGGTTAACTCCTTCACATGAATCACTTTAGAGAAGCATTATTTATGCCAATGCAGTGTGAGGAAGGTTTATCCAAATCTGAAAATCAAATGGAAGTCGTCGTGGGGCCAGCGGAGGTTCTCGCTCCAAGAATTTGGTGAAAAATTCCTTCATATTAAACATAATTAAAACATTGGCTCATATTTTTTACCCACTTTTGGTGCAGAAGTATACTTTCAGATTATTCATGTTGAAGAAACGGAAAGGCCAGTAGACCTACAGTTCATGCAAAGTGTCTCTCAAGTTGGACGTTATTTATTGTCGTATGCACAACAATCACAGAGACGCAGACGATGGCGATCAAAATCAGATCTCTAGAATGTAAGAAAAGTAAAATAACAGTTAAATCTTAGTTAATATTAAAGTGACCACCAAGAGAGGGACCAATATAAAAATGTGTAATCTGGTATCAGTCATCAGTCTGTGCTGATGTTCTGCATTGCGGTGCCTCGCTGCAGCAGATGTAAGTGGACGGAGGGAGAGCGCTGAGTTGGGTTTCTTTACACCTGAGGGATGAAGGAGACAACATGGTGTATGGAAATGGCTTTTCAGACCCCAATTTCACAAGCAACATGTGTTTATTTCATCTAATAATTTATGACTATATTTTCATAGTGAGTGTAATGCATGATTTGGTGGAGTATCATTTCCAAAGGTTGATAGCTGCTATGGCCCATCAGCCAAAACCAAAATGTTTCCCCTGCGTTTCCCAGCTGCTCAAAATTAGCCATCGGCACATTTTTGAAACAGTGCATATCATTTTTTAAGGAGCTTAATGGCCGGTGCTCACTGGCTGAGGGTTTGTTGTGCTCTGTTGCACAGGATCTCTCAGCAGAATATCAAAATCCATGTCAATGTGGATGGTGCTTCAGTGAGCTGTTGCTAAAAGGACAGACTGGATATATTATTTTATTCAAATATTAGTAAAGAAAAGAACAAGAAATCCATGTTTCCCTGGTAAGACATCATTTATGCTGAGAGCTGTCAGAACTGCTTGTTGGATGGTCCATTAATCTGGAAACCGTCTCCCCCACAGCTTTGATATAAACAGAAACTATGCAGACGTGTCTTTTTCCATTCTTTCCACACCTTTTTATCTCACTTTCTACATGAATGTCCATGTACGACACTATGAATGTCTTCCAGGAGAGACGGTCTGACCGCCATGTTTAAATCAGATTTCTCCATCTCGGTGACGCCTGGCTTTCCACCAGGCCTCCAAGTGTGGCTGTTTGGAACAACTCTGTGCTTTTGCCTTCCCGTGAGATTAAAGGACTCCATGTACGAACTGGCTCTTTTCAAGCTGAATCCAACCCGACGGATCCTTGATCGCAAGTAACAATGGTACTAACTAGTAGAACACAACAAAAGGTAACACAGTCCAGCAAATTTGAATAATTACCCGAGCTGTTTCTTACAGATAACATCAGTTTAACGACTGATTTCCTCGTTCAACTGCGACCTTCTGCATTTGCTGTAGTTACAATGAAGGATTATGAGCGACAATACAAAAGGAAGCTGGTTTAAATGTTGGCTTCATTACAACATTGTATGATCTCTCAGCAGATCAAATCCTGTCAAAATGGAGGAAGCTGAAGTAAAAACTAACACTAACTTATGCATTTGTACCTAAAAGAAATGTTCTGATGTATTAATGCTCACATTCAGCAAACATGCTGAGTAGTACCAGTAATAGTAGATGTACCACCTGGTCTGTGTCAAGCATAACTTACACTACCAGCAACATTTCAGACGTGAAGAATTATTTCAAGAAATAATTGATGCAGGTTTTGCTGTCTGTGTTCTCTAACGAATGGCTCTTCCAAACAGAGTAACCTTCTAAGTTGTTCTGCAGAGAAAGTTTGACAAGTTTGCTTCTAAATATAGTATCTCATAGGGTTGAGGAGGAAGGAATTATTGCATCACCTTGAGAGTATCTAGTAAGTGGCAAGTCCCTGAGAGTTGGTGCAATCTTGCACATTTCTCAGGCAACCATTTTGCTAATGGAGTTGCAGAACCGTTTCCTGCAAGATGGGGAAAGAGGCTCCAATGAGGCAGTGGAATGACAAGCAATAGACTGGAAAATATGAGATGTGGGGGAGGTGGGGGGTGGACTCAAGCTGATGTGTTTATTCGACACTGCGGGTTCCCAAAAGAAATCGTTGTGGGCAAATGCATTTTAAGTCCCACGTGACAGGAAAAAGTAGACACAGCTAGTGTCCTACCATTGAAAAGAACCTTGAGAAATCAAACACACCCTCCAATGTTGTGACTTTGGGTGTTTGGTGTCAGCAGTTCATACGAGGATTCAGAGGAAGGGTTGGAGTCATGTTCAGTCAGCATGAGGTTACCTGATTTCCCCCCCAAAACTTTTAGGCCAATCCTGTTGCGTCCGGACTCCATTCTGGGCACGTTGATGAGTAAAAATCTGTTGTGGTTAAGATCAAATTTCCAAGCAGAGAAAAGCATAACAATGTTAGTTTAGGACTCTCAGTTAGATTTCTCAGGTTCCTCTACTAGAAAACCAAATCACAGTTTTGATTTTTATTTTCACACCATTAAACGAATCACTGTTGCTTTTCGACGGTTGACGTCAATCAGCAGTGAAACAACCACACAAGGCTACATTACATTATTGACTAAGCATTCAAGTATGTTTTTATGTGTCCTTTAGGCCCAAAAGAAAAATCAATCAACAATCAATACCTTATAGGTTTTTATGGCATTGGCTAGCTGGAGTTATGTACACCCAGTCTGAAAGAAAGAACAGTAAGTCATTTCAGGTGGAAAAGTGAAGCCATGATACAAAAAAATTGAGGATTTATTGAAGGAAAAATAAAAAACTAAATAAAGCTACAGTTAGGTGTGAGATTAAAAAAGTAAAGGAAATAATTTATGTGGCAAAATGTGTCTGTTGTTAATGTATAGGTTTAAATGTCAAGCGAGTTATAGAAGTCTGATGTTGAAGAGAAAATTAGGTAGAAAAAGTTAAGTTAAAAGTTGAACAATTAGGCTCATGTTATAGATGATAAAATAATTTCAAGTAGAAACAATTAAAATTTGAGGTAGAAAAATCCAACATAGGTCAACATGGTGGAAAATACTAAAAAAAAAGAATAATCAAGCTAAAGTTAAAACACTTTAGTTCAAAAGGTTATGAGTTTTTTTGTTTTTTTGCCGTTTCTCACCATTGATGCTGCATTGATCAAATACATGTGAAATGTATATCTGCCACCTTCCACACATGGACTGTGCGTATCATTTCTGGTTGAAAGCATGCAGAGCAGCTTATGTAATCATTTTTTCCTCTTGGTACATCACGGAAGACAAAATGGAGAGGATGAATATCTCGGCACGAACACTCTCTGAGTTATTCTCAGCCAAAGCTCTACAGTTGCCGTTTTGAGAGGAAGGGTAGCTGGCGCTGATCTGCTTCGCTGCATGTCCATCCTGCTGGACGGTGATACATTATAGCGACGATAGAGGGACACTTGAATAAATGACTTCAAAGAAGCAAGTGAGATAGCAGCCGCCCAATCAGATCTCACTTTAGCAGGATAATAGCATTCAGGTCCCCGGAGGCAGAAACGAGGATGTGCCATAAATTATGAATTTCCATGAGAACAGATATGGATGGCGGTGTCATGCAATAATTGGCACAGCACTTAGCTCCGAGTGAAGCTAGCTGGTGGCTGAGTGACGCGACGCTGCAGGCGGCGACACCGAACGCACGCTGAAGTGATTCGCGAAGTCAGCGTGACACAAAGAGGCGCCTCCAATTATCGCGTTGACCCGAGGCCATGCGATGTGGAAACCTCGTTTGAGGAGCTGAAGCGCCGCGTGCTAGCTCGCCCCGGAGGGTCTGAGGTGAGCGGAGCTCTCTGGGATGATTGAAGGTGAACTTGGAAATACACCTGTTGTATTAAAACACAAGCTGATGCAGCAGCACTGAAAACGGGCTCATCCATGAGTATGTCTCTAGTGAGAGAAGAAAGTGCCTCCGCTAGCAAGGTTTTCAGGTATGCATTTAACTGATAGTGAAGGTTTGTGGCTAAACAGCCTTTCATACTTCGACTCTACTGAAACCTTTAAATGGCTTTTAAATACACTTTAACAGTAGACTTTTTAAAAAGGGAGATTTCACCCACCTTCTCCATGCTAATATACCTGCTGGTTTGTTGCCAATGCAACATGTTTATCCAGAATCAATGTGATAGTAATAAT
Organism: Eutrigla gurnardus; assembly: GCF_963514095.1. NCBI lineage: Eukaryota > Metazoa > Chordata > Actinopteri > Perciformes > Triglidae > Eutrigla > Eutrigla gurnardus. Next base: position 4,594,192 of record NC_139921.1, on the reverse strand, counting down.
ATCAGACAGACTATTCTATGCTGTACTACGTGCTGATTGGCTGGTAGTTGCACACCATCCACTACAACACATTTTTTTCTACACAAAGTGTTACATTCAGCATGTAATGCCGATTCAAACCACAGCTTGCTGTTTTACATTTCTGCGTGTTTCACCAACTGTGACATGATTCTACGAGAGTTTCACCCTCCCCGATTTAGTAAACCAATTTATAAAAGCTCATCCAAGCCCAGCACAAATCAATTCCCTCCTGCATGGCATCATGGCTTCAGGATTTCATTAGGTTTTTTTTTCAGAAAAGCATATTTGAAACCAACACCTTGTTGTCATGTGGACTTTTTTTTTGTTACGCACCTAAACAATTCCTTCAAAATCATGGTACCCTGAGAGGACGGATGTGACTCCAGACCTCGGTCAGAGTTTGGGCCGACCCCGTCTTCTGTCTTTCTAAAATAAAAGGATTTGGATGCCGTTTCTCACATCCCTGCTCTCCGCTTCTCCTCGTTGTTTTCCTGCAGGTGAGCGAGTGAACGGATGAGGTGGAGGACTTCTTCTTCCTCAGCGCAGACGTCACCTTGCAACGTTCATCCGGGGGAGGAGGGGAAAGACTCGGGATTGTTTGTTGCCCGCAGGAGGAATTCAAGGTCAGTACTCAGCTCAAACCCACACACACACACACACAGTCAGCTTTGAGAACAGATTCATAGATGGAGGGAGCCTCTTCTTTTGTATTGCTGTTTGTATTAAGAGGAGTCAAGTGAGCTGATGCCATTTTATGCATGAGCTGCATCGCTATCATGAACAAATGATTCCAGAATAAATGAAGAATCCTTTAATATCCAAGCAGATTATCTTTTCCTTCCGTCCTCCTTCCTCGCTCATTTAATCCACTGTTCAATCCCTCGTATGCTGTTTCCTGTCCTGCGTTTCTTCCTTTGTACTTTATGCCTTTTTAGCGTTTGAATCAACGTCTCTGAGCTAATGTTGGGCTGGCCGAGGTTGTTTTCCTTGGGAAGTCCACACACCGGGAAGTATTTGAATGGTAATTGCTTCCCCACAGATCGGTGGCTCACTGATAAACTGGGTTCGTTGCAAGAAGAGAGACCCACTTGCTGCCAACTAAACTGCAGCTCCCCAAGTGTTGTATTTACAGGTTATTTACTGCTATGTAACAAATAAAAAGGGATAGCCTGGATGTCTGCCTGTTTCATGTGAATGTAGACATCAGTTTGAAAAAGCTTTTAACCCGTCAGTCCGGCGGTTTCGGCCCAGCAGGATCGCGTTTCCAGTGGGAGGCGTTCAGTGTTGTGTTGCTACGTTGCTGATTACTGCTATCAAAGTTGCTTTAAGGCAAAAAGTAAATTGAAATTTCCAACATGATGAATCTATAAATAATTGTTTGCTTCCTTCAGTCTTTATTGTTATCCATTCCTTCCGTCAGAATTTATATTTCATGCCATATATTATATATTTGGTACCTGCATTCTCTGAGCCCCTCAACTCTCTCCGCCTTCCATCTTTTCTTCTTCCTTCCTGTGATGGGAACGGAGAACCAGTTCATCACATGCCATGTGACTCACTACCAAGCCAGAGCTACAACACCCTGTATCCAATAGTATCAAGGTACTTCATTCAATACCCATCATGTGAATGGAAAGCTGCCAGTGTGCATCACTGGAGAAGCTCTGATACTACCTGGTACTGGTTTATTTCAGTTTGGTACCCAGTCCAAACAATGCCATATTTCCAGGCAGTATCGTGTTCCATTTTGTTTTGGAATGAAGCCACGGCGAAGGGAAAGCTGCTAATAATCTAGTGAGATATATGGCAACTTAACCTCTTTTAGGTAGCTCCATTCTTTTATATCATCCTGATTCGGAATCTGTTCCCTCGTTACCGGGATCTTTTCCTGGGTGTACACATGTGGTAATTTAATGAAATCATCTCCATCGATTCTCGAAACTTCAAGTCCACTAACCATATTGATGTCAATCACCTTTTCCTGTCCCAATGTTCGCAGCAGGATTCTACTGGGTGTAGCTTTAACTTGCAGCATTCTTCTCAAGCTTTCCGTGCAGACACTTCCAGTACTACCTGGGTCGAGAAAGGCATATGTTTTTAGTCTGTAGTTTGAATTTTCTAACTTGACCTGCACAGGAACGATCGCCAGCTTCTGTAGGTCTCAGGCCCCGGTAGTGATGTCCAATGAAGCTTCGTGAAGCATTTTCATTTTCTGAGCCCAATAGATGGCGCTCTCTGTTCAACAAAGGGTTGAAGGCCGATATATTTCCATTGCTTTTAACCCTTTGTTGAACAGAGAGCGCCATCTATTGGGCTCAGAAAATAAAGAAAATGCTTCACGAAGCTTCATTTGGACATCGCTATAATAATCCTAAAGGGACAATTCTTTCCCTGATAACATGAAAGCACAGGCCAAAGTTGCATTGAATTACATTTGAATGTGTTCAAGCTGTTTTCAGTGAACATTGTGTTTTTAAGGTAAATATTAACGGTATGTGATATGTTCAAATATAATCTTGTTTATATATAAAACGTTTTTTTGAGACTTAAATACAGTTGTGTGAATATTTATAAAATAGATATTAGAGGGGGAATTTTTGTCTTCCTAACTCTAAGCAGCTTATAATACATAATTAAAATTAAAATTAACTAAACTAATCCCAAGATGTTTGTTTAATCAAATTATTTTAATAAAAATACAATCAATGAATTGCCTTACCATTTGAGTTTAGTTTAGTTTAGAGTTTTATGGAAGTAACCACCATAGATGAGAAAAACAAAGTCACTGATAAGATTGACTTTGCGATGGTTGAGATGATTTTTGGAACGGTTTTGGGACGAAGGTGAAAAAAGTTGTCAAAGAAAAAGTGTGGAGCTGCATGCTTGTATCCAACTACTTTTTCAGGAATCGACAAGGGAATCGATAAAGAATCAGATCCAAAAGAGGAATCTATAATGGAATCAGTATCAATAAGATCTTATCGGTTCCCGCCTCCCTCCCTTCCTCCCTTCTTTTGTCTCTTCCTACTTTCCCTCAACACTCGGTATATCTGAAGACGTTCCTCCTTTCGGCTTTGCTTCCTGGTGAATGTGAGCAGCACACAGAGCCAATGATAGCCTGAGATCAGGTCTGGGACATGATATTCCCCCGAGGACTGATGTCTGGCTGAGATCTTGTAGAATATTCTGCCAAATGATGAGCTGAGGATAATAATACCTGTTTTGAGAATCCCGGGGCACGGTGAAGGACGAGCAGGGTCCGGTCTGTTTTCTGTGTTTCATTGGCACCGAGGCCGGGTTTCCAATCAAATATGGAGGGAAAGACTTGATATTGGACTCACGGAGGATTTGATTTGGTCTCATCATGCTCGCTGATTTTCCCAAGTAGTTTTCGGATATCTTTGTTTCATTCACTGATTCTCGCTCGTGGACTGAAATCAGTTAGAATGTGAGTTTACCGGCATGGAAAATAGGAAATATAGGAAAAAAGCAAATGTCACAAAGTACATCAAGTATTAAGCCTCTAATCTAGCAGACACTTGGCATCTGTAGACTTCAGTGAGTCACATTTAGCTGTGGTGCTTTTCCCTTCAGAAGTGGATATTAAGTGTCAAGTTTGACGACAGTAGCGTGAAACGTTATTGGCCGTGTTGACGCAGAGCAGCAGTTATTGGTGAAGCTTGAGCTAATGAACTAACTAATAAAAGTAATGAGCTGTGTGCTGTGCAGTCATATAAACTGATAAACCTTCAGAGCTCAGAAAAGTTCCACATCAGTAATGTTTTAAATCGCATTTAGCTTCTAATACGTCTCCTGGGCAGTGCAGGGTGGTTGCAGGCAATTTAGACCTTTTACAGTATTTTACTAATAACAGTACTTCACCTTGTGAGGCAACATGTGGTCCAGGTGACCCCACGTCTGTAGGAACTCCCACAGAGGAGGTTTTTCAACACACCTGCCCTCTGTCCATCTCTGGACATATCTTGTCTCCACCATAGTGTCACAACCAAGGAAGTGTGTGGTCTGAGCAAAGGTGCCGGAAGTAGGGGGGGATAGGAAGTAATACCCCATCTTGATTTAGTGTTCTACTAGAGACCCCCTTGTGGTGGGATCACTATCATCAATAGCTTTAATGTGAATACGGATGTGGTTACAGAGCTCCCTAGCAAGTCAAGCTAACTGCTGTGACACGAAGGATGAAGTTCGCTGAGAGATTTCACACCAAACTAAATGACACTACGACAAACCGACCACAAAGTGTGACTTTCTGGACTTGCAAAGTCAAACAAACATTTATAATTCATGGTACATTAATTGGTATAAAAAAGTATTTGTCTCTCGCCATTGACTAGCGTACATTTTTTTCCCCGAAATTAGGTGGAGACGGGGGAAGGGTCGTCTCGATAAACACAGAAAATAGTGTCCTGTTCATGTCGAGCATATTAACTTAAAGAGAGAGAGACAGAGGGCTGCTGTTGGCTAATTCCCTCCGTACCAACAGACTAGCCCGGTGGCTGGAACATGAACCAGCTGCTGGGACATAAATAGTGTGGACTCCTGCTCAGTGCACTGCTGAACACAGAATACAACTGTATCAACAGGCAAACATGCAGAGACAAACAAAATACAACTGTGCCATATATATTTTTTTAATAAAGCAGAGAAGCATTGTTTTCTCTGCAGATGCATTTTGAGAGTGGGCGTTCTTCAACAGAATCTGTGAGAAACAATAAGAGGGAATATGTGATACGCTTTAAAACATTTTACACAAACAAAGTGATTATATAAAAACCGGCTGATGAAACTGTGTGGAAGAGAAACCGTCTGGATAGTGGGATCCCTGAACAGCTCATCCTCCTACAGCAGCAGTTCATGAACTCGTCCCAAAACTGTCATGAAGGGAAGCCCGAGACCCTTCAACAATCGCTCAGCGTTTTCAGCCGTTCGCTAGTGATGTCCAAATGAAGCTTCATGAAGCATTTTCTTTATTTTCTGAATAGATGGCGCTCTCTGTTCAACAAACGGTTGAAGGCCGATATATTTCCATTGCTTTCAACCCTTTGTTGAACAGAGAGCGCCATCTATTGGGCTCAGAAAATAAAGAAAATGCTTCACGAAGCTTCATTTGGACATCACTACCGTTCACCCCCCTGGAGCCGCCCCATTTGTGAAACAACTTCACCAGCCTAATATGTGGGAGGAAACTAAGTCAGGCGTGTTGTTTCTCATGCTTGCATCACTCAGACAAGGTGCTCCAATGTGCGTTGAAATACTGTGAAGAAATGGAGTGCTGCATGCGTTTCCTTTGATACAGATGCAGGAGGGATGCTCAGACGAACTCATGTGGTCACCAGTTGGACTTTCTTACTAACTGTATTCAAAAGCTGCCAGTCAGATTACTGTGGTTGGCTTATGATGTCATAGTATAGTGATATGCCTGCTTTTTAGATCCACTGTGATAGACGTGTTGCCAATAATTACACACATGGTTTAAAATGGGAATATCCACCCGTGGTGGTGAAGTTCCTAATGGCCGATGTCCCGGTGGTTCCTAAAGCTCCATCATGATATAAATCCATGATCTCTGGCTCAATTTTAATCAAATCACCTGAGTTACCTCTTCTATGATCTTCCTCGTCAACCACAGCTGGTTGCTAGGCGACAGGAGCAGCATAGAACAGGGGGGACAGGAACAGCTGGTGACGGAAATAGGAAATCCTCCGAGACCAGACCGTCTCATTTCGGGGATGGCTCGGTTCGGCCTCCGCGGTCTTCAGAGGACGCGGCCGACATAGAATCGCGACTGCAAGGTCGTCAGATACCGGCGTCTCCATGCCAACGCACGAGGCGACACAGCCGGCTTTCACCTGACTCCAACGTGAACCCATCTGCGTCATTATTAGATTCCTTGAGCATTGGGCGTGGTATCAGGAGCGAGAGAGAGAGGGGTGGTGGGTCAGTCAAGTGGATGTTTTGCTTAAACCTCGTCGACATTCATATTCATTTCATGCCTCCAGATTAAAAAAAAGAGAGCAGCAGTACGTAATTAATTGAACAAGAGGAATTCAAACAATTATGCAGGCCTAATTACACATCAAACTTCTGAACAATTATCATCCAACACTCATTTTGCCAGACGAGGTTGGAGGTTGCCAACAAACATCCCGGCACCTCCATCATCAGGCTCAGTGTGTCGCGGTCGAGCCGCTCATATGAAAGCTTCGTCTTGTCCTGGAGAGGTGGACTCAGGAATGCCCTTTGCAGTTATTTGATTTAGAAATAATCTCTGCAGTTTCTATCCAATTTCTTGCTCTGAAGAAATAATCGAAAGTAAACCACTCAATTATTATTAGTTATAGAAAACTGACTCACTGACTCATAAATGCATTTCATCCCACAGCAAAGGAGCTCTCCCGAACCATCATCCTGTCAACGACTGTGAAATTACTTCTCAAAAATCACGAAAGTGTCAGACCTTCAAAAGCAAAGTTTTCTCTGCATACAGTCATGAACGGCAGCCGCCTGAATTCCTGCCTTGATTAAAAAGTATTGATTCAGAATAGAAGGGCAGTCGGGCCATTTTCTGTAAGTCGTGGAGAAAAACAAGCCAGCTGTGGTCCACAGACCCTCACCTGTCTCACCCTCCGTTTAGACGAATTTCACCGTGAAGGGGCTTGCATTGGAATGTGTTACATAAATGTGTACCTAGTAGTACTCTCAGAGTACTACTCTGCCCTCGGGACTGAATTTAATTCCAACAAGCAACCAGTGTTCAATTCCTCACTTTTATAAGAAACAACATTTTAAGTTGAGCTGGAATGTAAAATGGCTTTTTAACAGTTTTAGATCGCATTACTGATCTGACAGTGCACCTCTTTAACAATAAATGCCCCCAAAATACATTTATTCATTGTTTTATATCAAAATCCAATGTTTAATTCTTCCAGGAAGACAAATTGTGCTTACATCAGCTACCAACCAACATTGTGACATCCATCAATCACACTGCAGCTGACTGCACTAAGATGGAGACGGTTGTTAGTGAGCCGAGGGGAAGACGTGCCTTAGATCTACACACTCTAATGTCGAGCAACAAATAGGTTTAAACATTAAACACTTTGAATGACAGAACCCTTATTTGCACAAGGAAGTAGACATGCATACATAAATAATGAGAATCATGCATGTTTTGGGGAAAAAATAGGAGTGCAAAATGGAAAATGATAAATTAATAAATAAATATATTTTTAAAAATATTTCAAAATCATGAAATAATGAATGCAAACAAACAAATACATAATTAGTAAAATTACTAAAACTAAATCAATACTAGGTAAATTAAAGAGACAATTAAATAGGGAAGTTAATGAATCAGGGAATTAATGCAAAGGAACAGCAAATGAATACAGAAATATCCATTTGTCACATTTGATGAATTAATGCCTCTTTTGCATTATATTTTTGGCAAGTTTAATAGTAGATTTATTTGTCGAGTGATTCATTTAATTTATTGTTGATTTTGACATTTCATTGGGAAGGTCAATGTATTCTGTCACTGGGACTTTTCTTTTAGTCTGTCTTTTGTTTTACTTTGAAAGTTCACTCCCTACAATCATGTTGATTCTTACTTCCTGTCGTTGTGTGTGTCTGATCAGTGTCACCTGACCCTCATTAGTGCTGCACATGCCTCCCCTCCTCCTCCTCTTTGCATTTCAACGTTCATTTCCTTTTAGTAAAATCATTGTTTGAACTATTTGTCATAGCTTTTGTATGTGTGAATAAATTTAACTTAAATCTGCTCTTTTCATTTTAGTTTTTTTATTGACATTAATTATAATGGTCTAAATAATGTACAATGGCATCATTTTAAGTTAAAAAAAAAGAATTATTTTCTTCAGGGAGGAACCCCAAACCCAATATTCCCTCGTGCATTTCTCATTTTATCTACCTTGTGATGCTGATTTGCTGATACACACACCAACATGTGAATTAAGGAAGCTATGTAACCATAACTTTAGTTTACAGGAAAACATCAAACATTTAAATTTCACTTGAATTAGTGTCTTTACAGATGCAGCAAGTAGCAGTGCCATCAATCTAAAGTGTTGGCATGCTCTGATGTTTCAAGCTGTCTCGGGATCATTTTCAACAAAACAGCTTCATGGGAGTCTATATTATGCTAACTACTCTAATGACAATAACACTCATTTGGTTCCCCCTTAATTTTCCCTCTCACACTCCCAGTTAGGTTAATTACACTGAATGTAAAGATTATGTTATCATCCAGTGAATTACAGATTGATACAGTATTATCAGAAATCCCTGCCATGGGTTTAATGATGCACAATAATTCCCACCAGCTGAAGATTACCGCGTCAGCACTGAACAGCACAACGGGTGACCGTTTAGAAGACACCCTCTTAATTACCCTGCAAGCCGTATCGCTGTGGGGAATCTCAGGTGAAATGAGACACGGCTACATGTGTGATACGAGGATTTCCTCGGATTATGTGAGAGAATGACATTTTACTATATATCCGCCTACTGACGAAGGAATTGCATGCATTTCAGCAGCTGTTGGTGATCAGACTACTCTAACTGCAGTCGTCACCATAGTTGTGTTGCCTTAATCTAACTGCATAGTTGTGTTGCCTTAATCTAACTGCATCCAGTGTTGCCTTCATCTAACTGCATCCAGTGTTGCCTTAATCTAACTGCATCCAGTGTTGCCTTAATCTACCTGCATCCATAGTTGTGTTGCCTTAATCTACCTGCATCCATAGTTGTGTTGCCTTAATCTACCTGCATCCATAGTTGTGTTGCCTTAATATAACTGCATCCAGTGTTGTGTTGCCTTAATCTAACTCCATCCAGTGTTGCCTTAATCTACCTGCATCCATAGTTGTGTTGCCTTAATCTAACTCCATCCAGTGTTGCCTTAATCTACCTGCATCCATAGTTGTGTTGCCTTAATCTAACTCCATCCAGTGTTGCCTTAATCTACCTGCATCCATAGTTGTGTTGCCTTAATATAACTGCATCCAGTGTTGCCTTAATCTACCTGCATCCATAGTTGTGTTGCCTTAATCTAACTCCATCCAGTATTGCCTTAATCTACTTGCATCCATGGTTTTGTTGCCTTAATCTAATAATAATAATGGATTGGATTTATATGGCGCTTTTCAAGACACTCAACTTGCCTTGATCTAACTGCAGTGATTGGGTCATGGTGGAATACAAATTTAGAATAATTCGTACTACAGTAGATAATACCAGTTAATAGCATTATAAAACAAGGCACTTAGTTATTCTTCAAACACAATAATATTGATCTGCACAGAATAACTCCTAAATGTGGAGAAAATAAACTGGACGTACATCCTCCTTTTTCCAGTAATCAAACAGAAAAAAACACCAGCCCACTGGTCTTTTTATAGAATGTTTGAGTGACTGCTGACAAAGCTTTTCATGTTTAATTGATGAAAGCTGCTTCCGATAGACGGATGTGCTTCCTCCATCTGATTAACTGATGACATTAACTGCACTGCCAGACAACAGCATGCAAATGTGGAGCAACCTTTCATTGGCCCCAGCAGAGTACCGTGCGGAGCGCCGTACTGAGCCGGCCCCTTCATGTCTCCCTGGGGTGCAGCGTGTTGTTGTCATCAACAGCTGCTTTTTTGCAGCAGTCGGCAAACAGAATGTTATCAACAAACCTATCAGTGTTTCAGCAAATGGGAACGAGAACCATTCAGTCATATTTCACTGACTGACAGCATTGTGAATATTAAATTGGATATTTAGTGATTGTTTTGAAGAAGATGTGAAACAGACGGAGCAACACGTCGGCACGTTGTTCTCGGGCCGGTTTGTTTTGGGAATCTTCAAACATTTCATCAAACATTTGACAAACTAGTAAAAGCCTGACAACATTCAGTCTCAAACAATGTGGCAACATTCTAGAAGATAATATATATATACATATATATATATATATAAAATATGATTTGTGTATGTGTGTATACAACTTGAATGGGTACAATAAGCCTGCGTCCGTTCTCCATAAGTTCATGCAAAGCTTTTCGACAGTAGCGTGGGCGTACTGTGAGCTCTACTGAAATATGTCCGTGGCAGAACAAGTTGGCAGCCAAGAATACTGTCTGGTGTTTGTTGGCACGAAAAAATGAAAAGAAATAGAAAAAAAACATCCTTGTGTGTCACACATGGAGCTCGGCAAAGATAGCATAATTACTAGGTAGTACAAGCAGAGGTAGAGCCATTATAACCAACAGCCTGCATCCATCATTGCCTCTCCCGGACTGGATGCAGTCTGATTGGCTCGTGAGGTCAGGGGTCAGGAGAGAAGGATTACCTGCTGCTGTTCTGTTTCATGGTCAGTGCTCAATCTACATGCTGAAAATAAAGTTTCCAACCATGGGCACTGTTTCAGGACAAACACACAGGATACAAAAATAAATTATTTATTTATGCAGGGAGACCTTTATGGTCATCTTCCGTCACCACTCCGCAACTGCCTCCCGTCACCTTTCATCCCTTCATCATCCTCTCAACCCCCCACAAGGATATAAACCAGAAAATCAGCTGGAGAACGACGTCATTCACCCATCCAAACCCGACAATAATACCTGACTGACTGACTGACTGTGAGTACAGACCGACGTTTTTTCTTTTTCCCCTGATTTCATTTAACTGACGTTTTTTTTTTCTTTTCTTCTCTATTTTTTTTGAGAAACTTTATTTTGAAAAAACTATGAAATGAATGAACTGGTCTTATTTTGAAGAAGCTGAACTGAACTTTATTTTTGAAGAACTATAATTTGAATGAACTGATTTTGCTTGAAGAAACTGAACTGAACTTTATTTTTGAAGAACTATAATTTGAATGAACTGATTTTGCTTGAAGAAACTGAACTGAACTTTATTTTTGAAGAACTATAATTTGAATGAACTGATTTTGCTTGAAGAAAACTGAACTAAACTTTATTTTTTCAAAAGAAGAACCTATTTTGTGGTCTCCTTAATTTATGGTTGATGATTTTGTTGCATGTGTTGTTTTCCCCGTTGTTGTTGTTCCAGTTAACACAATGAGATTTAATTTAAAAAGGGTGGTACTATTTTAGGTTTCATCCTTGTATGGTGTGTTTTGGGGACTTTTTGACTGATCTTAAATGCCAGGAGAGAAACCTGGCTGGCGCCCACCATATTAAAAAAAAACCCAAACCGTCATAAGATAATTGTGAAATAAATTGTGCATAACATCCTGTGTCTAGTTAAGTAATCCATTAAGTAGACACACTGACCAGCTCCATTCAACCAGTGTGATTATTAGTTAAAAAAATAGGCAAAACTTTGGAAGCAAAGAATAGCAAAAGTAAAATTACTAGTATTTACATATTTTACTTCACATAGGGGTGAATTGTCCATGAAATCATTTTGCAAAAATGGAATGAGTATTGTTTCTTTTTTTTTTTTTTAGAAAATCCAGTTGTCCATTATTCCCCCCAAATATCCATCCATCCATCCATCCATTGTCTACCGCTTATCCTGTATTCAGGGTCGCGGGGGGGCTGGAGCCGATCCCAGCTATCATTGGGCGAAGGCAGGGTACACCTGGACAGGTCGCCAGTCTATCTCAGCCCCCCCCCCCCAAATATATATATAAAAAATATATTTGTCAAATTTGTTCAGATCCCAAAAGACAAGTATAAATGAATTCAACGAGCGGCATCGATCAGATCTCTGTTCTAGGTAACGTGACGTCAGTCACATGATTTATTTTAATAGATTTTTAATTTAAGAAATGCATTAATTCAAACGTTGTTTTGTATGTGAAGTATTTCAATACCACATATTCAGTGTTTTTAATGTCAGGTATTCAATAATAATTATAGCTCACAAATACTTATAAATAGATCAAATTCATCAAATAGATTTTACAGTTCAATTTCACATTTTTTTCTTCTTCTTTTGCTTTCGTACAGAATGACTATGAGCACAAGACGGGAAACATCGGGGCAAGGAGTATCTAAGTTAAATTAGTAATTTGCTTAATAATTGAATCCCCAACACCTTTTGGTTGCGTTTGAGGAATTGTAATCAATGTTGGGCACAAGCCACACCCAACAGTGATAGCAAAGTGTACTGAACACACTCACTGTTCCATAATAAAGAATACATCTGTAAAAACGAAATAAATATAGAAATACAAAGAGAAATACAGAAAACAATGCTATGTGGAAATAAAAAGATACATGGCAGTAAGTATGGACGATTACATTTTTGTATTTACAGATATTACTTTTATATTCTTTCATTCATCTCTATTTCTGTTTATTTTCTTATTCTTTACAGATTTAAGAAACACAAAAGCAGTGATGTGAAGACTTCAAAGTCAGTAAAAACAAGATATTAGCCACTAGTAACACAGCAAAAAAAAAAAAAAAAGAGATGATGGATACTTTCAACCTGTGTTGAATGAGACATTGTCAGTGTTTTTAAGATGTCAGCATCAACACGTTTGGTCATCATCTGTGATGAAACCTGACAGGAAGTAGAGTCTGCTGGCTGTCACACTGAAGCACGTGGAGGTCCGGCCACAGGCGTTGGCAACTTACCTACAAGTTAGCACCACAAACACTGACGGACTCAACTTGTATACAGACTTCTTATTATTAATGGACAATACATGGCTTTTGAGGCCTTTGGTGTTAATAAAAAAGAAAAGGCTTTGACATTCAGTCTTGGGGGGGGGGATGCATTGGCTTTGTTTTGTGAAGGCTGTTCAAACAGTGCAAACGAATCGAACATAATTTGTTTTTAGCCAAATGTCAAGTGATATTTGAAGATTCATTCATCAGTTTTGCATATTATATTTCCTTGTGCAGTTTGACCCCACGGTTACTTGCCGGAAGAAAAGGCGAAGTAAAGTGAGTGTGTGCCATGAGTGGATATTAGAAGACAGAGAGGTTGCCATGTATTCACACTGTATGGTCTAACCTTTTAAAATGCCATCCTTTGTCATCGCGGCCTGACCCTCGGCCACAGCAGCCGGCGCACCACTGCAGCACCACCTACGTACACGCACTGGAAGGTTTCCAACAACTTCTTGAGTGGTGGTTTAAACAAGAAAAAAAACAGCAATATTGTAGCTGAATAAATGTCACACACATTTTGAGGAATAAAACTACGATGGCGTATTAGGGCCACTGTAAGAAAAAGAAAAAAACAGAGCTGAGAGAGGTGGGCAATATTCAGAGAAAAAAATACTTTATAAAGTCGTAGATTTCCTACTTTATTACTATGCTAACAACCAGCATCTACGCTAGCTAAAATCCCATGAATGTTGCATTTATTTTCTAATTAATACATCACAACGTGTGACAACAACCCCGTTAAGGTCTTTAGGGTGATGATGTTGATGGTTATTGTTGGAAAATTTTATGAGGCCAAATTGTCATCTTGGGTGTTTATTGATGGGGTAAATGCTAGCAGTAGCTTTCACTTGTTGCAACAGCAAACATCCGGTAGCCATCCCAGCCATCAAGGACCTTGGTTTTTTTTAATTAGAAAAATAAATGCGACATTCATGGGGTTTTTGCTACTTCATAAAGTTGTAAATTTGCGACTTTTTTCTCAGAATATTGCCCATCTCTCGGCTCCGTTTCTTTTTTTTTTCCTACAGTGGCCCTAATACGCCGTCGTATAAAACTCATCCACAGTCAGTTGATCTTTTGCATGCGTATGAATATCGCTTTGTGTAAGCGGGAAAGATAATGCACGCCGGCTTTGCGCGGCTGTATGATATGAGATAAAAACGAAGTCATATTAAGCCTGTTTTTCGAACTCTGCTTTTGGATGTAATCCAGCTAGCTTACCATTTCCATCCCGCATGCATAAGCGAGTCCATTACAACCTGACAGGAGACAAACATGAGCTTCGGGCCGAGGCGCTTTATGTAAGCCTCATTCCAAAAACAAGATTCTACAACAACAAAGAATTTGGGTATTTAAAATGTGTTATTACCCTTGCATACATAATGCATCTCTCCCCTTGTGTGCTTGTCAAGAGCTAAAATATTCCATCTTGTGTTTGGAACTGGAGGGCTCAACTTACACAGTCAATTATTGTACACGGCTTCATCATATATCTTGCATGCAAATGAGGCTATAAATAACCCCGCCTCATCTCTCAGATGCATCACCCTGTCAGTGTGTGAAACAGCGCTGTGACACACTGTAGGTCTCTCGCTGTCTCGCAGCTCTTCAACGTCTCCATCGTACAAACCAAGCTTCATTTTCATGCGATGTTACAACTCTGTGATCGATCTGAGATAAGGTGAGGCCCGACACCCTGCCTCCAGGACATGCAAGGCAGAAACAGACAGGGTGTTCCCTTAGCTTTATTGTCCTTTAAACCGGTTCATCTATTGATATTAGTCCAAATGGGGTTCAGCTAATCTGCTAAATCAGTTGGCCATGTAGAAATGTCTGAGCATGAGACAGGAACTTATTGTTCTCAAAATGCATTGTGTCTCTTCACACAGTTCAATGGTGGATTGCAAGGCAGTTTAATTAACCATTGGATGGTACAGTTAAGGTGGAAAGTGATCACGAAAAGCATATGTAACATTAAAATATTTTAGAATATTAGTCTTATTAGTCTTAGATTATTCTAAAATTGTACAGAGAAAGTGTAATGTTGATTTCCATGTGTGATTCCCATTCTACTGAAGCTTGGACTGGTGTGATTGATACTCATGTGATGCACTGCATATTGGTGAAGCATGTGACAAGTTGGTAATGGCGTACTAAATTGTTCATTTTAATAATCAATTTGTTATTTTGGTTTGGATTGGAATTTAAATGAAAAATTACTGTTATCTTGCTTTGCACATTCTATTGCAGCAGGCTACGTAAATGGGACCCCATCCTCAGGTACAAATGTTAGTATTTACAGATTACATCGACATAAATCACCTATTATAATTGTTCAATGTCATTATAAAGCCTTTTCAGATATCAGGTGTCTCTGACCATTCGCCATTCAAACATGCTTCACTCCACCACACCAGTAGGAGGCCTTGTAGCGAGACCGGTTGCAACCGTTAAGTGCTGTGATAATGATGACATGGCTGGTGGTTTGAGCCGGCGTATGTACGAAATCCATTCAAGCAGATATTGCTCAAACACGGATGAATTATGTAGCAAAGGCCCACTGAAGCGGTCCGCTAGCTTCGTCAGCGATGCTGCAGAGCTAAAGATAGTAGCAGCCACAGGTCGGGTTCATCTGACCCTGCACGAAGCCTGCACGTTGTAAAAACACGCCATACAGACGAGACTCCGAGGGCCAGAAGAGCATGTCGGCTGGCTTCATAAGGTACTGAACCTGTCGCAGAATAGAATAGATATTACCATAGTACACATTAGATATAGTCACATAGCACAAAGCAGTGTAACACTGAACATGTGCATATGGAAGAAGTGACGCATATTAAAGACCGTATGCAAATATTGGATCATAGGCACTGTGACAATAGCAGTTAAAATGGTAAGACAATGTGTAAGCTCGTGCATTGGTGTGTGTGTGTGTGATTGAATGTTCCCTATATGATATTCACAGCATTAACATAAGAGCAAACAATAATTTGCTGAGTAAAGATAGTGGAGCTCATGCAGCTGTTACAGCTGATAATACTGTGTCATGTCAGAATGAGGCTCTCTGTTCAACAAAGGGTTGAAAGCAATGGGAATATATCGGCCTTCAACCCTTTGTTGAACAGAGAGCGCCATCTATTGGGCTCAGAAAATAAAGAAAATGCTTCACGAAGCTTCATTTGGACATCACTACTCACTGTCTAACAGAGTTACAATCTGAAATCTGTCGTCTGACTTACATTTAATACCTCAATTACGACATACTGATCACTAACCATTATTTATATCAGTAGGACAATGCAGTTATGCAGCATATTGGTGACAGAAACAGTTTTTGATGTGCTTGAGGACTTACTCAAATTAAAAAAAAGCTTCCTCCAGAAATTGTGAGTGCTTGCTGGAACCCACTGTGGGGGTCAGAGGTTCCTGCGGGAATTTATGGATTATTGAGGGTTCTTCCAAGAACCTCATCTTTCCATCCTATAGGCAGGTTACTTCAAGCACCTTCCATGTCATTTTGAATGATTTGAGTACCCAATTGGATATCCGAGCAACCTCCTCATATATAGCGGGGTTTATTGAAGCATTTCAAATATATGTTTAGGTTCCTTAGGTACCCTCTTAAATATTCACTTTTACTTATACAGTGTAGAAATGCTGCCAATCTCCTATAGGACCTATAAAAATGAGGCCTCATCCCTGTTCATTCCTGTCCAGTCTGTTGTCATCCAACTGGCACTTCTCATGTTTGCACTGCTGGGTTGAGCTATGATCTACTCACACAGACGCTTGTTAAACTATGAGTATTACTGTTATGCAAAAAGCCAGCATTTATTCACAGACTTCAGTGCTGTTTGTGTGACGTTGTCTGTTGCATACGGCCCAGTAGTGTAAGGCGACTTTAGGGAGAGCTGTTTCTTTGAACGCATTGTTCATTAGCATTCAAAGGGAAGCCCCGATCCAGCCGCTCGGATCAAAACATCGCCAACAGCAGGGCGGACGGACGTGCGTAGCATTATCTCTGACCTCCAGTCTTTGAGGCACCTCACTTGCGGCTCAGGTGTCATGTGCAAATCCTTCCAGATAGATAATGTCACGGGTACACTCAGCATCCTGTCATGTTATTATGACAGGTCTGTTTGCAGAGAGAGATTGGATCTGATTTGGAAGGACAGCACGGCAGCTCTTTGATGATCCAGATCTGCTGGTAGAACAGAGTGCGTGTTCGCCGTGCAGAGATGTGTGAAAGACAAGACAAAGTCAACGGAAACTCTCAGGACTTATGGATTTCCTCACCCCTTAAATGTGTTGGAAGTGTATCGCTGACTTCTAAGGGCCTCATTACTCATTCTGGGAACTTTGTATTTCTTGAGTTGAAGTTAAAGAGGCACTCGGATGATTTTACACACAGGGTCAATTTAATAGTCATGGTTAGTAATTCTCAGCCTGGGAAAACAGCAGTCTCTTCTCTGGATCTGGAGGATCTGTGTCAAGTCCCATCCAGCTCTGGATTCTCAGGAATTCTGGCTTTAAATAGAAAGTCTGCATTACAAATGTAGTTTTCGTTTACACTACTAAGTTGCATTATGTTAACTGGATATCCAGTGTTTTTTTCATGACAGTTGGTTGGTCTTAAAAAAAATGTATCCAATACTTTGATTTATGACCAAATACATAAATAACAAAGACCAGCAGGTTACATTTCATACAGATCCTTTCTTGGCCTTATGGCACTGACTGATGGCGACACACTACATCCCTTGCATTTTGCCAATTGGTTAGCTGAAGTGTCTTAAACTTGCATTCTCTCTACTGGCCATCAGGGGGCGACTCCTGCTTGCAAAAAGAAGTCCGAATGCATTGACATCTATGAGAGTTTATGGTCTCAATCTTTGGTTTCAAGTCTTATTCAATACTGCATGTAAATTATTAAAATTATTAAATTAGTAAATTATAATCCCATTGAAAGTCAAATAGATGATAACGCGGCTACCAATGAAATTAGATACTTAGTGTACGTTGCTGTAGCTGTTAAGTTAACTTTGAATTAAGAAGCTAACTTTGTTAACAGCTTTGCACCAGAATCCAGATGGATCCAGATCCAGTAAGGTTGCTGCTCAGGGTGCCACTCTACTGCTCATGTTCGTCAGATCCACCCGTCACTCCTCCTCCTTCCTTTTACTGGTTGCAAAAATTCCAAGGTGCAGACAGACACACTATAGACAGGCTATACAAACTGGAGTCCACAAACCAACGGGTGACATCACGATGACTACTGCATCTTCTTACACACAGCCGGTGTTAGCAACAATCCGGATGAACTCCACTGCTGTACTGGCTCCCCATAGTGGTCTGTGTTCTGCCTTACTGAGACCTGGCTGACTTCAAACATCCTCGACAGGTCTTCCTTCACAAACCTGACCAAACCTGGGGAGTATGTTTCATGCTAAACACGTTATGATGCACCGATATGCAAGTATCCCCACACGAGAAACTATCTGTCCTTTCTAAGACCACAAACAACTGAGGGGGACAGTAAAACCAGGACCATCTCTGGCACCGATTCAGGACAAACACTCCAGTATTTTGGAGGAACGCAGCCACCCAGCACATGGACTGTTCTCATCCGTTCCCCGAGGAAAACGCCTACAGAGCATCAGAGCTCGGACCAGCTGCCTCATAGACAGTTTTTTTATCCCCAGGCGGTTTGATTACTCAATGCAAACACTTTAGATGACGCACAGTCACTTTATTAACCAACAGTGATTAGTAATTCATGTATTATTGTGGAATGGGTCATTGTTGCTGTCTCTTCTTCTTCTTCGGATACATTTCATTGCATTTGAATGTACAACTGTACCTTTTAAAGTGCTAAGATAGTGAACATGCTGAAACATTATACGTCGAGCTGACGATGTTACCATTGTCATTGTGGGCATGTTAGCAGTGGTGACGTTAGCATTTAGCTCGAAGCACCATTGTGTGCAAGTTGTACCTCACAGCACTGTGAACATGACTTTTGTCTTATTTTGTCCTAAACTTTATGGAAGTCTCATGCGAAAGGCCTCAAGCTGCCATGACCGAATTAGCAGTGAGTGTTGTGTTGCATCACGTCACCAGAAACCAGCAGATTTGGGACTTCAGATATACTACTACTACTCACTAGATTTACTATAATAGCCTACTATTCGAATTTCATTCCAATTTGTTTTCAATATTCAAATTCTATTTGAATATTTATTATTATTAATATGAACTACAATACACAGGTTTACACAGGCTTATTTGCCAATGCCATTATCGGCACTGTCGGCAAAGTTTTACTTCCTGTCCACTAGGGGGCATTCCAAAACATCACCAATAAATATGTTCAATTATCAACAGGTGACAGCTTACTAGATAAGTAATAATTAAGAAAGTAAAACAACCATATTGCCTTTCTCCTGGGGACGCTCTGTCCCCGTTGCCATGGCTACGCCTTCCTCATCTCACCATCACCTCTACTTTCACTTTCTCACGTACATCCTGCTGTTGGTTTCGTTCCTGATGAATGAGCCGATGGAGACCCGGGTCGAATGTGTTGGTATTGCATATGACCGGAGAAACTATCAGATCAGCAATAGTAATACATGTTAGTAAGATGTAAAGACTTAATCTCTGCTGACAGCCACAGTTGAGATATTGTAGCATATTGGGTATGAAATAAAAACAGATGGGTTTATGTATGATACCATTAAGTTGGACGATCGTTGATTAACATATCCACCACCTTCAAGGTATTTTTTCGTCATGTGTAACATCTGGCTGTAAATCTGCATTAAAAACAATCTGAGTGCAAGAAGCTGAAAAGTGGGGAAAAGGAACAGCGTGTCCACACACAGTTAGAAACCCCCTTTTCCACAGTCTCATTTTGTTATATCAACCATAATCTGGACTGACAGCTGCTTGATGACCTATGCGACACGCAACAGCAATGTCTCAATTATACAGCCTGAGATTGCAACTGTCGGAATTGTGGTTGAACTTTTACAGCTTCACGCCTGTTTGCACTCAAACAATGTTAAGCTCACCACGAGGCAGTGTGGGCACTCGGGCTGCAGGTGGAAGCGGCACCGGAATCTCATCAAGCGTATCGTGTTTCCAGAAGGAAAGCAGAGGTGTACTTGGCAACGGCAAACCGCCACAACCATGGCAGTTGGGAAATCCTTGGGGCTTAGTAACGCCCAACTTTGCAGAATATCGTCCCAAAATCCCATCAACAAGCCTTTTCTGCAGTTTCTCACAACGGCACTAATCACATGACATAACACCTGAGATGGTTAGTCAGAGTGAACAGATATTTGTCTTCTGGTCTTTTGAGACTCGTCACTCCTCCAAAGTCCAAATATGGTCACTTCCGTTCTTATTGCAAAGAAATTTGAGTTGGCGACAGCCAAAATGCTGAACTCGAGGCGATTAATTGGTTGGATTTGAGGCAGGAAGTTTTACATAATGATGTTTGCAAATACATCAGCCAATTTATACAAATAACAATACGTATTATTTCATGTATGAATAAATCATTTTTAGTAATATGTGGGGGGATTAGCTGCACATCTCTGGTTGTAAGGACTGGTTGCAAAGGAGAAAGTGCAAACATCTGTCTTTCAGGGATCAAGCAATCAGCTTTTTTGTTCTGCTCGACATCTGTGACAGAATGCTTATTATCCAGTCGAACACTGACACTGTTTAATTTGGTATCTCTTGTCCATTGTCATAAGACTGCAGCGCCAGTTGCAGCCGGTTGGATTTTGTGTCATTTAGTGTTCTACCCCGACTATCTGATCTGGCAAAGACAGACATCTCAGAGTCTTATTTTAGCGCAAAGATGCATTTTTCTGTAAAGAGAGCGTTAATTGCATTGAGAGTTTATTTTGTTTATCCACCTAGGCTGGCCTAGCCCGGGGCAGGATTACACCGATTCTTGTTTTTTTTTTTTACAAAAATACACACTATGAAACGTTGCTGTGTGCATCTCTCTCTCTCTCTCTATGCTTTTCATCATCACCCATTAAGATGAGAAGCAGCAATAGGTTTTTTGGAGAACATGAGCTCTGACAGCTCTGAAGATGGATTGATGCTGTATTATTAAACACTGACTACTGTATGTACTAAATACTAAGGTATATGTCAGAGGACTTTGAAATCTTGTTCATCATGGACTTGCATCTGTGTCTGACCAATGATCCATGAATTCAAAGACTCAGAAGGTGTAATTACCAAACCAATAGCAAGAAGAAAAAAGTTTCTTCTCCCTTCTGCTCTCAAAAGTGCAGATTTAATGTTTGATGTTGATCAATGTTGTTTGATGAATTCCAGTCATGTTCTCCTGGTAACAGATACATGACAGGCTAAATCAAAAAGGGCATTCACATTTAATTTGGTTTGTTTTGCAGAATATATTCAAAGTCATCTATCTATCTATCTATCTATCTATCTATCTATCTATCTATCTATCTATCTATCTATCTATCTATCTATCTATCTATCTATCTATCTATCTATCTATCTGTCCGTCTGTCCGTCCATCAGAAATAACTTATTTTCACTAACTTGTCCTCCTTCTTTCAGGTGACCTGAGAGATCAAACCGAGACAAATGTGACAACCATCCAAAAAAAGGTGTACAAATCGGACCCCGCCTTCTTGACATGAATCACTATGTGTTTGGATACCTGACCTGACCAAACCACTGATCCTGTTACTGTGAGTACCAGAACAAGAGATGATCAAATCATTTTGGATGCATTTGACACCACATTTAAAAAGACCATTACTGGAGGGGCATCCAGTGTGTTTTCTGATGAAGCCATAGCCCTCCATCAGTCACTGTGTTTACATGCACCAACCATTTCAGTCTGATTGACCTGAAATGTCACTGGATTTAGAGTGTGAATGAAATAAATGTAATAAAAGGTGCACAGAGTGTGAAATGTGAAGCTTCTTTGGCGATTAGAGCCGCATAGTGACGTAGTATATTAAATACAAAAAACACAGTTCTGTATACCTCAGTTTTTGGGTACATATCCGGTACAGTAGGGTGAACAAAGCCTGAATGCTGTGTTTGATGCTGTCAGAATAAAATGTTGAAAACTTGTTAAAACTTTCCAGGTAAAAGCTGTTTGGTTCACAGAGCAAACCGACAGTGTCACATACAGAAATGTGACATGAAACATTTCCAGTACAAACATGTGTACCATAACACCACTAATATTTAGGGGGTAGAGATGCAGTGGTTAGATCGGGAATATTCCCCCCATAGTCTAGACACTGGTGATGGTGGTGGGATCTAAATGATGGGCTGTGGAGCAGGACTGGGCACCGATGTGATGTAGACTGGAGGGTGACGAAGCACAGAAGCATCACATGGGTTCATCTGAAATGACAACTGATGCAGCAGAAAGGACATTGCTTTTAAGTTTAACAGCAACAATGTGATTGGCTTAGGGAGATTGTGGCAAGATGTGGTTGGTTTAACTTGGAGTGAACGCCCATAGTTCTGCTGATGGAGCAGAAGACAAAGAGACTGTGAATGAATGAGAGCGTAAAGAGAGTCTCCCTGGCTGAATGACTAAATAATTGGGTTTTCACAGCTAGAACTTTGGACTACTTGTAGAATGAAGTATAGATAAGCTGTGTGCTCTCACCTCAGGCCTCTTCACTGAACTGTCAGCCCTCCAACACACACATTCGAAAAAAATCAGCGTCTTGCATCACAAAAAATATGCTTGAAATGTATGAGTGAGCTAAAAATACATTAGGGATGGAGAATGTCAACATTTTAACATACTGTCCAACTTCGTACATCACCTGATTTTTCATATCATAACATGAGATTGGAACTCTGGCAGTTATAGTAAATAAACTAAATAAAATTTATGAAAATGGCAGGTCTCTGGTAGCAGAGCACTGAGCTGTACACCAGCTGTTGAAACGCACCTGTGGAGGTTGATTTTGGATGGTGATGAATGTTGCTAATGACTAAGAGCTAACAATGAATGTATAAATGAAAACCATGCAGTGGCGTATGGGATCAATCACTGTACAAGAGACCACTCCTCTTAAATTGGATAACCTTCGTGAATGCTGAGGTTATCATGTAGCACTAGTTTCCCTGGGGATACGTGGATGAATAGGGTCTTCATACTTAGCAATGAGGGAAAACCTCTCCCAAACTTCCTATCCCCTTATATCAACTTCCTTGTCACAGAAAACCCATTCTGTCACACATCTTCAGTCAGCATTTGAGCGGCCTGCACCACAATGATCCGATGATATAAATCACTTCTACAGTAAAAAAAACACTCAGCAAAACCCAGAGCGTTCTGATTGACTTAAGTTGGATTAAGTCTTAAACTATCTCCCCCCAAACTCTTCCTTTCATCATTCTTCCTTTTTCTCTTGGCATCATTTACTGCCGTCACCGCAGAGCTCATTGTCAGCCATTATCTCAGGACAAAGCCGCCATGACATTGAGTTAATCCGTGCTTGTTTCAATTCTGCTTTCAGGGGAAGAAAACAGATAAAGAGTTCAGGTAAGTGATGGCAAGGAGGTGCCATACCAAAGGCAAAACGGACAATAATGATTGAAATAAAAAACACAATCTGCCGGGCAAATTGGATTTATTTCACCCCCCCCCCCCAAAAAAAAAACAATGTCAGAGACGTGTTTGTCGGTGTGCTTGTGAGCTTTCCTCTCTGGAATTGATGGAATGCACTTTTTAAGACTAAAATTGCTGCAGAACATCAGGCGCACATACTGGTAAAAGGCAACCACAGTTAGACTAAAGGGAACATTTTATTATATCTAGGGCAAGTAAACCTCCTACCTCAACAACATCTTTGCCATCATCATCACCATGAGACCTAAGATGTTTGAAAGAGAACTGCCTGCAAACTATACGTGCTGGGCTGCTCTTCCACTGAGAAGGGAAACATCACGTGTGAAGCGGTCTTAGACTTCCCAGGAGTCTAATCTTTGCAAGTCATTTTCACATAATGTGGTGTTTCGTGAACCTCACCTAAGCGTACGAATTGCATCCACAGAATACAGCTAAGATATCAGAATTAGCTTGAAGAAAGGAGACAGACAGTTGATCCAGATAAAGCCACATACTTGATCTCCCTCCCATTCCCACAAAGATGATGTACACTATGCAGTTCTATCCAGCCTTTTTGGAGCTCAACCCATACTTGAGACTAAAACTAAAGATACCTCATGCCTTGACTTATTTGTACCCCCTTTGTTCTTTACATATCTCTTACATGCTTATCTTCACTTCTTATAGAAGTACTGCTTCAAGGAATTCCAGTCAGCAATCATAGCAATCGAAATAAAGTCAGTTAATTTCAATGTCTTGACAGTGCTGAGCCGTCGAGGAAGCAGAGAGTCATAGGCTGCAAAGAGGATCAAGCTATCAGAGCTGTGTTTGTTTCTTTTCTGTTGGAGTTCAAACTGGAAGTAATGAGACACGTGTCGATGATACAATATTTTCTTTATGTGAGATTACATAATAACACAGGCTGCACTTTACAACTGAAAATGACATCCTTGATCTAGTCCATACAGGTGTTTATCCTGGCCTGGTTGGTAGCTTTTGGTGGCTAATGTTTGCTAGGTTAAAATATTGCTGTGCGACTGACATTAAAGAGTATACTGGCTTCTTGAGAAATGTTAGCTAATCTCAACAATATTACTAACTGCAGCTAGCTTAGACAGCATAGCAGAATATGATTGTGACTGGCTACTGCCAGCATGTACTCAGCTGACTAGCATGTTCGTGGTTAACTCGTTCAGTGCCATGGTGAGACCACACTTCTACCGCTGTCTATTTCACCAGGACAATCAGGAGTTCATTAGCAGAAATGCAGCACTGGTTGCCAGGATGTTGGCGAGCCAATCTGATTCAGAGATGGGTAGGACCAAAAATCTCACCACTGGAAGTGGGATAAATGCAGGGGAAAAAAGCAGTGAGAAAACTCTAATAAACAAGACCATTATTGTCACAGTTATTGGTCCTTAATACAGAAGTCTGCCTCCCAAAAATATCTGTCCCCATCTGCCCCATCTGGTGTGATTGGAACAGTAAAGTCGTAAAAGGCCCTCTTGATAGCATATAATTGGCAAATTAAGCAATTAACTAAGAATGAATTCACAAATCGCTCTACGGTCACATGAAAAATGAATGAACATTTTCAGTTGCTGAGAAAACTATCACATTTGTTGAAGCAGAGAATTGCCCCCCCTCGGTCCCATCCCAGCAGGATATCAAAAAGATGAGAGCAGGTTAATATTGCAGTGCCATCTATTGATTGCACATGTCAGCTTTTACAATCTGGCTTCATCTGTGGGTCGGCGCTCCCTCCGCCTCTTCTTCGAGGTTCCTGGGAGCCGTGGTGAGCCCGTCCTCTACCTGACCTACCTCGTCCATCCAGCCCTCGCTGCTAGCGGCCTCTTACAGCTGCGTTTGAGAGCCCTATCATGGTTCACTAATCCCCCTCATTAAGCCGGGCCTCACAGCTCTCGTTACTGTACATATATTCCCACGTGCCTTGTACCACCACACTCGTGCCTTTCATCTTTGGCAGCATGTGCACATGTCATGGATTTGCCATGTGCAATATAGGAAGTGTGTCAGTATTTTGATGTCTCTGTCAGCTGTGAGACCAGATAACATGTGGAAGTGCAGCTGTTCTCGCGCCGTCTTGGTGGCAGAGGGAGAATCTCATGGATGGCACTCACGCTGCTTGTTATAGACATTTACATGGACCTCCATTTTTTTTGTTTGTTTCCCTGCCAGTAAAAACCATGGCTGAAGGCGTTGTGTGTCGGTCCATCTGTCCCTACGAACCACCGTCTGTCCATTCTTGTGAATGCAATATCTCAGGACATTTTTACCAAATTGGCACAAATGTGAACCTGGAGTCAAGGCTGAACATGACCTCCTGTTCAACAGCTTATTGTGGTATCTCATAAGCACCTATGGCAGATTTCCTCAAATTTGGCACAAATGTGCACCTGGACTCAATGTTGACCATCATTTGGAAATTATGAAAAACTATGACAATTTCCTGTCAAACAGGATAACACATTTTGGACAGACATGGATAGAAACTGGTAAACTGCATCATTACTGGGTGGCAGAGGGGAAAAAAACATGAGTACTTCTAGTTTTCTTTTATATTTTTATTTTATATAACATGACGGCTGGCCTTTAGAAGTGTATTCACCCACACTAGGGCTGAAGTCCTTTCCATTTGGAGGTTAATATTGTTTAACATTTTCAGGATCAATACCAGTTGAAATAATACTTTTGATATTTTGCATGCATGTGGTGTTGATACAGCAGGTTAAGCCTCAGGGCAGGATCCATCCCTGCATTTATTGTGCAGTCATTCTTAATGTTGTTTTCATATTGCAGTATTCTTATACCAAACTCACCCAGAGGTTAATTAGAGCAGGAAAAAACAAATTTTTTATACCCTGAAAAGGTGAGTTTCTTGACAATAATAATTTTTGCTCTTCAGCTTGTATTAAGTTTGTGGCAACGCGGAAAATGCTCAGAGGATCTACATAAATCTTGCTTTGAAGTTACCAGTACATGAGCTCTTTGGATTTCCTCATAAAAAGCCTTTCTGATTCATCTTGGTAATACCTGATACAAACTGGGAGCCATGTCGTCAGGCAGGTGGGCAACACTTTTATCCAGTCATTGACCTCCCTCGGAGAAACGCTGCTGAAGCTCTGGTGACAGGAGGAGGGAATGTTACAAATCATCCACCATGTAACTGAATCACAAAGTTGAGCAGCATTGGCTCTCTATCAGAGATATGCTCTGAATGATGGGGGGTGTTATTATTGAATCCGAGATGGGGAGGAGGATGTCGTACCAGAGAGTTGAGTTAAGTGTGTCGGACAAGGTATTAAACTGAAGAACCAGGGCTGGCCTTGTGATAACAGCTGAATATTTCTCAACTTTTTTATCCATATGCATACAATGTTGTGTGGAAACCCTGTAACTACAGCTTTTGGTTAGGTATAGCCTCAAACTTTAAAATAGTCTATATTCCTGTATGGTACGTCCTCGTCCAAAAGGCTTCGTGTTTTGACAGCAAGTAACCCAAATATGTTTTTTCCAGTGCCTATTAAATCTCCACACTTAAACAAAGTTTTGTTATGCTACAACTCAACAGTCAGGAACCCACATTCACCTCACAGACTCCCACATCCAAGCAACATTTTGATTTTGTATGGCAAATGGAGAACAGATCAAGTGGCTTAAGTAGTGGAATAATAGGTTTGGCAGAATGAGCCTGTTGTTGGAAGAACAAAGGACGTCCCAATGAATATCTATCTGCTTGATTTGCCGTCATTTGAAGCCCAGTGAATGATGATGATTCAGGAGGGAATTTCCTGTTTGAGTGTAAAGATAGGCCTACGTTCAAGATATTTTGCAGGGAAGAAAACTTGTGGAAAAACCACAACATAATGCTGAGCAATAACATATTGGACAGTATTTCACACGGACAAAGTAAGTCAGGCAGACGTGCAGCCAAACAGATCCTTCTATCGGCCACAACTGACACCAATTGAGAGCTAATGACACATTTAGAAATTAGGACAGTTAACATTCAAGCTGATTTCTATACAAAAGGCCCCTTTGTGTGTGGAGTTTTCATGTTCCTCCCTTGAACATGATAAGCGACATCAGATAATGGATGGATGTATGGATACAAAAGACAAAAGGCAAGCATGATATTTTGTATCCATCTAGAAGTTAGAAGCAAATAAATGACATGAAAGAATGGAATGGTAAGTACAGGAAGAAGAAAAAACAGTACCCAAAGTAATATCCATGGTGTCAATGATAAATAGATTATACAAATTAAAAAATATAAAGTGGATAATAAATATGTACACATTAGAGGTTAGAACTCTCTTGGACATAAGTGGCAAAATGGAACTTTTAAAATTGAATCTAAAAGATTTCCCTCGAGATATGATGCTTGAATACTTACTTTGAGTATTTATGTGAATATGAAAAGTGAAAACAAAGAAACGCTACATTGTGTAAACTACTACCATGCATTCATAAAAAATATCCCAAGATTGAAGTTATTTTGCAGCTGAGATTTGATGCAAAAATCATCAAGTAGGAAAAAAAAATACAGTTTCAAAGCAACATAAGGGAGGGTGGTACACTAAATAAGTATGTGTTGCACATTGTCCTTAAAAGGAATCTACATTCCCTGGTGTCCTTTTAGAAAAAGAGGTTTACACTTCTTTTAACTTCATTTTCATGTCAGACAACTAAAGATCTATAAACATGTTAAATGTGTTCCTAAGTCCATTCAATCATCCCTGAGTTATTCTGTATCCAGGTTGATTAGCTTTCAGACAGACACACCTGTAACCTATCGGCAAGATTGCACCTGGCGATTGCCTCTGTGGGCGTGGCCTATATAAGGGCCAGGGTGAACCCATACGTGTAACACACTGACAAGAGCATTCTGTGCTCTCTATTGGACCCCTAGCAGTAGCCATGGACATGTTTTCCATTTTCCTATTCTATTTTATTCTGTTTCGGCTTCATCTATGAGCACATAGATGTGTGCTCAGAGACACACAAACAGTTTGGTGGCCACGTCCACATAAAAAATAGCCCAATATTTAGAAAAAAGAAAACCAATCCAAAATACCTGTGGGCAAGTTGCTTACAGGTGCTAGTGAGAAGATGAAACAAGAACCTACTTTGAAGGCGTTTCATGCATCAGGCAGGATGTTGCGTCTCACAAATCAGAAGTTATTGATTCCTCTGACTTGATTGTGTTAGATCACTACACCACACAAAACACCTCCACGACAACACTGTGCCGTAGAACGCCATTCACCTCCATTGATCAACACAGTATAGAGGTCATTGACGTGAATGATTATCATTTGGAGACAGATGTCCGAAGTTATCAGTCACATCCTTTCGGTTCATGATACCTCTAGTTTCAAGTGTTTGGCTGCAGGACTTGCTATCGCTTCTCTTGGAGCTCTTCTGCTTATGATCCGTTATTGATGACACTTGAATGCACACACTGTTAACAGTTTTTTATATTCTGGATGTTTGTTGGTGTATCTGTTCACCTCGAGGGAATAAATCCCGAAGGCACTTGAAGGCAAGAAAAGAGACTCAGTGACAACAATGGGCAGTTATACATTGATGTAAGCAAAAAGAGTAAATACATGGGGGGGTTCTAAAATTCTAAGCTGTAACTTTTTATGCATCTTGTCCCCAGCCTTTTTATTTTCAATATCACACTACATAACATTTTTACACTCACCAAGGTCGTATTACCTGTACCTGGGCGTAGAACAATGGAATGAGCTTGCACAGTAAACTCACTTGAACTCCTCCATGCTTAGAAGACAGGGATGACATAGTTTGTACTTTTTAACAGGCCAGAGAACTTCTTAGCCCAAGGTGGAGGTTACTGCCTGAATTTGTGTGAAGTGATGCTCCACTTAGTTGATTCTAAATGGGTTAGTTTGGGTTTTGGTTGGGTTCTCAGTGAAGTTGTTGTTCCACCACAAACTCCCTGAACATGCTGCTGCTTGGCATTGCTTCTACTTTCGTCTGATGGATACTTGGGGTATTGCAGCAAAACCTTTTCCCCATAGACCACCACTGCAAGTGGGACATCCGTAAAACTGTTGACAGGACACCTGGAGCTGCCGAAAGGTCGCTTAGACTTTCTATAGAATTGTTGATCCATGGAGGTTTTATTTTTGTCCTTGAGCCGAGAAAAGCAATTTTAAAAATCGAATCATCATCACAATGTAAAGTCTATGGTCCCAGCAGAGTTCACAGACAGCGGGAGAAACTCTACTGCATACATCCGATGAGCCGCATACTGCAGAAGTAAACCCTGAATACTGCTTGGCATATGCACCAAGCAAGCAATTGTCATTGGACTAAATAGGCGGTCTTGGGGTCCGGTAGTCAGTTTTTATTATAAATCCATGGATTTTGCATTTGTTTGCTTCCCTGTCATATTGAATTATATGTGAATCTATAACTTGTATTCATCCCAGAATGCTTCAAGTAATATCCATATCAGAGAATTCTGTACCTCACGAATGCCAGCAACTAGTGTCATTGCAAGAAGTAGAGTGAGAAAAAAGGTTGATGGATTGTCATCCCATCTCCACACAGAAGACTGTGAATCTAGCCTAAAAACGTTTAAACTGTAGTTAACCTTTGCCTAACCATACCATTACCATATATGCCATGCATGTCGTAAGTGATCATTTGAATAATGTTTGGAGTGGATATAAAATAACTTTTGTTATTGAAAGAAAACTGGGGTTTTGCTTAATCATTCAATACTAGAAGAATGGAGAGATACTACTGGCTGGAGAGTGGGTTGTTGTTGGAACTACACTCAACTCCTGTGACATCACTTTTATAACATCTCCTCTGGTCTCAGAGTAGCTTTGCCTTCAGTCTAAAGAAATAACTCTGATGATGTCTTTCGGGATATATTGCCTTGCTCTTGTCTAGCCTGCCTTAAAACCCAAACAAACACATGGGCGTTTCCCAAGCAAGGAGGGTAAGCCACCATTAAGTTGCATCATGGGATTTGTAGCGTCTAGTGCAGGGATCTTCAGCATCTAGCTGGCTACCAATGGCTGCGTTTCGGATCGCATGCATCTGCGCCGATGCATGCACAAGACTTGAGAGGATCCGCCGGAACTCGTCATAAACACGCCAAGTTCCCACCACGTCAAGTCGGACACAGGTGCACTTCACAGACTTTTTTTTTTTTTAAACTTTATTAATAATTATATACATCCAATCCAATCCAATCCAACTTTATTTGTTAAGCACTTTTACACAACAAAAGTTGACCAAAGTGCTGTACAGAAGAAAAGCCCAAAATTACATAAAAATAAAAAATAAATAAATTAAAAGACATAAAACATGAGTAAAAGTAATAAAAATAATAAAAGCCACACAATGAAAATAAGAAATTTAAAACAAGGATACAAGTCGACATCTTACTGGGTGCCAAAGGCCAAGGAGAAGAGATGGGTTTTAAGAAGAGATTTAAAAAAAGACAGAGAAGAGGCCTGTTTAATGTGCTGAGGCAGAATATTCCACAATTTAGGAGCCGACACAGCAAAGGCACGGTCCCCTCTGAGCTTCCGCTTAGTTTTAGGCACACTCAGGAGCAGCTGATCAGCTGACCTGAGAGACCAGGCGGGTGTATGAGGCTGTAGAAGCTTAGACCATTCAGGGATTTAAAAGTAAATAAAATAATTTTAAAATGGATCCTAAAAGGAATAGGCAGCCAGTGGAGTGAGGCTAAAATGGGGGAAATGTGTTCGTGTTTACATGTGCCAGTTAAAAGATGTGCAGCTGCATTTTGTACCATCTGGAGACGGGCAATGGAGGACCCACTAACCCCCACATACAGTGCATTGCAGTAGTCCAGCCGAGTGGTAACAAAGGCGTGGATTACTGTCTCAAAGTGCTGCCTTGATAGAAGGCAGCAGTTGGATTGGATTGGATAGCGGGGCAACGAGGTCGCGTGGAATCCAACTTTCATAACAAAAACTGTGGAGCCAGGGGAAACTTCACGGACTTTGCACAAAGAATATGGCCTGCCCAGGCGCGCTGGCTTTCTTCGTCGCTGATGAATTCGAGCCGAGGCATTTGAAGTCCCGTTGTTGACGGAGGCGGAGGAATTTTCTCACGTGGGAAATACCACGTGGTAATTCTAACCAACTAGGGCAACGTTGAGGGGAGTGTCTTATGTCCGCACTTATTTGAGACCATCTGCACAGAAAAGCATGCGGAGGGACGTATCCTGGAGATACCGCAAGTTTTTAAAGTCATGTGACACGTCGCAAAGGGAAGTTATCACCAGCATTTGTGACGTTTTTTTCACAGAATGCCTGGTTTTGCGAGGCAAATGCATGCGCATGCATGATTGGAAACGCGCCTATTTTCTGAGTGACTCACTAAAGGTTCAAAGAATTTCAATTTGACAACACGTCACTTTCTATTAATTTCTATCTGATGAAATTCACAGATTTTAATTTGTCAGAAAATGATAAATTGTCAACAAGCTGTCAATTAAGCGGCTAACACCGCTTTCCAGTTCATTGACATTGGTGACGCTGTAACATGAAGCAATATTAGCAGACTAGCGAGCACAAACACATTTAACAATGACGGCAGAAACAAGCCCAGCTAGTAAAAGGCTTAACGCCAAAGTCCAAAGCAACTTTTCATGAGACTTTCCAGCTTGTAGCAGAGAAAATAACTACTCAATAAAAGTATAACGGACATATGCTGTTACACTTTAAATGAGGTTTTAAAATTGTGCATTATCTTTAATCACTATACTTCCTTGAGAGAAAATAGTATAAAAGTATATATTGACTAATTATTGCGTCAAGGATTCAACAATAAATCCATTGTGTGCTCCCCCAATTGCCGAATGAAATTCCCCTACCTTTTAATTTTCCTCTGTGTTACCTACAGAATGTGTGTGTGTGTCCTAGCCTTAATGCTTTTTTTAACCACACTGCCTTGATATAAGTGGCCGCAGACACTGAGGGGAAACCACATGGACTGCATAATGACAATGTTTGTGAATTCAATAAACCCTATTCTCATGGGCACTAGAACCGCCCTTGCGGAAAATGTGATTACACTTCTCTAAAGGGGATGCAATATGGGACGTTGTTGCAGTGGTAAGGGGGGGTGGTGGTACTTGGCTCATCATTGAGTCTCCAGTTTGTGTTACCTCATACCCACTAAAAACTTTGACATGTATTTTTTAACGAGGAATGTGGAAGAGGTGCTTGTGTCCATTTTGTCCGTCTGCTTTTTTAAGCAGAGCGTGAGCCCGGTGCTAAAGACTCAATGACGCAGTATGCAGATGACATCGTGCGTTATAGGGTCTTTGGTGTAAACCAACTCATACATAGGGAATTCAAATAGTGATTACGAATCAACACACACTGTGGCCACAAAGCAGAAGGTTTTTCATTTGAGCTAGAATGCTTAAAAGACTGCCAGCTGCCAGCGGCTGTTCTTCTCGGCCTCATGACTGATACATATTTTACAAAGAGGGAAAAAATGTGTTAACCAATTAAAATGCATGGTAAGAGTTGTACTCCTGTGATATTTTGAAATTAAGTGGAAATACCTGTAAAAAAAAACACCCTTGATCTAAAACCTGGAATTTCTGACATTTGGTTTATTTCATGTGCCAATTTGTGGCTGCATGTGTTAATTCTTATATCTTATGTGAGCGGCTGCAGCCTTGCTACTGTGCGTCAGAGGTATAATAAACTAGTCAGGCTTTACTTTGGCAGCCTTACTCCCCTCTCCCACAGTGTTCTTCTCAATGAAAGGATCTAAATGGACATAATTTGACCCATTTTGCTCATTACTTTTAGAGCTCAATATGCTGAATTAAGTCACTGAATGGCCTTATCTAATCTTCTAAACAAATAATGACCCTGATTTTATTTTTTTTCTCCAACAACAACAAATATACTTGGCCTAATTTCTTTTTTAATAGTAGTCTGTTGAGACACATCTCACAGTCTGTCCTTGATAAATGTTAAAGTTGCCTTGAGTGAATCTCTGGTAAACAGCCACCGTGTAAATGTCTAAGGCTTTTCAATGGGAGGAATGGAAGTCTGTGCTGCCTTCAAGGTTGAGGAGTAATGATGATTGCCGTCTTGGTTTGGACCTGATAGCGTCTTTGTTATTCTACAATATATGTGTTGAATTTGCCTGTTGGACAAATCATAAGTGGTGTGTGAATATATCTTCAATCTGAAAGGACAATATATTGGAACCTTTATTCACTGCAACATAGTCAACCAAGTCAACAGTTTTGTTTGCTAAACAAGCTTTCAAACACCTTCATTAAAATGGCCAAAATGCTATCCATTTTTTTGTCTTATAGATATATATATATATATATTCATCAGAATGGTTTGAACATCCCTTGTAGTCATTAGATGAATGCTTCACTCAGAGCACACTGTTATGAAAAAAATGGATTTTACTTTTCTCATTAAGCACTACCCAATAACTGGGGATCAGATGGCGACCTCCAGCCTTAAACATGCATTCTCTCAGTTGACCCTAGGGGAGGGGATTGCTCTACATGCATCTAGATGGCGACAGCCAAAAACCAAATGCAAGAAGTCCTCAAACTTAAACAGTCTGCTGGGGATAGATGTACATCCCCTTAAGACCGGATTTCAAATGCATTAAGGATTCCATTAATAGGCTCATTGCGTTGTTATAATGAACCAGCGTTCTCTTGGCATTATTTTAGAGTCTCAATTCCCTCAGTTATTTTGTTAGCCTAACTATGCACCGCAGTAGGTAACAGCTCGAAGTCTCTTAAATGGAGTTTGAATAAAGCCGGCTAATGACAGTGGGTCAATAATCCGTTATTTGAAGTCGGCTGCTGCACCTTTTAAAAGCTTATAATGACTTCATGAATGGGCAAATCTCAGGTGATCGGCATTAGCCCACCATCCATCTCCACCAGATCATTTCGACTTAGCGGTTGCCAGCCGGGGGTGGGTTGAGGAGTCTCTTTGGGAGGAGCGCGCAGTGCATCATGTGTTGGCGTTTGTTAAAACTCTGATTGACGAGCTAAACCCAGCTGGGGATCCTCTAAAAACAGAGGCTTAGACTGCTCTTTTGCAGGGTCCCCCTGGTCAACAGGAAACCATGAGCACCATTGAGGGGAGAGGGGTTCGTTCGTGAGTCTTCCACTCATCTTGCTTATATTCTCTGCAAGATCACGGGGGAAATGCAAGCAAGAAGACTTCATGATGAATCTGAACGGAGGGAAGGAGGTGTGTGACGAGTCCCAGGAGAGAGGCATGATGGGAACGGTAGTGTGAGCGCTTATGAAACACAGTCAAAGGCGATGTCGACTATAGTGGAGAATGGATGCCGCCGTTCTCGCCTATAGGCACTCTGCACTTCTATACAGTGAGCACTGAGTGGAATATAAAGGTGTTGATCAATGCCTTAAGAAAGAAGGAGCAGCCATCATTCAGTCCCTTTAACAACGGGGCCTCCCATACATCCTTGAAAACAGATGATGGCATTTACCTCGCTTCACATAAAAAAACAATCCGACCATTTGTCCATGCATGACCTTGTCCTTTTCACTTGTCCGTGGGCGCACAAACACATCCAGACGTGTACACATGCACACCGGCTCCTTTACTCTCACAAACAAACAATACAGTGCTCAGAGTGTGTGTGTGTTTAGAAAAGGCAAACAGCTTGGAGGGATGAGTGGCCACAAAAATAAAAGCAAGGTAGAACGTGGGCCCAGGTCATTGCTGAGATGATAATGTCACTTGGGAGCCGGGGCCCGTGCACAAACACCCCACTGTTCTCTATTTCAATAACTTTCCATAAACCAATCTAATCTCCCTTCGCTTCTACGCTGCGCTTTGAGGACATTTTTTATAGACTTTTGTTTGAGAAGCAGATGATTTCTTATAAATCATTAAAGCACCGCCCGAATAAAAAATGTTCGGTAGCTTAATGGAATAATTGGATCACGGAAAATTGATAACGCCTAAGCGTTGTTTAGAGTGAGATGGTTTCAGTGTACATGTCATTCATGTCAAATACTGTATACACATTTTAGTGTGATTCTTTATGCACGTCACATCAATGCATGCAGTGTTATTAAGTACAATGGCCAACAGTAGTGAGTAATAAATACCTCTAACATGCTCATGGGAAATAACGTCCACCAATCAAGTCAGTCGGGCTCAGAATGTTGTATGGTTTTTCATTTCTTTTCTTTGCTTGCTCACTGTGTTCCCAGAGTGTGAATCTGTGGCATTGAGGTATTTCCGAGGGAGCATATGACAAAATACCTCACAATATATATAATGTACCCCTGGAAAAACCTTGACATTTCTTATCACAGCACCCTTGAAGGAATCTCAGGCCAAAGCAGGTCATATTCACTGTTACACAGCACTGTAAGTGACCGTGATAAACTTGAGCCTTTAGGACCGGATTTGTGGATTTGGTTGGTAAATTCTTCTCAGGCTCTACTTTATCGTTCACCCAGGAGTGAAACGTTGTCTCAGTCAGGTCCAGGCCCGTCTCAGCTTACATCACAACCACTGTGTGGAGCACATGCAAATCAAACAAGCTATTAGCACCTCCCACTCACATTGTGAGCTTGCATATTCAACCTGACACATTATTTTTATTTTATCATTGTACTCTCATAACTCCTCCATGCTCCAGGCATTGTCTGCACCTACCGGTCTCTTTGTTAATGAAAAAATGAGTTTGATACACTTTTCACAATGACTTTCTGCACAACTGACCTCCGATCATGATAGTGAAATGTAATATTCTATGTTCAAATATCGCTCAGTGTTTTATGGTGACTTTAATTGTGGTGTTCAGGGTTTTTTTTGTGTTTATTTTGGCGCTTGGTAAAAGAATGGAAGTGTCTCCCGAGCTTTTCTGAGCTCCCAGCAGCGTGGTGTCGGTAGCGGCCCCCACCGGAGCTGAGACTGCAGGTCGAAGGCGGCAGCGAGGCCGGATCCGGCTCCGTGTCTGTGGTGGGTCGGTTGCTGCAGGAGACCCTGCTGGACTCTGAGCTGAAGGAGTTTATGGTGACCCTAACTGCTGTAAATCATTGCATCTGATTTTGATTTGAATCAGATGAAAGGCAGAAAAAATAACTATCTCATTACCATTTAAAAGTTAATTTATTAATGTTGAGCTGGAAAGCCCAAGTTATGCTTCCGCGTTGACGCAACGCAAGGGGGCTTACGGACCCCTTACGTCCTTGCGGACCCCCCTTGCATCCACCGCAACGGCCTGACGTGCACCTCCCAAAAATCCTAGACGTGCGATGAGGCGACACAACACCAACGCAGCGACATTGGCTGTGATTGGTCCGCTAACTACATCCGCTGGAGACCGTTTTTCCGGTTTCCACTCATAAACACCGCCATTGAAACTTTTAAGAGGCTACTTTTATTGTTTTCACCCTGTTTTATTGTTTGCACCTTGTCGCTTTTGCACACAGAAATAAAACACCAAGTTCTTGTGGATGTTTAAAGCCGGAAGGTAAACAAATAGGCTATAACGAGGCTAACGACGATATACGTCAAGAGTCTCGGTCGGTCGGTCAGTCTTTACAAAAAACATAGCGCCCTCTACCTGTGTGGCATTGAATTGCATTTCGACACGTAAACCCAACGCAGAACCATCACAGTCTCCAAGCAACTGCGTGGCCGTTGCGTGATCACTACGCGGAAGCATACCGAAGCTTAATACAACACAACCTCATGGCAGTTTGTGAAATAGTCACAACATTGAAATCAGATTATTGCATATGGACACCAATTGCCCCCAGGCAACCAAACCACTGTGGGACAGTCGTGGTCTTAGCTCAAGAGTTGGAAATGCATTTGCTTTCTTGTTGGGAGATTAAATGAGAAAAGGGTTCTCACTCGTGTCTGGTTAGCTTCCCTTAGCATTAAGACTGGAAACGGTAGGGACAGTTAACCTGGTTCTGTCTAAAGGTTACAAAATCTACCCATCTCGCTCACTGATGAACACATTTCATTTGCGTAATCTGCATAACAAACAGAATTGAGAGTCACTGGTTTGGGTTTTTGTGCTAAGCTAAGTGTCTCGGGCCAAATTGTATTAAAGAGCAACCCAGTCACCAGAAAAATGTTGGCATTGTATATTTCTGCAAACTAGCTGCAAATATGTCTATATTCAACGTATCTGTGGTCTGCAGAAGGGTTCAATGGGTCATTCCGTGTCATTTCATCAAATTTCTGAAAATCTTCCCACCTGACCATCTCAGAATGTCCTGAAAAAATTCAAGTACAAAGACACACTTGTTAATAGGACTAATCCAAAATATTAGGTCTCTACTGTCAATAGTTTTCTCATGAAACATCATTGAATGAAGGGTAGTTTAGATGGTTTTTGGCATCATGCTCTGAAAAGCCATTTTTAAACAGCAATATCTGGAAAACTATCTCACCTGTGGCCTTCAAATTTTTTTACAGAGTATATCTGTTACTAATAGCCTCCAGACATAGAATATCAGGGATGTAGCTCAATGATAACCTAGTATGGTAGGTACTTAAAAAGGGGCTTGTTGAAATAAAGTAGTACATTTGAAGAGTGGCTGAGCTCCCATGTTTACAGATAAAAGACTTCTATCACTTCTGCCTCTATCTCTGGTGTTAGCTTAAACATTCTACAAAATATGGTCTCTCTTAGATTATTAGTTTCACAGATATTAAGGCTCAAAAATGGAAGTAAACACATCTTTGCCCAACTTCAGAGTCATATTCCAAAAAACTGACAACAAGTATCAGGTCCAAACTTACTTTTTTTGAAAGATCATATTCTTGTTAAAATCATATAAAAAAATCGGGAGGGTTTTTTGCCTCATTTTGTCGCAGTGATTTTTTAAAATCCTGATATTGGTGGGGTTTTTGTGTCCGTTTTTGGTACTGCATGTCTTAATATCCTACAAGTAAACATCACAGCAGGGCAATTCAAATGTGTTTTTTACCATTTACCAAAGACTTACATGTGACTAAATGCTACTGATAAATTTAGCCTTACGAAAACATTAAAATGTAGAACAGTTGTAGTTACAGAGGCAATACGTCCTTGAATGTGAGTTAAACATGGTGAAAGCAGCTTTTAATGTCTTAAACCATGAACAAACACAGCATAATATTGAAGACTGTACATTTTGTCATACTTTAAGTATATAAATTACACAACCAAATCAAATAATAATCTTAATTTGAGCATAAAGATTTTACATTACAGTAGAAAAGTCTCCAAAGTTTGATATTGAATAACAGTTTGTCTCTATGCTCACTATGAGACAATATGTGAGTTATGATCAGAAATGGTGGATAGGAAGTATCAGAGATGTTTCAGATGAAGATGAAGATGTACTGGTTCAGTTCATGCACCCACATGACCCTGCCAAGAGTTTCTACTGGCCAAGAAGAGAAGACATGTGCAATGTCCCACTGCAGCATAGAATTGCAAGATTTGACGTTCCCTCTACAGAAACTGGGCGCATGTATGCCATCAAAAAAGATGAGCACAACAGAGCAGAGATGTACATTAGACAATTTGTAAAGTGACTGCCAAATTAATGAATATGACAAAGGAATTGGATCTAAAAGATGAAAAATGTGTGATCCCTCATAGTGAGCATAGAGACAAACTGTTATTCAATATCAAACTTTGGAGACTTTTGTACTGTAATGTAAAATCTCATGCTCAAATTAAGATTATTATTTGATTTGGTTGTGTAATTTATATACTTACAGTATGACAAAATGTACAGTCTTCAATATTATGCTATGTTTGTTCATGGTTTAAGACATTAAAAGCTGCTTTCAGCATGTTTAACTCACATTCAAGGACTTATTGCCTCTACAACTGTGCTACATTTGAATGTTTTCGTAAGGATAAATTTATCAGTAGCATTTAGTCACATGTAAGTACTATGTACCATAAGTAAATGGTAAAAAACACATTTGAATTGCCCTCCTGTG
Organism: Eutrigla gurnardus; assembly: GCF_963514095.1. Lineage (NCBI taxonomy): Eukaryota > Metazoa > Chordata > Actinopteri > Perciformes > Triglidae > Eutrigla > Eutrigla gurnardus. The sequence continues at coordinate 4,554,818 of NC_139921.1, read as the reverse complement.
ATGTTTACTGGTAGGCTATTAGGACATGCAGTACCAAAACCAGCCACAAAAACCCCACCAATATCAGGATTTTAAAAAAATCACTGCGACAAAATGAGGCAAAACACCCTCCTTATTTTTTAATATGATTTTAACAAGAATATGATCTTTCAAATAAAGTAAGTTTGGACCAGATACGTGTTGTCAGTTTTTTGGAATATGACTCTGAAGTTGGGCAAAGATGTGTTAACTTCCATTTTTGAGCCTTAATATCTGTGAAACTAATAATCTAAGAGATACCATATTTTGTAGAATGTTTAAGCTAACACCAGAGATAGAGGCAGAAATGATAGAAGTATTTTATCTGTAAAAATGGGAGCTCAGCCACTCTTCAAATGTACTACTTTATTTCAACAAGCCTCATTTTAAGTACCTACCATACTAGGTTATCATTGAGCTACACCCCTGATATTCCATGTCTGGAGGATATTAGTAACAGATATACACTGTAGAAATTTTGAAGGCCACAGGTGAGATAGTTTTCCAGATAATGTCGTTTAAAAATGGCTTTTCAGAGTATGATGCCAAAAACCGTCTAAACTACCCTTCATTCAATGACGTTTCATGAGAAAACAGTTGACAGTAGAGACCTAATATTTTGGATTTGTCCTATTAACAAGTGTGTCTTTGTACTCAAATTTTTTCAGGACATTCTGAGATGGTCAGGTGGGAGGCATTTGATGAAATGACACGGAATGACCCCAATGCCAACATTTGTCCTGGTGACCTGGCCGTCAACACACCCACAAAGCCACCATACATCGCAGACCAATGCATGGCCGTCAGCTGAGGAGGTTGCAGGAGCAGCAGCTTGTGAACATGATGATGTGTTTGACACTGTGATCACGGCAGAACACAACAAGGCTGTTTAACTGCCTCAAAATGAGGTTATAGCTGCTATCGAGGTTGTCGCTACTGTAAAGCCAGTGGCAACCCGGAGCCTTGTGGAAGCTGTCCTAGATCCTTTGACGAACACTTTTGATCACTTTGTTAACGCGGTCTGATGCAGGAGATTCACCCGGTGCTTTCAGGCTTTTGAAGCTTCATGCATTCCCACTCAGGAGGTTTGGGAAGGTCATACAAATGTGGGGGGAGACGTGACGTTATGTTGCTAGATTTTATCATTGGAAACAACATATTTGTACCTTTCAGTCTTTGTAAACCCTCTAGCAATACAATCCTGCAGGCAGCGTGGGATTTGTTTTATTCCGTCTGGCTGAGAGTGCACGGTGCTCTAACAGAGTGAAGTGGTGTCTGGCTATTATTGTCCCTCAGCTACACGGAAAAATGAATGATATGAGAGATGTAACGAAGACTATAATCAAGCTTGTGTTAAATAAAGAATGTTTTCGTAATCTGATATATGATGGGGTCGCTATAAGTGAACAGTGAAAGTGCAGCAGTTTAAAATAGAGTGCCTTCCTAGATGAGACAAACAAGCACATTTTATGATGCAGAAAAGATGCTTTCAATATTTCCATTAGCATCTAACTTTGGTGAAAAGCACAACCTGAGGGTGAGAATATCAAACACGGTGAGATGAAGATGAATATTTTTAGACCACAATGAGTGAAAGCTTTTCAAATCTTTTCTGACCTACAGCAAGGAGATCCGACAAGCTCAGAGTCTCAGTGAAGAGGTTGTGTTGCTCTGAGGAATGTCCCAACCCCCCCTTTAAACCAGGATCTTAATGAAACCACCTAGCACTGTAGATGTTAACTTTCAAATTATTGATTAGTGTGACAGGGGCCGTGCTATTCGGAGGTAGTAGTTTTGTAAGATATTCAATGCCTCATTTCCACTTTTGGTCCCAGGTCCTTTTCTCTATTTTGTTTTCTATTGCAGAAAGAATCCTTTAATCAACAACCAAACATAGGAACGTTTAATAGGAACATCTGCACTTTGTCGTATTGTACAGCATGTTGTGCTACTGGTGATTAGTATCGTCAACCATGGTGCTACCAATAAAACAAGGTACTATGCACAACTTTAGCGAATGGAAAACCCCAAAAAAGAGCAAGTTGAGTTGAGTAGAGTCATGCCTTGCATGCACAATAACTGCAAGAAAACCACGACCTGTGAAGCCAAATGTCAAAAGTTTAGAAACATCTGCTGTATCTGGAACATTTCATCTCATTTGCACAATGTTAATACCAAGCTGGTGAAGACGCGTGGATGCCGTGCTTAAAGCTTGTTCGGCTGCCCCTGAGTTGCCCGAAAAAATCAATGAATGCAGGGTTGAGAAAACATAGTTAATAGTTAAACATAGTTAAATAGTGGAAGATATGCCTTTTAACTCGACAATAAGTAATGAGCTATGCACCATTTAATCTGTAACAAGCAAATTACCTAACCGAGGAGAAGTTACAGCCCAGCTTTATGACTGCAAAGCATCCAGAAAGTTTCCAGGTTTGGTACCAATGGTCCTGTACATGGACTTAAACCAAGACCTGCACACCAACTCTACATGCTACCTGTCAATATGGTCCGAGATGCTGCACAGGAGTACTAAGAGGTTGTTTGGCAAGAAATAGTTCCAACAGGTCCCCATACAATCACATAATCATTGACCTTATATTTGATTTGATCTTCATTTTCCCCGAATACAAAGTACAATAATTACATGACATGAAATACATCATAAAATTATGAAAAATACTAAAAAATAAATCAATAAAATCTTTCAACTTCAAGGAGGGACAGGTGGAAGCTATGCTTATCATGTCCTGCCCCTTCATTACATTATCACATATAATTTACATATAATTTAAATTTACATATAGCTCCTATATCTGTGTGAAATAGTCATTATGCAAATTTTGAATATGAGCTATATATTCAACACAAAATGTTAACACAAACAAAAAGCAAAAACAAAACATAATACCTCTAGATCACTTTAAGTCTCCAACTCCATTCCTTTATATTTGTCCATAAATAACTGTTTATAACTGCTTTATAATGTTTTTATGATTACACTACTGTATCCAAAGAGACGATGAGTAACGCCTTTTACATTTTAGTTTTGAACAAAGCTTCTCTAACACACTTGGTGTGAACGCACCCTCGGTGTTTGTGTTTTGCAACCCAGCTGCCACATGCAGGAGAAGAAAGAGCGAGGCAGGTGTGAAGGCAGGAGGGAGGGCTGCTGGTTGGGGCTGATCAGGAAATGGTGTAGGGAAATCTCATTTATTTTTCATACGCCGCCGAGACAGAATGTCATATATCATGCCATGCTGCGATTTTTTTCATGCCAGTCCCAGGCTCACAAAAGATGAAAGAATAGCGATCAAAGATACAGTGAAAGAGGATACATGCTGGAGTTGCAATGGGATCCACTTCCATTGAGAACAATATACACTGTGTCACCGTTGGTTTTCAGTGTTGGACAACTTTAAACATCTTATCCAGGAGGGGAAAAGAATGAATATACTGTACGTGTGGAAAGTGATGTTACACAAAACCGATTTGGGACTGAATGGATACAGTGAACACCCTGAACAAGGAAGATACAATATAATATATTGTATCTATCATATTTAAATACGTGATTTAATAACATTGTATGTTTTGAGTTTTAATCCTAATCTAAATGTATATGTAAGGACAACATTCTTGTAGGCAACAAGGATACTTTGTTAGGTTTATGACACACACAGGTCTCCTGGGTTAAAGTCCTGTGTTTGACCCATCCGTCCACACCAGGATCCTCACTCTGAGGGACTTTGATTAAAACATATGTCTGTTGAACCTGGGAATTTAAGTTTCCACCATGAAGGATCTCAATTGACTTTCCATTGACATTTCTATTTTAAATCCGGCTGCTCACTGACTCCTTGTCAGTCTGTGCTCTTAATGGTTTAGACAGACCATGTTGTCGGTCTTCAATCATCATTCGGCCTTTAGTTCAGGGTCATTACAGTTTCATCAGTCCTGTGATATCATACACCACACCAATATGTTTTTCCTTGGATAGTAGGAGGAAGATTGGAGCAGTTTCTCTGTAAATAAATAAGGAATTTAGAGCAGTAAACTAGAAGCTGAAATACTTACTCACAACGACTTTTCCAACACCAAACAATACGTTGACTATTAGACTAAACCTGAAGAAAACCTCTTTTACTTTTGTCTTTTTCTTTTCACATTAGTCATTAAACTGTAGATGCTTTGAAATTCACCAGAAGCTGTCAAACCCATAAAGATATTATGGAGTTGGCTGTGAATGTTAATAGACAAATTGTGATCCTGAACGCTCCTTGGTGTACTTCAGTTTTTATTTCAATTTTTTTTTTTTTTTTTTTGCGATGTTCAGTCTCTATAAAAACACTGTGTAAAGGAATCCGTCCTCACATTCCTGTGCTGCCCTTCTCGATTGTATAGCTCGAGTGTAATATGACTTATGCTTTACAAGACAGAAAGTCTAGAAAGGCATCCATCATGTACCAACATACGGTCAGAGCTTTCCCTTTCAATTACCGTTGCATTTATTTCTTCATTCAGCCAGCCTGTCATTGATTGGCTGCACCAACATGGCCCCAACCTCCTCCGTGTTCCTGCTTTAAGGTTTGAGAATTACCACCGCTGTGTTACACGCCACAGATCAACCAATTTCAGTATCTATATCAGGCTTCGGAGCTCTTTCTTCTTCACTGGCGCCACGGAAAAAGAAAACCTTGTCCATACGGCATATGGCATCTATATGTTCTGCCTTGTGATTTCTACTGGAGATGTCGAGATATACACTATATTGTCAAAAGTATTGGCTCACCTGCCTTGATTGGCATATGAATTTAAGGGACATCCCATTCTTAATCCATAGGGTTTAATATGACATCGATCCACCCTTTGCAGCTATAACAGCTTCAACTCTTCTGGAAGGCTTTCCACAAGGTTTAGGAGTGTGTTTATGGGACTTTTAGACCATTCTTCCAGAAGTGTATTTGTGAGGTCACACACCGATGTTGGACGGGAAGGCCTGGCTCTCAGTCTCCACTCTAATTCATCATTCAAATGTTTCCACTTTGTTATAATGCCACTGATAGTTGACTGTGGAATATTTAGGAGGGAGGACATTTCACGACTGGACTTGTTGCACAGGTGGCATCCTATCACAGTACCACGCTGGAATTCACTGTTTGTAGAAACAGTCTGCATGCCGAGGTGCTTCCTTTTATACACCTGTGGCCATGGAAGTGATTGAACACCTGATTTCAATTGTTTGGATGGGTGAGTGAATACTTTTGGCAATAAGCACATAGTATGTATTCAATGCTAAAATTGCCTCTTTAAAATATGCAATAATTTGCTTTTTTCTAACTTATAATTTGATAGTGGGTGAGTGTTATTATCTTCAAAGAAGAGAAATTGATTTGCATTGGACACAAGCATAATCATATCCTTCTGGCAGATATACAGTATCTGCTGAAGGTTTTAATAGTCGTTACTAGATTAATTGACTGACTGGGTTTTTCTCGCTGTATGCCAAACAACTGCAGATCTAATTATCGAGATACACCACTCAGCAAACCCACGCAGCACTTGTCTTTTGCTTTATGGGGATGTACACAAACTAAATTGGTACGGTCTGTGGGCGGGTGTAACACATGATTTTGCCTTCCCAATCATTACCAGATTAGTTTGAGTTACTCTTTATGGGCCGTAATATTATCTTTGTCTGTGTGCTACAAAATAAAAGTCTTTGAGTTTGGGCAAGAGCAAGAAGTACATATTGACCATAAGGACATGAAACTACTTTACCCGTTAGAATAACTTTAATATTTACTCAGAGGTGAGATCTGGAAACTTCTGGAAGTGATGCAGCCACCCATGTTTGTATTTATTAATAATGATAATAATGCATTTTATTCAAAGACGCCTTTCAAAGCACTCAAGGACACCTTACAAGACATTCATAAACAACAGTACATCAAACAGTAAATACATCAAACAGTCATAAATAAAGATATGTGGCTACTTAGTGCAATTATCCTTATGCACTAGTCAGTGTGTGACAGAGTATGCCGTTCAGAATAAGTGCGTTTTCAGGCGAGATTTAAAGGTGGAGTCCGAAATGCAAATGTCTGGTAGGAAAGAGTTCCATATTATTTATATAATGTTATCAGTGAGATATAAGATGATATAAGATGATTCTGATACACACAACCTCATTACCTATTAGCTAACATGTTAGCTAACATGTTAGCTAATAGGTGCCTATTTCTACATCAGCAGAGACACAGAGCAACATAAGCATGCAGTTGAAGTTGTTTCTGACGGATGTGATTCCATCATCTACTCAGCTTTCAACTGTTTTGGTCTTCACCAACTCCTGAGGGTGATATCTGGCTATTCAGCTGTTTCTGAGTATTCTGTCACTGCTAGCCTACGACCCTTTTATCCTTTTCATGTGAGCCATTGGTATTATACAAAAACATTCATTAGTGCAGCTTCAAGTAGCAGCCTTTGACATTCAGAGCCACGGGTGTGAAACCCGGGACCAGATCCGATGTGTAATAACTCTCGCAATCACCATGATTACAAAGCAACAATTAGGCAAAATGACAATGAGCTCATTGTAGTTCAGTTCTGGCTGCGAACACCAGTGAGATGTTTGAACAGAGCCTTTGTTGTAATCATGACCACACATCTTAAAATCAGCGAGTGTTTACACTCCCATTCAACTAGAACAACAACAAACATATTTATTTATTTGCACGGCTTAATTGCTTATCAACTTGGGACTACATTATGTGTGTTTTTAATCATTTAATGTGATAATTAATCAGTTTCAGTCCACAAATGCGACGCCTCCTCGACAGAGCCCGTCGGCAAATTGAGCTTAAATGAATTGTTGCAACGGGGCCACCTTTCTGCGTTGCACACAATGCATGACTCCTGAGAAAGGAAGAGCACTGATCTGCACTAAATCGGCACAAGTTTGTGACAAAGCCACTGGAGCTGAACTAATGCTGTTAAAAAGCTGCACCAGCTGCCATGTGCTTTTTGTCTGATGTGTTTTTCTTACTTGCTGCTGCTGGAAAGAAGAGAAGAAGGCAAGCGAACGAAGAGCTGAGTCCAAATGCAGGCAAAGAACTCGCCGAAAATCTATTTCCCTTCACCATCTGTTTGTGGTTTCATGTTGTTCCACGTTACTTTTTCTCCTGTCGTCTCCCCGCTATGATTGGCCACCTTTTTTTCTTTTTTTTTTTACAGCAGCAAGAGGACAGCTTTTGTGGACCAGGACAGGATGGATAGATATACTTTATTGATCCCAAGCTGGGAAATTAAAGAATGAGGATAGGAATATTTTAGTAGCGTATTGCATCGTGACATCAGCATTATTCCCATCCTTAGGAAATGTTTTTGGGAGTGATCAGTTTAAGGTCCTCTATAATCCTCCAGAATATGTTTTCACCAGCAGGAAACATGAGCACTTTGAAAGCATGTGACTGAAGGGAAACTGTGGCTCATTAAGTACATGTATTAAGACATTTGCTGTGCAACTGGAAACCTGACTGCACGTATCAGATACTGTATCTTAAAAAATCTAGAGAGGTGGGATTTACTGAATATGGCAGCTAAGGATGTAAATTAATACAAAAAACAATCCTATATACAATTTCCCACAAAAATGGCACCGTCATAACTCAAACAATTCCAAATCTACCTTACATGCATTAAAGTCTTTCAGCCATTCTTCAAATCATGAGACTTGAATTCGAAGAGCAGTAGAGCAAAAACAAGTTTAAGCTGTTAGATGTTCTCCTATGGAGGACGGGGAGTAGGTATATAGAATCTTTAACGCTCAGTGCATCCAGTGATGCCCTTCTGCGGATCGTCTTACCTCGTCAAAGTAAGCAGTGAGCCGCCAACGAGGATCGATAAATGGATTCCAGGAGCCGGCGGCCCCAACAGGCCGAGTTTGACAGTATGCTCATTCCTTTCTCACACCCCTCTTGACTGTTAGGCTTCAATCAATGCTCTCCACTATCTGCAAACCCAGTGACCACAGAGCCTGCCAGTTCACTGTGAGGTCTTTGAACTCTGCAACAGTGAACCTGAAACTGAAACTTTGTTTTAAAAAACATTACATTACATTACAAATGTATATGACATTATAATTGAATGATGTTACTTGAGTCAGCATTGGTTGAGGATGAAGTTTGCAAAATTTGAAAATGAGAAAACCAAAACTGAGGTTGAACTTACAGGACCCATGTAGCGCCTTATCGCTGCTCAGACAGGAACCTCCAGTTCTGAAGGTCTGGATGAAATCCCTTGAACTTGCATTCTCTCTACTGGCCATCAGAGGGCGACTCCTCTTGTTGCAAGCATAAGTCTGATTGCATGGAAGTCAATGAGTATCTCAGCAAACTTTGTAAACATGGGTTTATAGTCTCAATCTCTAGTTTCGAGTCTTCTTCAATCATGGTGTCCATTGAGAGTAAAATAGATGATAAAGCAGGGTACACTTTAGGACGTGGCTATCTTGTGATTCACAGTTCGCTACCATGACGTCACTATCGCGGCCTCTCTTCCGTCGCTACCACACTACCAAAACAAATAGATAATAAAACAATTTGAACACTTAGCTTTCATAATTTAATTCAATTCAATCATATGTCACTTTGCTGACAGCTTTGCAGTAAGGTTGCTGCTCTGGGTGCCACTCTGATGCTTGTGTTTTCGTCAGATCCACCCGTAACTCACTCGCAGGCCAAATATGGTCACTTCCATTCGGTGGTTGTAAAATTCCAAGATGGTGATGGCCAAAATGCAGAATTTGAAAGGTAACCGTAGTCCACTTCCTTTAAACAGTCTATATCTCTGCATGAAGCTAGTGGTTCAACGTGACATGAGCTGCTACTAACATAACATACCCAATTCTCCAGCTCAACTTTTGATGTTTGTGTGGCATCGTGGGTAATCTAGGTGCCAGGTAGAAAGAAGAACGAAGTGTAAAGCTAAATCACAGGATTTCAGATTCAACTGAACGCATGCAGGGCAAACCATTAATACATGAGGGGTGAGGAAATTACCTGTGGTGTGGGCAGCCGGTTAATTGGAATTTGGCCACGCATCTGCAAACATTTGGTGATCTGCTAACAGAGGTTAATGTGTACCTTGTTTATTACACCTCTCGTATTGGTTCACACTGAAATCAGGTCCTAGTTGTTGAACTTGTTTTGTTGTACCATGGAGACAGCGTTGCAAGAGCTGGTGGCAGACTGCACATAACATTGCCTAAAATTAGAAAAGTTGGAAGAAATTGGGTCAGACCGAAGATTAAAATAGGTGAAACCAATATTGAGACAAGTCTGAGTGAGAAGAAAAATCCCCAGTGAGGCTGAGCGTTACAGCCGCAACAATCACAACATTCAGTGAGATGCTTAAATAGCCTTGCTGTTTAGAACTAGAACAACACTAGAACAACAGGGAACGTCCTGGGGAAGCACTTTCCCAGTTGCTCTTTATCACCACTGGGTGATTGAACGGCAGAGATCAGAGGAAGCTAAGCGTTAGCATGCGGCATCGGCGGCCTCAGCGTGTACGAAAAGGGTTCACTAAGCACTATAAATTACCAGCTGCCTTTGTTGTACGAGCCTCTGCTGATGGGAAATCTTTCCCCCCCTCCCTTGTCTTTGGCTACTTATATGATGACAAAGAGAGGCAGCAGCAGCATCTGCTCTGTGACAGCCATGTTTACTGCGCAGAATATGCAGCAAAGTGCATCTCACATCAAAGGGGCTCGTCGGTATCTCCGAATCACAGCCCACTTCAATCAGGCATCACTTTGCCTTCTTTTATTCTCAACATTTGGGAGACTAATTGAAAAAGGGACCCTTATCAGCACCTGAAAGCAAATCACATACTGAGCAGGGAACAAAAAGCTAATCCTATTATTGCAAGCAGATTATTGGCTGACTGAATCACATTTATTTGATTTGAATCTGCTCATATTTAAACACGTTTGAAACGAACTGCAGTCCACAAAGGAAGCCTGACACCAGACGTGTGACTGTTGACAGAAAGCTGGCTGACAGCCTGCTGATTGGTTTTGTGCCCTTCATATTCCCATAGTGTATCCCGGCGCTGGACATATTTCTCCTCAATGACTTCTTCCTGTCAGCCATTTTGTGAGCAGGCTGGCAGACTGTATGTTAGGGGCCCTATTTCACAGATGCTTGTCTCTCATTCAGGACGCTTAAGCTCTTTAACACCTGCAGTATGAATTATATAACCGTCCCTCATATAGACTGTCCTCTGTGTAAACACACACATACCAAACACACACACACACACACACACACACACACACACACACACACATCTAGTTGGCATGAGCATACGCAAAACGGAGGCTAATTGCCTGGTATCATATCTGACACTGATTAAATTCATATTTGCGGTTCTTGGTGTTTGTTTTCTCCTTCTTGGAGAGGCAGACGGGCGGAGTTTAGTGAGTTTTAAATTAAGTTTGAATAGCTCACTTTTATTGTTTTGAATAGAAGTTAGAACTTTGACGAACTTTGACAAAATCAAATTTTTAACAGTGTCCTCATTTAAGAATGTCTTCAGGGTTTTGATCTTGGTTATTTCACATTGTATTCTTTAAGATAAGGCAAAGTATTCAATTGTTATGCTGATGTTGATTAATCCCTGAAAAATCTCAATCATAACTGAATTGGTCCAACTAACGATTATGGACTGTAAAGCCAAAACCGGAGACAAATTCTGCAACTGTTTTGTGCAACCTTCCCCAAACAGACACTGCAACTAGATAAGCTGTAGCATGCTAGCATTAGCATGAATTTGTTTTTTTGAAATTTAAATAGTCTCAACTTGTGCATAGGCACCATGGACTTATTTTGGTGAACTTGAAATTTGAAAGTTTCTAATGATGCTGCATTAGTAGGTCGTCCTAATTAAAGGAAGACTGGAAACTGGTTCAGGCAGTCAACTGAAGTCACTCTTCCAGCTTGGTCTTTCCTTTTGGGGAGAGACAAGGACGTAGTAGGACGCTAAATATGAATGCATTACATATTCTACATTAGCTGACTGACAATATTATTCGAAAGACAGAATGTTAATCGGCAGTGATTTAACCATGTAAGGCATGTGTTGAAAAAAAAACAGACAAACATGTATTAGTTCTTATATCATTATGTATTTTAGATATCTTGGCCTTTTCAGACTTCAACTCACCTATTAATACATTTTTCAACTTTTTCTCATCACTTTGACCACTCAAATATCCACTTTTGGCTTTACAGGACTTTCCATACTATAATTATTTTTTTCATTAGTCTTTCATGACAGCTTCTTGTCCCTGACTCTCTCTTTCTCTCTCTCTCTCTCTCTACCAAACACAAATGTTCCGCTCACATCCTAGCAGAGGCTCTCTGCTGTTTGTTCAGAGGACGCCCAGCGCCGGTAATCAGCTTTCGACGGCAGACTGAAAAAGAAGCTCAGGCAGGGAGCAGCTGCCAGCCGTCGTGTGCACGCCGGTGCGTCTGTCAAGTGCACGCACAACTGAATGTCACCGCAGATAGTTGTCGTTAAGCAGAGAACACGAGAGAGTGAAACAAAATTGAATTTCGGGGCCGTCAACCAGCACACTTTCAGCAGCCTGTCAAAATGTAATCACAGATGGCTTGATCAGAGGGTGTATCTCGCTCTGGTAAAAGGTTCTCTGCCTTCTACATATAACATTTTGAAAGCTTACACCCACTGAGAAAGACTGCCTGTAGGCCTCTGCATACAATGTGCACATGATTGGCTCTGCTGCCGGGCCTGTATCGTATCTGCTGGAGCTGTAACGAGGGTGATGGATGGAGCTTGTTACTCAAAAGTGATTTGCATCATCTTAACTGTTACCACAAAGCTGCCGTGGGAACTCTCGTAAGGCACAATTCTTTTCTCCTTTTTCGCAGTCATAGATCACTCTGTCAAAACCCATATCAAAGAAGCCTCCCCTTTCTTTCATATTCAGCCTCTAAGGCATGATGGGGGAGAGAGAGAGAGTGGTCTTTCACGCCACGATCCACTTTTTACCCAGCCTCCCTCTGCTCCAATCAACCCTCCTCCGCACGTTGATCCGCTTTTCCTCCCGAACGTTTCCAGGCTATACGTCTCCTTCTCCCTCTTGCTCTCCCTCTACTGTACCTCACTCTCCCTCCCTAACGCAATGGCTTTGTGTTGCAGTGCACCTTCAGGCTGTGTGTGGGATGGTGTTGTGGGCCGGCATCTGGCAGCCTCTGATAAGAGAGTGAGTGAGCTGGTGCTGCTCCTTCTGAGATGTTTTTTTTTTTATTTTTGCATTTTTTTCTTTAATTTCGTCGTTGTCCAGGGAGACCATCGCAAAAATGTTGTATTTTTATATATATTTCATGTGTCTGAAGGACCTTGTAGGAAGAGTACTGTAGAACAGACCACAAAGTTGTCTTGTAGGTCAATTTTTGCGATTAATTCCTCACATCCTCAACCAAATGTTAGCTGCATTTGCATTTCGATGAAAAAACTACTTATGACCTCATACATGTGGGTAACTGTAGGCACAGACAAACATTAGCAGTCAGCTGTATTCACTCTCCTTTTAGCTCTGTTTTGGTCTCCACTTACCTTTGAGAAAGATTATCAGACTCTTCAGCTGCTAAAAACTAAGGGAGATGGACATTTCAAAGGCAGTTTGAATAATAACAATTATTTCAGGCACTGTGGAGGGATCATTGCCTCAAAGAAAGATAAGCAAAATAGACCACAAATTTAAGGGCTTAAGTCTCAAGCAGGCAAAATTTCTCTCAATAGCCAGTTTTTAAGTCTTCTCCAATACAGCAAGATGTTCATTTGGTCAATTATGGTCCATTTAGAGTCAGACCATGAAGCAGGGGATGCTTTAGGGCAGCCTAGCTACCGTCGTTACCATGATATCGATGTAATTAGCTACACTGATGAATGATTAATTAACACTTTGCTGTAAAGTTCAACTTAAATGCTGAAGCTAACTTTGTTAGCAACTTCACACCAGAATCCAGGTGGATCCAGATCCAGTAAGGTTGCTGCTCGCGGTGCCGCTCTGCCCTGTGTTGGTCAGATCAACCCGTTGCTCCTCCATAGTCCAAATATGTTCATTTCTGTTTATCGGTTGCAAGAAAGCCAAGATGGTGACGGCAAAAATGCCAAACTGAAGCTTCAAATCTGTCGTCCACAAACCAGTGGTTTTAAGAATAACAACAGTAGGCTGAGCTGCAGGTGGGTGATTTCAACACTTGCTGTATAGAATCATACATTATTGAGAATATAAAACCCTTTGATGTGTCATATTAAGAGGATTTAAGAGGGGAACATTGGACCCTGAGATGTTGAACCAGCTTGTCACTAACTTCCTTTTTTTGGCACTTAGCTGGTAACATGCTTGGTTTGAATAGCTTTTTCTTTCTAATAACAGCTCCTTTCTGTGGCTGGAAATTAGGTTGATTAGGGCAGAGTTAGTGGGGTGGAAAACCAAATTAATGAGCTCGACAAGACTAAAAGCTGAAAGAGCAGTTAGCTGTTGAGCTGAAGAGAAAGTCTTTTTCTAAAGAGCTGCAGGAGGCTTACTGCTTCCTTTGCAATGTATCCCTCAATGAAAATGCTGCGGAGGACATTATTGCTTGCCCATAGTGGAAATGTCGATATAAAAGATCATATTAAGATGCCCAGATAGCAATATACAATAGCTGGCTGAGAATGTGTCGCAGTTGGCCATTTAGCCCACAGCACACTGACAAATACCTTGGTTTAGTTTTGAAAGATATCTGATGATCAATAATTATATCTCACCAATGCAATCCTATGCTCACTGGTGTTCTTGAAGTTTTCAAATTAACTATGTTTTTGTGGATTTTGAGAGATAAGACATCATTTTTCGTCCATGGTGCTGAATGGTACTCTCAGTTGAACATGCAGTACACGTAAGGGTCCCACTTTTGGGGGTTTGAAGCTAGGGTCACCCTTACTGAAGGGTAGATACTTGGTTTCTCAACACCTCACGTTAAACCTAGCCATTTGATCCATTTCTAACATGAATTTATTGATTAATGCAGCTTGGAGAGTGGTCTATAATAGAGGTGTAAAAAAGAACATAGCTGAAGTTTATTATTGCAGACACGAACTTCAGGTTTGATAGCTTGGAGAGCCGAGATCTTCCTGATACGGCTTCAGCTTTCTGCAACTTGTGTGAAGCTGAAACAAGCTCCAAGCAAATCCCGGCCTCACACGTCCTTCACTTACGGATTGTGAATAGATAATCTGAGCCAAAGGCTGTTACCACAGTTGAAGTCTCTTTCTAGGAAGTTCTAGAATTACTTGCTTACCTCAGTGGATAAATATTGCAACATCTGTATATTAATTTTACTCTCAGGCTCTTCTTTGTTGAATAGCGTACATGCCCCCTCTTAATGAAAGTATCCCCCCGTTCTCTTCTTCACTTGCTTAATTTTGTGTTTGCCGTGGGTCTGTGTTTATGGGCCATAGGGACTTAACATTATTTGTCATGTGCAATTAACTGTAAATGTGACTCGAGGGAAGAAATTAAATATACATAATTGTATTATTATATCCATGCTACGCTTCACATGGGATTGTGCGGCATTATGGGCAACAGGTTGTGGTTTTATGGTTTCAGTGATGTCAGAGAAGAGGAATGGAAGTGATGTCAGAGAAGAGGAATGCCAGAAAACTGGCTGTCTACATCACTTCCATTCTGCATGTGTCTAAAATCCCAGCTCATAATACTTTTCAGTGTTTTAGAAGTTTGTCCCAAGTGGAGACTGCTCATTGGTTTCTGATCAACAAATCCCTCTATAGGATGATTTATTTCCCCTTGGTCACCAAGTTTCCTCGAATGACTAAAAAAATGAATTGTCCAAAAATGCCTGATGTTAATACCCATGTCTTTATGTTTCAAAAATGAATGAAGCCTCTTGAAAATTTGAATTGTCAGTGGCCTAAGTGATTTAAGGCATGTCATCTATAATTTCCTGTCATCTTCATCTAAAAAAATACAAAATTAATTAAATATTGTGGACCAATACAATCTGTGACCCAACTGATAAATAAGTATAAAGTAGTGAGATCTAAGTGCAGAGAAGAAAATGTTTTCACGGTATAGGTTAGAACAGATTACCACCAGGTGGTTCTGAAAAATAAAGCTAATGCTGAAGTGCCTTTAACTTGCATTCCCTCGACTGGCCATCAGGGGCGACTCCTCAGTTTGCAAGAAGAAGTCAGATTGCATGGAAATCTATGAGAAAATTACTCTACTTCTCTCTTGATTTATTAT
This sequence comes from Eutrigla gurnardus, assembly GCF_963514095.1. Classification (NCBI taxonomy): domain Eukaryota; kingdom Metazoa; phylum Chordata; class Actinopteri; order Perciformes; family Triglidae; genus Eutrigla; species Eutrigla gurnardus. The sequence continues at coordinate 4,539,457 of NC_139921.1, read as the reverse complement.
CTCAGTAAACATTGTAAACATGAGTTTATGGTCTCAATCTCTAGTTTCAAGTCTTCTTCAATCCAGCATGATGTTCATTTAGTTATTTAGTTATTATGGTCCATTTAAAATCAAATACATGATAAAGTAGCATATGCTTTAGGGCGGGGCTACCTTGTGATTGGTGTACTATGGTGTCACTTCTGCGGCCTTGCTTCCGTCACTACCACACTACCTGTTACGGCTTGAGGAAGGATTTAGTCTGGACCCAAAAATGCAGAGTTGTAACAGATTTATTCCAAACAAAGTATCAACAGAAATCGCCTTAGCAAGGGAAAAAATGTTCTAAGAAGTTTAAACAACGAAAAGGGTCTTCACAAAACAAAGTAACAACACAAAGTCACCACGAGGGGAAAAACCTACTAGTAATCACTAAACAGGAAAAGAACAACGAACCACCGGATCGTGGAGAGAGGCGAGGAATCTGCTCAGAGACATGTACATGCGAGAAGGACAAAGGATCATCTGGCACAGGGCAGACAGAGCAGTTGGCTTAAGAAGCCGGCCAAACGAGCTGATAGGCAGCAGGTGTGTCTCGTGAACTGCCCTGGAGCACCGGCCCCGCCCCTCTCCACTCACCTGAAAAAAAGGAAAAGAAGGTGAGGAACACAAAACAAGACCTGAACCACCACAGTACCCCCCCCCCTAATGGACGCCTCCTGGCGTCCTACCAGGCTTACCCGGGTACCTAACATAGAAATCTTGCAGCAGCTGTGGATCGAGGATGAGGGAGCGTGGGAGCCATGAACGCTCCTCGGGGCCGTACCCCTCCCAGTCGACCAGAAACTGAAAGCCGCGACCCCTCCTGCGGACGTCCAAGATTTCCTTCACCGTGTATACTGGATGACCATCGATGATGCGGGGAGCTGGCGGTAGCGGAGCAGGGGGCTGAAGGGGACTGTCTGTGACCGGTTTGAGCAGTGAGACGTGGAAAACCGGGTGGATCTTGAGGGCGGCGGGGAGGCGGAGTCGGACGGCGCTGGGGTTGATGATCTTTTCAATAGGGTAGGGGCCGATGAATCGAGGAGCCAGCTTCCGGGAGTCGGTTTGAAGGGGAAGGTCCCGGGACGACAGCCAGACCTGTTGGCCCACCTGATAGGCCGGAGCTGGGGTCCGATGGCGGTCCGCCAAACGTCGGTTTCGCTCCGCGGTCCTGCTCAGGGCTGTGCGGGCCTCCCTCCAGACCCGGCGGACCCTGTGAAACTGGGCTTGTACTGAGGGAACCGCTGCGTCGGACTCCTGGCTAGGGAACAGGGGAGGCTGATAGCCCGAGGTCACCATAAAGGGTGACATACCAGTGGCCGAGCTGATCAAGGTATTGTGGGCATATTCGACCCAGGGGAGGTGTGTGGCCCAGGAAGCGGGGAGACGAGAAGCGACGCAGCGGAGGGCGGACTCAAGGTCCTGGTTAGCCCGCTCTGTTTGGCCGTTCGTCTGAGGGTGATAGCCGGACGACAGGCTGGCGGTGGCCCCCAGGGCCCGACAGAAAGCCCCCCAGACTCGAGAGGTGAATTGTGGACCTCGGTCTGACACAATGTCCAAGGGGATGCCATGGAGCCTGAACACATGTTGAATGAGCAGGTTAGCGGTCTCCAAGGCGTTGGGCAGTTTCGGGAGGGGAACAAAATGAACCGCCTTGGAGAACCGATCAACAATGGTTAAGATGGTGTCATTACCTTCTGAGGGAGGGAGGCCGGTGACGAAATCCACAGCGATGTGTGACCATGGGCGTGGGGGAACAGGTAGAGGCTGCAGCAAACCAGCTGGAGGACGATGAGAAGCTTTACTGCGCGAACACTCAGGGCAGGAGGCAACGAACGTCCTGACATCAGCTGCCATTGATGGCCACCAGAAGCGTTGCCGGACCAGTGCTAGCGTGCGATATACACCAGGATGACAAGCTACTCGAGAGGTGTGGCCCCAGATGAGTACTGAAGACCTAGCAGCCGGAGGAACGAACAGCTGTCCAGGTGGGCAGCCATCAGGGACCGGCTGATTCTGCTGGGCGTCTTGTACTTCCTGCTCCACCTGCCACTGCAACGCTCCCACCACACGTTGAGAAGGAAGGATCATCTCCTCCTCTGCCTTCCCTTCCTCCACAGTGAACTGACGTGAGAGGGCATCTGGCTTCACGTTCCGGGAACCAGGGCGGTAGGTCATGGTGAAGTTGAACCGCCCCAGAAAAAGCGCCCAGCGTGCTTGACGGGAGTTCAACCTCCGGGCGGTACGCAGGTACGCCAGGTTTTTGTGGTCAGTCCAGATTATGAAGGGATGAACAGCCCCCTCCAGCCAATGCCGCCACTGTTGAAGAGCCAGCACCACCGCTAACAACTCCCGGTTCCCCACATCGTAGTTCCGTTCTGCTGGGGAGAGGCGTCGAGAAAAGAATGCACACGGGTGGAGTTTGTTGTCCGCAGGGAGACGCTGGGAGAGGACGGCCCCGACCCCAGAGTCCGAGGCATCAACCTCGACCACAAACTGCTGCTCGGGATCTGGGTGAACAAGAACAGGCGCTTTAGTAAACATCTCTTTTAAAATAGTGAAAGCGTGATTGGCTGCTGGAGTCCAACAGAAACTAACCTTACTGGAGGTGAGTTGTGTGAGAGGGGAAGCAACCTGGCTGTAATTTCGTATGAAATGACGGTAAAAGTTAGCAAATCCTAAAAATCTTTGGAGATCTTTTCTGGACGCGGGAGTGGGCCATTCCCTGACCGCCTCCACTTTGGAGGGGTCGGCACGGAGCTGGCCTTTCTCCACAATGTACCCCAAGAAGCTCACTGAGGGGACGTGAAACTCACACTTCTCTGCTTTAACAAACAATTTGTTCTCCAGCAGCCGGGTCAGCACATCACGGACATGAAGCACATGGTCTTCCTGAGAACGAGAGAAGATTAAAATATCATCCAGATACACGAAGACAACTCTGTCTAACAAGTCTCTTAACACGTCGTTAACCAGTGATTGGAAAATCGCTGGGGCGTTGGTTAGGCCGAATGGCATAACCAGGTACTCATAATGCCCCAAGTGAGTGTTGAAGGCGGTCTTCCATTCATCACCCTCACGTACCCGTACCAAATGGTAGGCGTTGCGCAGGTCCAGCTTTGTGAAGACTGTGGCATGGTGCAGCGGACTGAAGGCAGAGTCAATGAGAGGCAGGGGGTATTTGTTCTTCACGGTGATGGCATTAAGCCCTGTATAGTCAATACAGGGGCGTAAAGTCTTGTCTTTTTTGGCCACAAAGAAAAACCCCGCCCCCACCGGGGACGATGAGGGCCTTATCAGCCCTGCTGCCAAGGAGTCGTTAACGTATGTCCCCATGGCCTCTCGTTCTGGTTTTGTAAGGTTGTACAAACGTCTAGTGGGGAGTGGGGCACCAGGGAGTAAGTCAATAGCACAGTCATAAGGACGGTGTGGAGGAAGTGTGTTTGCGGAGGTCTTGCTGAAAACTTCTCTTAAATCATGATATACTCTGGGAACATTTGACAAATCTATGACCTCTGTTTGCTGAGCGGGAGCAGGGGACCTGGCTGGAATGGCTGACTGGAGGCAACAGGCGTGACAATGTGAACTCCATTCCCGGATGGAGGCCGTAGGCCAGTCTATATGTGGGTTGTGTTTTTTTAACCATGGTATGCCCAACACCACAGGAGTATGAGGGGAAGAGATGACAAACAGTTCTACAAATTCATGGTGATTGCTGGAGAGGATGAGTTTTAGCGGGTCGGTGCGGTGGGTGACTATCTCCAGTAGCTTACCGTCAATGGCCAGGACCTCTTTAGGGGAGGTAAGTTTATGTAGGGGCAAATTGTTCGTCTTAACAAAGTTAACATCAATGAAATTGTCGTCAGCTCCTGAGTCGACCAGGACTGCGACTGGGAGCGAACGTTGTGGCCCGTGAATCATACCTGCAACCTGTATGCGGGATGAAGTAGGGGAAGAGATTCGGCTCACCAGAGTTCCCCCATCTACTGGCGAGCCTTGTCTTTTGGCAGCTCTGGGCAGCTGGTGAGGAAGTGTCCAGGGTGGCCGCAGTAGAGGCAGAGCTTCCCCATTATGCGTCTCCGTCGTTCTGCCAGCGTGAGATGAGCTCGTCCCAGCTGCATGGGTTCTTCTTCTGGGGTGTGAAGAGTCCCTGGGGCTGCCAAGGTGGCGCTGTTGACTGTCGGTGATGTCTCGAGGAGGCTGGACTGGGAAGCGACGAGGGGCCGTCTTCTCCTTCCCTCTGTTCTCTCTCTATTTCTTTCCCTGATCCGATTATCCAACCGTATGGCCATGTCTATCAACTGGTTCAGGGAGGTGCTATCGTCACGAGTGGCTAACTCGTCTTTCATAACCCCCGATAAACCTTTTAAAAACACTGCTTGTAGAGCCCCCCACCCACTTTCTGCTGCCAAGATGCGAAACTCTACCGCGTACTGGGATACTGAGAGAGAGCCCTGATGTAAGTCCAGAAGCTGGCTTATGGCCTGTTTGCCCTTTACGGGATGATCAAACACCATTTTCATTTCCTCTATGAACGAATGGTAATCAGATGTGATGGCTGAGTTCTGACTGTAGATGGCTAACGACCATGCGGCCGCCTGTCCTATTAGCAAGCTCATGATAAATGCTATTTTGGACTGGTGTGTGGAATAAGTGCCTGGCTGTTGACTAAAAACTAGTGAGCATTGGTGAAGAAATTGTGCACAAGTCCCTAAATCTCCTGCATATCTGGCGGGGGTAGGGATGTAGGGCTCACGGGGCTGCAGCGGGGAACTGACGGGTGCGTCAGCTGCAGGAAGTGGTGGTGATGAGTCCGGGGATGGAGCCAACCGCTCAAGCAGGAGAGCTAGCTGTCCCCTCATCTGCGCCATGCTTGTCGTCATCTGCTGGAGGTGCTCTGTTGTTTGCCGCAGGACTGACTCCTGCTGGTTAAGCCTGCTCGCTTGGTCGGCAAAGGCATGTTTGAAGCCCTCGATCTCCGCTGGGTCCATGATGGCCAGATGATTCTGTTACGGCTTGAGGAAGGATTTAGTCTGGACCCAAAAATGCAGAGTTGTAACAGATTTATTCCAAACAAAGTATCAACAGAAATCGCCTTAGCAAGGGAAAAAATGTTCTAAGAAGTTTAAACAACGAAAAGGGTCTTCACAAAACAAAGTAACAACACAAAGTCACCACGAGGGGAAAAACCTACTAGTAATCACTAAACAGGAAAAGAACAACGAACCACCGGATCGTGGAGAGAGGCGAGGAATCTGCTCAGAGACATGTACATGCGAGAAGGACAAAGGATCATCTGGCACAGGGCAGACAGAGCAGTTGGCTTAAGAAGCCGGCCAAACGAGCTGATAGGCAGCAGGTGTGTCTCGTGAACTGCCCTGGAGCACCGGCCCCGCCCCTCTCCACTCACCTGAAAAAAAGGAAAAGAAGGTGAGGAACACAAAACAAGACCTGAACCACCACACTACCAATGCAATAAACTACTAAGATTATTTTTACACACAGCTGTAAAGTTGACCTCAAATTATGGAAGCTTCACACCAAAAGCCAGATGGAGCCAGATGCAGTTCTGTTGCTCCTCCACAGTCCAAATATGGTCACTACTGTACTAGTTGATGTGACATAACACACATCACAAATGCCTATAGTGAAGAATTCAAGTCAGTGTGCTTGTTTGATCAGATGAATTGCTGCCATAATCTAGAAAAATATAATCCAAACCAAAAATATATTAAAATAATACAAGTTGTTCAAGAAAAGTAAAAACTGTTCTAACTTTGGAAGGTAATTGTGTGTCCATAGGACCCCCAATCCCTAAGAAACTGGATTAGAGCTGAATATTTCAGGGCCTTAAACGTCTTTTCTTTTGCCTTAAATCGTTTGAAATACTGTATATCTCAACCTGACTTTTACCTATGCCTGAAAAGTAGAAAAAGAAAGGCCAAGTCATAAATACAGTAAATCTGAATTTGTGACATTATTATGTTGCCCTGGGCTCTTAAACTCAATGCAGAAACGGCATGTGAAGCGTCTAGCTCCTGTATCGGGACATATTTATGAGTGAAACGGAAAAGGCAGACGGGACATAATTGATTTGATCCAACGGTTGAAAAGATTAGCTCTTGACCTTATCTAGATCTTTCATCCAAATTTGCAGATGAATGGATGTCATGATATTATGGGTTGAAATTGGTTGGTACTAGTTGATGTAAGCACGTGCTATATTCTGTAAATTATTTTTTTTATATTAAAATAATTTCTGATATATATTTTGAATGTCAAATTATATATCCAAATTATATTTATACTTTTCACATCATCAATAATTACAAAAAAATAGATGGATAAAGCGATGGTTTTAAGGTATACACACCAAAGTGGTGTATTTTCACTGAGATTTTTAAAACTATTCTTCAAATAGAAATTGCATTGTGTATTACATTTTTCCGATTAGGATTAAATAGATACATTAAAGTAGTTCCGATGTGACCTTTGGCTTTCCATTCATACTTAGTCGAATCATCATCTCTCCTCAGGGAACTGAACTCAAACACATCATGTTGAACACAAGAACACAGTGAAACACACACACACAATGGAGGACCTGGATATTTCACCCTTTGCTCCATCTCACGCTTGAGAGGTCTGGAGTCTCTGGCCGGAAAGTTCAGCAGTCAGGGGCGATGAGATGTGCCGGGCAGGGAGCTAACCAAATATTAAATGAAGAGGACACACAAGTGAGATGCTTTGCGTAGATAAAGGGAGCAAGAGCATGAGGCGTACCCAATGACTTGTCAATTACCCATTTCCGTCTTTGATGTAGCGTGGAACCTGTGCCTTGCCCGGGGGAGGTGCGAGGGCTGTTATGTGATGGATGGCGGAGCGTACCCACCACTGCAGCAATGTATGTGGCCGGGAGTGGGTGGGAGCTGTATGAAACTGTACTGCAAACTGACTCATCCCTACATTTTCATCTGGTTTGATACTGTATGCAGGCTATATAACTGCACCTCGACAGTCACCTCTACTGAGCAGTTATAGGGAAAAAAGTAAATTACTGATGCAGTCAGAACCAGTTATTTCTGAACCATGTCCACGACAGAAACCTAGAGAAGAACTCAACCAGCTCAAGGCTTAAAAAACATAGTCCACAAACCAATGTGTCTATGGTACCAACACAAGGATTCTGCATTGTTGCATTGCGTGCAGAAATTGTGTCTCAGACAAAGCTGCAGTTATCCTGATATCAAATTAATTGCTCAATCTTCACCTGTTTTAAAATATTTTGTGGCAATGCAAACTCACATGTATTACTAAAAAGGCCAAGAAGTGGGTTGTCTTTGTCCAAATCTTCCTTGTTCCCTGTTCTTATTATTTGGTCACTTGTATTTTCTCCAGTTTCCATAATGTGTTGAAGCTGCTGCTGTGATCATCTCTAAACAATGCAATTTGATATCTTAGTCCTCATCACAACTCTTAACATCCTGACGCTCACAACTCATCGCAAACGCTTGTTCAAATCCTTCAGCGGCAATTTCTAACAAACTCGGCTGCAGTTAAACGTGTTTAATATTGTGCATGCAAAAATACATTAGTTAAAATACTTAGTTAGGTTTAGTTAAAAAAAAGGTTTACAAAAATGAAAGTGAAACCAGACGTTGTGAAAAGAAGTAACGCATTTCGCATGAGACACAAAACGCTGTCTACTTAGTTCAAATTCTTATTTTAAACCCAACTGTGATACTAACCCTAAGAAACCAAAGTAAAGGGTAACATTACTACGGAAGACTTTAAAAACATCACTTACTTAACTTGGGACATGGACACAGGATTCCTGGTTGAATGTCCTGTGTTATTTGACCCATCCACCGCCCCCTCCTCCCATCCTGTGTGGCTGTTTCACATCAATAATGCTAAAGGTGGCCTTTTGCGTCAACATCGGACGCCGATTGGCGAGAGAAAGCGTCACTATTTGACGGCGTTCTAAGAAAATCATTAACACCTGCTGACAGTCAAGCTAATTAACTCATTCAAGCTAATTGCACGACAAAGCTAGACTCTAGACGCCCAATTGTTCAGTCAATGTGTGTCAAACTCCAGATGGTTTGAGCTTCCAACGTTCCAACATATTGTTCATCTGAAGGTGGCTAGCATCCCCAAGTCAAATCTCCGACCTCAACACCTCCATTCTACACCACGTTACATGACAGTATCATGTCCGTCCTTTGGGGAATTGATAAGGAGAATATGAGGCATTTAAGGAATGAGGTTCATTTAGGGATTTAAGCACAACAAGCTCAATATCACGACAAAAAAAACAACAAAACAACAAAGATAAATAGACACTAATCCGATGAAGGTTAATTAGGTCGGCATTGGAAAAAAAATTGAATTTAATAACTGCTGGCCTCAAGCAGCATCATTTAATTTGATCCTGTTTGGGGCTGTGGAGACCTCCTCCCTGGGCTGGCATTCATTACTGTGCACGGGGGGCTTTCATCAAATACCAAGCAGGGTTGTGAATCCTGGTTCAATTAATCAGCATATGTGACAATGTGTGTTTGCAGTCGAGAGGAACGTATGTAATTAGCTGAAGACAATGGTTAACCAGAGGGATGAAGGGGCTACGCACTTTTAATAGGTCTGACCTTTCCCACCATGACAACCTGTCAGACAGCCAGACGTCTCATTTGATGACTGAAAACATCTGAGATGTACAAGGAAGGAGAGTTGTTCATCATCAGTTCACGCGTGATTTTATATATATATATATACATACAGTATATATATATATATATATATATATATATATATATTATCTCATGGTTAGTAAATGATATTGAAGGGCTGTTGACACGGCAACCTCTGCAAACATGTGCTAAAATGAGAGCTGAGTCAGGCAAACACGGACCTTCCCATTCGGAAATAGACTTAAATAGTGTTGTGGTGGCGCTTCAAAACAAGAATCCTTGAAAGGAAAATTGAAAAAAATACATTTGTGTGTGTGTGTGTGTGTGTGTGTGTGTGTGTGTGTGTGTGTGTGTGTGTGTGTGTGCGTGTGTGTGTGTGTGATCAGATTCAGCGGGACTTACACTTTCCGAGGATAGCTTCCATTGTGAATAAACAACCATAAATCATGGGAAAAAGATACTCTTTTTAACTCCAATACTTGCCAGTGTATCCTCACATTTTTACATTTGATTCAGTATAAAAGGAAACCAGTGATGGCTGTCTGTATCCATGGTTACGCTGCAGAAACAGGGATGGCTAATAGCTCATCTGCATACGTCTAATGGTGCCAACATGTACACAAAGATAAATGAACGTATGTGTGTTTGGTGCTGCACCTTGATGACATGTAGAGCATGTTATTAATGCGTGGTGTCCTCGAGGAACATGGAGCTGTTTAACATTATAAGGATGATTTATTGTTATTGTGCAAAACAGGGATTCACAATGGAATGCAGTTGTTTCCTGCTACACAAGAAAACAAGACAAGCAAAAAGCAGTTGTGCATTCCTGTGGATAATTTTTTTCAATTTGCAGTTGTAGGAATGTTAACAGAAGTAACAAAAACAATTCTCTGTGGGCAGGTATCATGGCCGACATCATAACATCAAACATTCAACATCAGGGAAACGTCGTCCATCAACTTTGATTTGGGCACCAAGCATCATTGATGTAAACAGCAGTCCAGCTCCTTTGGTCCCACCTGAGTCCTGCGTTGTGGTCTGTCTGTCAAGAGGATCTTGATCCGGGATTAAGACATGGGTCCAGGGGTCCGTTTCACAAAGCAGGTTTAGTGAAAACCTTGAGTTAGTTAACCCTGAGATGAGGGAAACTCTGGTTTTTCGGTTTCACAAAAACATACTCCGTGAAACTAACCTGCTCGCTAGCAGGTTTGCTTCAACAAACCCTGAGTTTCTCCTACATGTCTCCGCCTTTTTCCAGAATCTGAACCAACTTTGAAAAAATGTGCCGTCCTTTCATCGTCAACCTAATCGATATGGAAATAAAAGTGATTCTAGCAGCTTTGCGTCGGGAGAGGATTTTGATTACCTTTCCTTTCAATCACATTAGATATTATCTAAACAATATTCTCCGACATTTTCAACATTTCATATTGTGGACATAATCCGCAACCAGATTCTTTGCGGAGCTAGCGTTTTTGTGAACGGGAGATTTATGAAATGTTTAAGTACATTTCTGTGTTGAAATACCTGCTTATATTTACATTTAATATGTGAAATATGATTAAAATCATATGCCTTAGTCAACGTATTTGCGCAATATTCTTATGCTTAATTTTCAACTGACGCCACTTTCTTTCTGTGCCTGGGTGGATTACACCCAATGAAAATGACAATTCATTCATATCACTACTTTGTGAACTACGGGAGTCGAACCGCTGTTGCCTGCACTATAGGCAGCGTTGCTAACCATTACACCACAGTGTTGCTCTGCAAAGCTGAAAATTAACAAATATTACCTTTAGATCAATCGACTGTTTCATTCAGTTATACACATTAGATCGGGCAGTAATTGTCTGCCACGCCAACTATCTCTACTTTGCTGCAGTTACGTTGCTCCGCTTTCTCAGGATGAGCTCGTTTTCTACATAAACACTCAGTAATATCTAATAACGCTCTCCCCGTTGCCATGGTGAATCGTAGTATCGGAGCTCCATTGATGATGGCTTTATAGAGTCGGCAGGCACGCGCGTAACTCAGAGTTTACCTACTCAGAGTTGACTGAACTAATTCAAAACCGCTGTTCTGAAACTGAAAACTCAGAGTTGCCCATCTCAGAGTTGGTCAACTCAGAGTTCAGGGTTAGGTTCAGAGTTTGTTGAACCTGCTTTGTGAAACGGGCCCCAGGTCTCTGTAAAGAGCTAGGCTCAGTGATCCACCTCCCGTTGCTGGGTTAGCCCAACGTCTTATTTTCCTGTGACCGGAGATCATACAGCCAGGAGCATGCTGGGTAGTGGGGTAGCCTGAGGTATTAGCTGGTCAGGCTTTGTTCGGCAGGTCTGACTTGGTTGTCGGCTGTGGATGGTGATCCGTCTCAAGGTCTACAGCACTCGATCCAACCGCCACACTTCCTTTTCTGATTTTGATGAGTGTATCATGTCATATGCTTTAAATTATCCGGTAATTAACATGACAAAACAACTAAAAAATGAAGCAAATTCATGGGAGCTAGCCAAAGCATCATTATGTGTACTGTACATAGAGCATAATTATACATTTGATTGACTTCACTTGGCTCAGAATGTTTCAACACTGACACTCTCCTCCATCCATTGGCATGGGAGACAGTTGTCTCAGTGTTGACTGACTTCCCCTCACCCCTGAAAGTTCTCAGTTGTTGTCATGAAGGATATCTGGGTCAGATTTGAAGAAAAGTAGAGAAACACAAAAGTTCAGTCGGTCCATACTACCTTGCTTCCACACAGAATAGAACTGTGGCCTCGGTTTCATCGACTTCTCTTGTTTAAAAAAAGTTCAGGCACAATTAGAGAGCGTCACCCGACCGTAACATGACACCGGCGACCAGACTGCAGAGACTGAAAGTCTCACAAAGACAAAGTGTATTCAGCAAACGCAAGGCTGATAGTTGTTAAATGTTTCATGAAATACAAAGCGTGTAGTTTTGGTTTTCTTTGATAAATATTCAGGACGGTTATAGCTCGGTCAGTTATATTACATCATCAACTGACAAAGGACACATTTGAACAAAGGCTGACTGACGAAAGGCAGAGGAAGCAAATTCATTTTGCAGTTACAGGTAGAGAGACTGCAGTCTCCAATTCCACCTAGAGCCAGTACAGTGATATCTGGATTCTCAATGAAAGCTGGGTAGTTATCAGCCATGAGGCTACGCAAACATGTTAACATGTGTTCAGTGGTTCTACATTTCAAACTAACCCGTCTAGCATTGGTAAAAGTCAACCATACATATCCCTTTATCATAATAAACGTATATATGTCCACAGGAAAGTACAGTCTCCCTGCTCCTTACATGCGTAAAGTCGCTTAAAAAAAACGTTTTCTTTTTTCCCAAAAGTCATGTAAAATGAGTCAACGTTGAATTGTTTTCACACGGGCCATGAAAGGCGTCTCCCATCCATCCAGCCTCCCTCCACCTCTGTGTGAACCCCCCGCTCTTCATACTATGCCAGTTTGCCGTCTTAAATACTGACGCCGACGAGTTAATGTTGGAGTACGTTTTGCTGCATTGCATATTAAAGGCTGCCTCGGTGCATCGGGACCAGCGACCAAGCAGCATTATTGATGCAATCTACAACAATCCCAAACTGAACTCTTTTAGGTTGCTAATCGGATTATCAGGTTTCTATAAAGTGTAACCTTCTTCGTGTTTCCGCAGGTTGCACACACAACAGAACCATAAGCTCTGTGACTAAGTGCTTCTTGCTGAATAAGACTTTTGGCTCTTAAGTTGTCGTTTGTTTTTCCGGCTTATACCTTTTCGACTTTTTATCTCATCAAGAAACAGATGTTTACTCACACAGTTAGTAATCTGTTGATGCCTCAACTGGAAGACTTTTTTCATGGAGTTCTTGGACATAATCCAACTGCTAATGAAGTACATGACCTGAAGTAACTCCTGCTACTTTGCAGCTATTTTCTTGTGGGAAGAAGTGTAAACGACAGCACTTTGGTGGCACAGGGATGAGAGGATACAAAGTAGGCTAGTGGCAATGCTCTGACCTGCTCAATAATAGTAGCTGTGTCCCAATTCAGCATCCTTCGGAGAACGCAGCCTTTGCAGTCTATGGTCCTTCGAAGCCCGAACCAAGCAGTCTCTGAAATGAGAAGGTCCGGTCTACGGAGGATTTCCTGTTTGAGGATGTGCTTCACCAGTGGCATCGCCTCATGATATATCATTTGGACAAGAGTTTATTCTGATGCATCTCCCCCTGAGAATTAGAGATTCCCTCTCTATAAAAAAAGGGTAATCTTTTAGGACAGTCTGGAGGCAGGCAGGCCTGTCCTTCGTCTGTTAATTCAGACTCGTACCGACTTATCCTGGTCTGCATCTCATCCATCAAGCCTTTTCTTCGAAGCTTGTCAGAGTAAGTAGCAGGAAGACAAGCTCACACTTGATGGAATCCTGCCACTGTTCTAGAAAGGTAGACCCTTTCAGGTAGTCCTTCCTTATCCAGCAGATACACACGATTGTGTACAATGTGTGTATGGATATATGTGATTGAGCAGACAGATTACTTTGGGTATCATCCAGAGAGGCGTCAGGTTTTAGCTACCTTGTGAGGCTTCAATTTTCCACTCTGATAATCTCTCATCCTTTGTCAAGATTTCCCCATGTCGCCAAGACCCATCTTATAAATCCTGTGAGCAATGTTGCGCTCGTTTCCACATGTAATTTTTCCCAAAGCTGCACAACGGCAGATCGTAGATTAATCATATGAGAAAAGGCGTAAAAAAAACAGTTAGTTTGTCAGTTTAAAGCTGCGTGAGGAAAAGTTTATGCGAGCTGGCAGCTCCAAACAGCAGACAGAGATAACTGTCGTCACAATTTTGAGTGTCTGAGCGTCAGCACCGGCAAGTAATGTGACATGACATCAGTGGATTGTGCACATCACACTCGGGTTTACCGAGCTGTCATCCTGTGACATGTTCTATCAAAGAGTAAGGGAGGAAAGAGAGAAAGAGGGGAGACGGAACGGGAGGGAGTCCAGCTCTCTGCACTCAGTAACCACACAATGCTGTGTCGGACGATTACACCGCTGAGACAAAGAGGGCACAGCTCAGTACAGGGGTTTAGGACATTAAAAGGTAAAGAAGACGATATGTATGAAAAACATAGGCTATGCTCGGACTGATGGATAGATGGTAATTTAGCTTCCAGAGAAGAAGCCATTAGAATGAACCCCTTCTTCCTCAGCGTCTACATGTCCACTGCTGCTCATGTAGCCTACTGTAGAAGGTTAACCTTGTTAACCCGCCTTGTTTTCGATCAACTCTCACCATCTCTCTTCCATGCCTGTCTGACTGTTTCTTCACTCCCCTTCATACGCTACACTGCCTCCTACCTTCAGTTAAGATTTGTCAACAAAGCTACTGGAAAAATGTTCTGAAGCATTTAAAATAGGCCAACATCATCATCATCATCATCGTCAAAAGCTTCTACTTGATTAAGGTTAAGTGATGCAATCTGGCGTGTGGCCCCCAGTTAGGAGAAGCATGATCTGAAACATAGGTTGTTTTCAAGGCATTTGAGCAAATGATTAATGTTGTTTTGTCACTGGGGATAGTCTGGTGCGATCTGACCAATGTGCAAAAATATGGGGGTTATTGAAAGAAATGCAGTCATTGTTCACAGTCCACGAGAGGTGAAAATGCAAATGACTTGTTGTTGACGTCTGAGGTTCAGATGACTGTCTATAACAGACATCTCCATTGGAATGCAGATAAACATACTTTTGAGAAAGCTGATGGAAATCTAAATCACTGTTTAGATGGTAGCCGGTGGTTTCCCAGATTGCATTTCAATACGATCCGCCTCCAGCAACATGAGTGGTTATCACTGCACAGACTAGAAACCAGAAGGCTTCTGATACCAAAATCTGGTTCCGTTGCTGACAGATTCTGCATTTGTATGTTTACAGATATAAGACTCTTTGATCTTTAAAGATTAAGTCATTAAGTAAATGATTAATTTCAAGAAGGCATAGGAGAATGTTTCCCTTTAAAGTTCAGTGTACATAAACCAGTCTTCATACATAATAAAATTGTGTTGCGTGTTTGGACATGGTCTACTCTTTTGAAAGGACTGTGCACGGCACATAATTTGCCAATTGCCATACTGTTTATTATTCTTAACACTGGTTCAGACTCACTGGAAGGCCAATAGGAATCTGGTCCACCAGCTGACCTGCGAAACTCACTGTTCAGTGTAGAAACGATCAATGTCAACAGTCAATATCATACGTCTGCTCTTTTCCTACTGACAGGAAATCAGTTCCATGAATAGACGTTGCCTTTCAGGAAATGGACAAAGACATTATCTATGTGATCTAAAGTTCCTCCATGTGACTGTGTATAATATGTATTTATTACACGTGATTAAAGTCAGGAACACAGCGATACCTACAACGTTCCTCTGAGACCCTCTGACCCGCGTGATATGATCATTTCATGAAGCTTTATAAAAGAATGAATGACTCTTACTACTCATGCCTTTTTCCCTGCAAGGCACACATTACTAATCCATTAGTAACTCTAATATGTGCACTCAGTGAATTTGTGGCATTTCAATGTATGTACGTCATTTTAAGGGCCGTT
This sequence comes from Eutrigla gurnardus, assembly GCF_963514095.1. Lineage (NCBI taxonomy): Eukaryota > Metazoa > Chordata > Actinopteri > Perciformes > Triglidae > Eutrigla > Eutrigla gurnardus. Next base: position 4,524,110 of record NC_139921.1, on the reverse strand, counting down.
TTAAAACGAGGTGTCGTCAGGCTGAAAGTTGTGCCATTGACCAAGAAAAGTGGTCAGGAGTCAATAGTGGAGTATTTTCCTGCTATTTAAAGGACATGCAGCATCGGCCTTGCACCACATATCTGCCCCTTCCCTCCCTCCAACATGCACATCTCTTTATTCTTTTCTATATTGCCATCGGATGGAAGTCGGCACCACTGATTCAACAAACCAATTGCTTATTCTTACTATATATTTATATTTGCTGTTTTCTTTCTTGTTCTGCTGATGAACTTATGTCCTTTTAATGTTCACAGAAGCAACAAGAGCACATTTTATTTCACGAGTGCACAGAAGCAGAAGTAATGTAACAATTTGCAGTCTGCCCTGCAAGCCTGTTATACACAGTCTGTACACAATGATGTACAAAGCACGAAGCAACGCATGCATACAAACACATTTAAGTTCAGGAGTTTGTTCATTTGCATTTAGCTGGAGGTGTCGCCTACCATGTGGTAAAAAGTCTAAAAGTGACCCTAATTCATCAGCATGTAATAAATGACACAATGTGTTGAAAAGAATAACTAGAACAAATTAAGATCTTCCCCTATCGCCACAAAGAGTTACGTCAAGCTTTCCAATCTGCACCTTCACCTGTTCAAACAGAAGAAAACACCAATGGGCTTCTAGTTTCATTGATTTGAACACCAATGGGCTTCTAGTTTCATTGATTTGTGACAACCGAAATGACAATTGTAAATGTAGCTAGCGAGCTAACGCTAACTGATTTGACTTGAAAAGGCTCGTCAGTCCTTTTAAAACAAGAACCAGGTGAACAATTCCCTTGGTGACTACATGTATAATACTTCATTGTACTAAAAAAAACTAAGGCTAAAGCTACAGCTCAGCCCACTCTTTAATTAACAAATGTAACTTCTGTTATTTGGTTCCCTGTTTGGATCCATAGCTAAAGAAAAAAAAAAAAAAACTTGTGTAAGATTCATACTTGTGGAATTCTGTAACGCCACCAGTGTTTGGGATAATGTGTCACAGAAATATACAGTAAGCTTAGAAAATAATATATTACATTAGGAATTAGATTTCTGAAGTATTATTTAACTTAGTATGTCATTAAACAGAAAAATACCAACTGGTTTGGTTGGTGCGGTCAAAATACAATGTCAAACACATAGATAGTTCCCCATATAGATTATAAAGAGGTCACGCTTGTCTATCATACAACCGTGGTTAGAAAGGTAGTACTGAGACTGGTGCAGCAAATGACTTGCACCAGGAGGCTTACTGCAAAAATGTAACCTTATTTTATTTTCCACAGAGGAGATGGGCAGACAGTCGCAGCCATTCAAATTGATAATGAATTTTTCAGCTCGATATGTCAACACCAATGTACTGCCTAGCTGCATGTGTGCTTGTTGGTATTTCAGCAGCATCTTTGTCCCTCACAGTGAATTGTGGATGGTGTTGCAGGCTCGGTAAAGGCCATGAGTTAATGGATGTGGACATTAAACATCATCCACGGTTCTCATCTCTTTGGGGCTGAACCTATTCCATACATCAAAAGGTCACCTCTACCTGGCTTTCTCTGCCCGGCAACCACATACAACTTTAATGGGAAACTGTTGTCAGATCAGAAATTATACTCAACTGTTCCAGCTGCGTCCAGCCAGCACCATGAGCATTTCATTTGTATTTTTTCCCTACTTTTTGAAAATGCTTACCCACTATAATTTTCCCCTTTCAGAGGCATGGAGGATCAAAAGAAAATGAAAAAAGGCAGCTTCTGTGAGTTTGCAAGGCTTTTCGGCTGCTGTTCTAGATGCTGTCCATAAAATTGAGTCCATGAGAGAAAACTGTCTGTCGTCACTGACAGCTCCCACCGTGAGGCCTTGTGGGTATTAGCTCCGGAGTGCTGAGAGGGTCAGAGCAGTAGCCATCAAGTCTGCAATTATTTTGGGAAAATAAACACCTTTTCAACACGATTTTCGCGGGGTTTTTTGCAGATTGAATTCTATTACAATGGGCTGCTCAGAATGTGACAGCTGAATATTTGAATGTAAAATGGCAATTTAAATTGTGTCTGTCTTTACCACAGGCAAAAATAAATCTGTATATGGTGTTTTTGATCATTCTTTGGATTTTTTGGGGATATTTACATTCTCAGCGGCAGTCTATTTTTTTCTGCAATGCAATACATTGTTTTTTTATTTATTTAATTTTTTTTTTTTTTATATCCCTGCTTGTAATTTCTAATTAACTCGGTGTAACACACAGTCAAGATGTAGAGGTACTTTGTGGTATAATTACAAACTCGTATCAAGGAGGCGAGAGGTTATTCATACATATTTGCTCTTGTAATTATAAGTTATGAAAGTGAAGTGTACACCTGAAGGGGTGTTGAATGTCCTCGTGCTGCTAACAGCATCTCACGCACTAATGAATTATGACGAATGATAGTGCAGACTTGTAGTTAACATAAAAACATTACAACCGTTCATCCCTATGGTTACAGGGAGAACCAGGCAGACTACAAGCGAGAGCTTCCATTAAATAAAAGATTGAAATTGATTTTTAAATTTTGAGTTTATTAGGAATTAATGATAAAAATGTCTGGGGGAATTAAAAGCTCGTCGGATGAAGCCAAGTGTGGCCATCCATTCGGAGGAATCAGCCAGGTGTGAGCTTCTGTAAAGACTTTCGTAGCCATGTGCCGACTTCGTCAGTCAAGTCTGACGAGTCTAACACCTGCAGCTTATCTCCTCCCAAAAAGGTTCAGACATGGTAGTGAAAGGGAATGAGTAAGACAAAAGGATAAGAACAATGCAGTATGAATAAGGACCACAACTTTGCTCTTTTCACATTTCCAATGCCACGATGATGCAGCATTCCATTGAAGAGCATTGCTTACTGCATATGCATGTGGCCTGCTTGATCTAGTTTCCACTGCATGCATTACAGCATATCTGTAAGGACAGCTTATAAGTATGTGCGTTATTAAAAATAGCTTCTTCGCTGTTTAATCCTGTGCTTCATTCAGAGAATCCTCATGTGATTCTTCACACCTTATTTGCATTGCAAAATACATGCATATGAATGTTATAAGTGAGAATATTAATTTGAGAAATCCTCAAGGATGATAATCAGACCTGCTCATCAAGTGAGCAATTTATTATTTTTTTGCTTCCATGGACACGTGGACCATGGAGACACAGCATGGTGGGATTTTATCTGACCTGTGTTAATAGAGCTACTACTTCTACTATTACTTCTAATTCTACTACCTCTACTACTACTACTACTACTACACACACACACACAGACACACACTGCAGCTGTGTTTATGTTTTGTGGATGAGTGATCGTTTCTCTGGATGTGAAGATTATCTTGTTTTAATGTTTGTGTTGTAATGATTGAATTTAGACATCAATCATCCGTATGTCGCACAAAGATAAAAGTGTGATGGAATAAAACCTTAAACCCACAGTTTGTTGTGATTGATAAGTGACAATAAGTTAACGCTCCATCTCTGAAAAATTGAGCCTATTATATTCAGGTCTGGATGTTATTTAAAGAAGATGTTGGATGGCTTAAAAATCATGGTTAATCATACCACAATATTAGAGAAATCCTCAGTACAGATACTTATACAGACTAATTTGTCAATTTCAACATTTTTGGTCTTTTATCTTTGGAGCTTTGAACATATTGGCTGGTGCTCTGATTCTGTGTTACCTTGACTATGCCTGATGTACTTGGTGTAATAGTACTCCAAAAGCAATTAAAAAGTTACTTTAGTCACAGAACAAGCTTGTCAGAATTGTTCCAAGGCTTTAGTGGCCACTCACTTTCACTTAGTTGATTGACTGAGGGTACAGGACAGGTTGGACCACATTTCGCTATTGTATTGAAGGTTGTTTGGTGTATTGATGTATCCAAATATAGTAACTAACTACTTTTGTCATGTTGGGGGACATATGATGATGAAAAACACAAGGATGAGCTTGACTGACTTTGTATCTTAAAGATGCTGATTATTCTCTCAAATTCAAACTAATCTTTCTTTTGTGTCTGCAGGTCCCCTTTGTATGAACTAACATGGACAAAGTGGTCATCAGTCTCCTGCTTCTGGGAACCGCAGTTACGATGGTCCATGCATGTCCCAAGTATTGTGTCTGCCAGAACCTCTCTGAGTCCCTGGGGACTCTGTGCCCCTCCAAAGGCCTGCTCTTTGTCCCACTGGACATCGACCGGCGGACTGTGGAGCTCCGGCTGGGCGGCAACTTCATCCTCAAGATAACCCCTCAGGACTTTGCCAACATGTCAGGTCTGGTTGATCTCACCTTGTCCCGCAACACCATCAGCACCATCCAGCCTTTCTCTTTCATCGACCTGGAGACCCTGAGATCCCTGCACCTCGACAGTAACCGGTTGACTCAGCTGGGACCAGACGACCTGCGAGGACTGATCAACCTGCAGCACCTGATCCTCAACAACAATCAGCTGAGTCGGATCGCCAACACAGCCTTTGATGACTTGTTATTGACGCTGGAGGATCTTGATTTGTCATATAACAACTTGCGCAGTGTGCCTTGGGAAGCCGTCCGCAAGATGGTCAGCCTCCATCAGATGAGTCTGGATCATAACCTCATCGCCTTCATTGCAGAGGGGACTTTTACAGATCTGGATAAACTGGCCCGCTTGGACCTCACCTCCAACCGTCTGCAGAAGCTCCCTCCGGACCCCATCTTTGCACGCTCCCAGAGTAATGTAGTGATGAGCACTCCTTATGCACCTCCACTCTCTCTGAGCTTTGGTGGAAACCCATTGCACTGCAACTGCGAAGTGCTTTGGCTTCGAAGGCTGGAGCGCGAGGATGATATGGAAACCTGTGCATCTCCTGCTAGTCTAAAGGGGCGCTACTTTTGGTCTGTCCGTGAGGAGGAGTTTGTTTGCGAGCCCCCTCTGATTACGCAACATACTCACAAGTTACTAGTGTTGGAAGGCCAAACAGCTAGCCTGCGCTGCAAAGCAGTTGGGGATCCGATGCCAACTGTGCATTGGGTTGCTCCTGATGACCGTTTGATCAGCAACTCCTCCCGAGCGACAGTGTACGAAAATGGCACCCTGGACATTACAGTCACTAAGTCCAATGATTACGGGACCTTTACTTGTATAGCTGCTAATGCTGCTGGGGAATCGACTGCCTCCATTGAGCTGTCAATCATTCAACTCCCTCATCTGAGTAATGGTACAAACCGTACCACACAGTCCAAGTCCGGACTTTCGGACATAACAAGCTCTACCAAGATCAGTAAAGGGGAGCCTAAACCTCTACCAGAGAAGGTGGTGTCTGCATCAGAAGTAACTGCTGTCTCTGCTCTGGTGAAGTGGACTGTGAGCAAATCAATCCCCAAGGTCAAAATGTATCAGCTTCAGTACAATTGCTCTGAGGATGAAGTCCTCATTTACAGGTAAGTGATAATGATTAATGAAACTCGATTCCATCAAAGTATGAGCGGAGACCATTCTGGTCAAAGTGGTACATTTAGCCTTTAGTATAATCTTTAACTTCAGAACACTCTGCTCAGCTGCTTCAGTCAATAGCTAATTGTTTGCTGGGTTAGTACTTCAGACAGTCAATTTATTTTAAGTGTTGAGAGACAAACATTCATTTTTTTTCTTAATCCTCATTGAAGTATTTACGTTTTCCTTGTTAGCCTTGAATTGCTTTCACCAGAAAGAATGAACAGAAAGTGCGCATGTATAAGAACCCCAAAGTGAAATCCTTGCCCTGAACCATTGATTAGAAATCCAAGAAGAAAAAGGATTATACAGTAGACCCTTATTTTAATATACCCTTCCTGATCTGCCCAAAAAGTGTAAGCTTGGAGACTCTTTGGGCTTTGTGGAATCAATTTCCTACCTCAAATCAATTTCCTACTTCAAATCAGAGTGAAAGTAGTGACATTCAACCAAGCCAGATATTGATTGAGCAGAAATATAGAAAAGATCCTCATTGTTTAACATTAAGTCAATCTGATGTTAACAAAGGCTATAGGACTGTGTTTTTCTGAGCCTTGAATATGAATCTATAGGATTAATTTAATCTGACATCTCATAGACTTGTTCATGTTTTTGACAATGAATACCCTTATTATGCTTAAAATGGTATTCTCTGCATCAGAATAGTGTGACAATTGGCCTGTTGTGGATAGCAGTCACAGCAATTTAGTATCGGCTTCATGCTTCCTCCAACACTAACAACTGAATGTGAATCCCTTTTGCAACACCTCATCCAATAACTTATTCCGTGCCACAGTCCTACACCATTTACCTGTACTGTGCATTCCTGCAAGAGCCGTTTCATGAAAGATAATTGACAGAATAAGAGATTTCTGGTTCTTAGCTGGGGATATGAGCGCTTTATGCAATATTGAAGAAAGAGATTGCTTTGTTCAAACAATGGGAATGCAATCAATATTAAGGTGTTTATCTGATTTCCATGCACACAGCTTGCTGTGTCAGACTGTCATGCCAAAAAAAAAACAATAGAATCTGAATTTGCCATACCTTTGTTTTCCCTGCAATGAAAAACATTGGATGACTCATCTGCATGTCTTGCAAGATTTACTTAGCAAAAGGAATAGCTAATGTCTACAACATTGGAAACATAATTCTGATGCATGCTTTACAAACACCACTTTTCCCCCTCACTCACTGATTTGCAGCAACTAAATCATTTCCCTGAAGAGTGATTATTTGAATAGCATTCCTGATGATTTTGTTAGTCAAGAATCATTACTTCAAACTTTGAAATTGCCGTCATTATGCGACTTAATGCTTTAAAATGTTTTCTCCTTCATAATCAGTGCACACGGTATAGTTTAGATACAGTACAGAAGTGACTGAAAGCACTCGATGTAGTCTTGTATAACGATAGCTCAGCAGTCCTCTTGCATGTCAGGAAACAAATTAGGAGCTGGAAGGAAGAAATGACATGCACAGAGAGGACAACTGCTATTTCTGAATTGATATAAGTATGACATCATTGCTCACACATGCACACCTACTGTGCTCCTCTAGCTGGCTGACACAGTTTCCCAGGGCACTGCCCGCGCTCGAGCAATGACATGATTAAAAATCAATCAGGGCCACGTGAGGGAGGAGAAATACTGCATGAGTTCTCTCAAACATGTGAGCCAATGCAGCTTCTTTCTAGTTAGGGAAGAAGGCAGTTAGGGATGAATAATGGACTGCAGCCCTACTGGTGTCTGTGTTCTGTGCAGGTATTACAGGGCTTTCAAAGACATGGATGTATGCACGCTAGGAGAACCAAAACAAGTATTCAAGGGCCGTTATCAACCCACAATTACAGACAAGCTATAACACTATATAATAGCAGTGGTTCCCAGCTTAACTGTCAGATGTACTCCGATTTACGCATATTTTTGTGGGTCAGTCGGTGCAGATTGGTTCATATGCTATACAGGTTGCAGTCCTACTGCTACCACTTTCTGTAACATATGCTGAATGTTTAAACCATTTATTCATCAGCTTACGCTTCCTATTTCAGGAATCTGGCCATGTCAGCTTTAATTATTTTCCCCACAATAACTGCATTCTTGCACTTAACGCTGTGATACTGAGATTCATTACTGAGTAGAAGAGTATGGCCTTGCACTGGCGGTGTTTATGCTCATTCCTTAATACTGAGTGGTGATCACAGGGATGTGATGTCTTTGCTATATGCCTGGTACTGAAAAAGAGTAGTTACCCGAGAGACATTCTTCAATTTACTTAATATTCACTCTCAATAATCTCCACCAGCATAAGAGCGCTACTAGGATAAATCATTAATAGCTCATGCTGACCGGTCACAATTCTTCTGGGCCCCATGTGTTATCTAAAAAGCTGCTGCAGCCCAACATGTAGTTACTTTACATGTAGCCGCAGAATAAAAACATCCATGTTAAAGTTATATAAAGATCATACTTTTTACTAAAATCAAGGCAAATGCAAGACATAGGCAGTAGGCGTTAATTTTTTTTAAATGTTGCAATTACAAACCCGTCTGCTACTTCAGTGCCACGAACAGGGACGTGAGTTGTTGATTGTTAATGAATGAAAAAAAAAAAAACATTATCATCAAATATGTCCTGATATGTACACAGGTACCAGAGTAATGGAGTGTGGATTCAGTGTGTCTGCAAACGGTTGCAGACATCTGGTTCCATTCTGATTTAATGTGGTCAGTCGAGTCAATTACACATAACATACCGCTTGGAGTACAGTGATTTAATTTCATCAAAGCACCACATTACAAAAGCACCTGTGTCGTGCAGTTTGAAATTGTAATTGTAATACATAGACAGATGACTTTGTTGGGCAAAAGCTTCCATTACTGGCTGTCTACACAACACAAAACATACAAGAGTATTTCATTGATTGGCGACACATCTTAGAGACTTAACAAACTGCAGATTGGCTTGTAATTCATCCAAAAGCTGCGAGGCCTGGCTAATCATTCATTATCGTGTTAAACAGAATGTACAAGAAATGACATTCAGTCAAAACAAAATTCAAATAGTGGCCATTGAACTCATTGCTATTGCTTTATGCATATTAAATGGAATATACTGGAAGCTATGATGTCATCTTTCTAAATTACTCTGTGCATATATAAAGCTACTTAGCATGTTTCATTCTGGCTTTTTTTTTTGCATCTGTCCCAGAATAACAGACTAAGCCAATGTTGCTTTTAATACCAAAGAGGGCGCATCTGCAAGCTTGAGTCCGTTTTTTTCTAGTCCAAATCAGAGTGAATGTATACTTTTTTGTTTCTCTCAAATCAGTTTGTGAAGATCACTATTTTTCTGGTTCTGGTAGCAGATTCTCCTGCAGAATCCAAGTCAGTGGTTTCAAAAGGACTAAACCCTTAGTTAGTCTTAAGCTCACAGAGCAACAGGCCTGTAGTGTTAATGCTGTACCTCTCTGTCTCTTGTCAGGATGATTCCCACGACTAACAGAGCCTTCATTGTCACAAACCTTGTCCCCGGGATGCAGTATGACCTGTGCGTCTTGGCCATCTGGGATGACACCGCCACCACCCTCACCGCCACCAACATTGTCGGCTGTGTGCAGTTCATCACCAGGGAGGACTACCCGCAGTGCCAGTCTCTCCACAGCGGCTTCCTGGGCGGCACCATGATCCTGGTCATCGGTGGTGTCATTGTGGCCACGCTGCTGGTGTTCATCATCATCCTCATGGTGCGGTACAAGGTGACCAGTGGCATCCAGACTCATAAATTACCCGCTGTGAGCAACACGTACTCCCAGACCAACGGGGGGTTGAACAGGTTCAACGGTGCCCCGCCACAGGTCAAATCCACCGTGGTGGTCATGCGTGAGGAAATGGTGGAGTTCAAGTGTGGATCTCTCCAGAGCAGTCTGTCTTCATCCTCATCCTCTTCTAACTCATTAGACAGCCACACAGGAAGGGGGGCTGGCGACCGCTACAGCATGCAGGGCAGCGAATGCAGCACCCTGCCCAGCAGCAAGTTCAGAAGGCACAGGCAAGGTTCCAAAGCAAGGCCAAACCTGGACCAACTTTTAGGGGCCTTCACCGCACTGGAGCTGCGAGGGGTGGCGAGGGACCACCATGGGGCTTCTGGGCCCCCCACCACTTCTAGTGCTGTGATGACTGTGGCTATGGTACCCCCGTCCGACAAAGAACCCCTGCTCGGGAGGGCCGAGTCCACCACCATGCTGGGACGTCTATTAGGGATGCCCCAGGAGGGTAAGCCCAAGAGGAGTCACTCGTTTGACATGGGTCATGTTGGGGCTGCACAGTCCCGCAGCAGCCACCCTCGCAGGATCAGTAACATCTGGACTAAGCGCAGTCTGTCTGTGAACGGCATGCTGCTGCAGTATGATGACAGTGAGGACGAGAAGCCCACTTTTGAGAGTTCTGAGTGGGTCATGGAAAGCACAGTTTGAGCGGGTCTAACTGTGAGATCCGTGGCTATGAAATATATATATCAGGAACTGAAGGAAGATGAAGTTCCAGAAGGATTCTGCCTTTGGGTATTGCATGAAGTCCATCCATGTGAATACCGTCTAAGTAATTATGTGAGAAAAGACACTCAAATTGATAGATTCCCGGCCATGATCTCAAATCTCTGACAGTGTCTGTTTTTGGATTTGAAATATTGTTGTCATCTCAAAATCACAGAACCTTGGATTGTGCAGAGGAAATCAGGCACTTGAGAGTGTATCTGAGAGAAAGCGGGAAAGACGGATGAGGAATTCCAAATGGATTTATTATATCTTCATCGAAATAAAAGAATGAAGAGGACTTGCATCAGCCGCGATGAAGTGGAGGTGCATCCCAACGTCTTGGACCCTAAACAGTTTATGGGACTACTGCAACAGTAGAGAGAAGGACCAAAGGAGTGAAAAGAAAAAGAAAACAAGTCATTTTTATTTTTATCTGGGTTTTTCTATCATTTTTACTATTTATTATTTGAGGTTATACATCAGCAGGCACAGCTCTTCAATGAGTTTAACACCCACACACAAAGAAGCTACCCCTTCACTTTCAGCCATTTCACATAATTCAACAGTACTTTCAGTCAAATAAAAAAAAAATGTTACAGTCCAATAAGCAAGTCTTGTATTTCCACCTCAGGTTATGTATCATATCATATGAGGTTATTTAAATATAGAAGCAAACAGAAATACAACGAACCACAAACACACACGAGAATCATCAACAGCAAATAGAAAGACCTCCACTTGTTTGCAAATGCTTCAAACAATGATTTGGTCTCCAGCCAATCAAGGTCAGGATCAATTCCGGCTGTTACAAAATGTCTTTCTGAATGCTTCGATGCGCTCCCCATTGGCCAATGCAGGTCACAGCGGTCCCCATAGACTCCAAGGCCATTGATGTAAAGCGAGTGTTTGCCTCAGGATACGGTTTCAGATGCTTTCAGCGCATATAACAGTCGCCAGGCGGGGATAGTCTTTGAAATCCATCAAGCCCACTTAATCATTCACTTATCCCCAGCAGGATGGAATATTCGGCTCTAATTCTCTTTAGGTACACAAACAAAAGGGTAAGACAGTTACTCATTTAGTCCAGTTAAATGGCAGAATGAGTCCAAATGGACTTCATCATCTTGATAAAGGTCATTACGCTGCTCGGGAGAGGATGTTTAGTGGAGAAAATGTGAGAAAGAAAACTTTTTAAGGTCCAAACCGCTGAAAAGTCTCTCTCTGGAAATCCATTTCACCAGATTGTATGATACAGAACTGTTGTTGGGTTGAGTATTATTTGAAGACATTCATCAAAATGTCATTGTCTTTCAAAAAGAACTGTACACTGCAGTGAGATACTTTGAATTTGTGGTTATTTGGATTACTGCCAATGATCAACCGAGCCATCCCGACACATTTCGATGCCTTTTCTCAATATTTTGTGGGTCTGCATTTCAAGATGTGGGATGGTCATCTGTTTGTTTTTTTTGTGTTTGTTTAAAAAAAAAATGTTATCATCCCTAGGTGTACCGTTCTATATATTGGCATTTCTTTGTACAATAACTGGGTGAGAATGTAAATGGGGGGGAATTGTGCAGTAGTGCTTTTATTTTCATGTCAGGCAAACAGTGAGAAGGTGCTTTACTGTGGTGTACCAACTTGGCCGTTGTTAGTTAGCTTGTTGAAATGGGATTTTATATGATACTACATGTAAAACCATGCTGATTTTAAAGGTTCAGTTCACCCAAATTAAAAACAAAAGGTTTCCTCTCATGGTATCTAGCCATGTAGATACCTTTTGATTTATTTGCTTTGGTTTTGAGATATCCATCTACAAGATAACACAGGGTTACAGGTGTGCAATATGAGAATATTTACTGTGAGACAATGTGTGACCTATCACATGTCTGATTTTGACATAACGTTCATAACACAGTAGCCATCTTATACCTCAGGGTATATTCATTTTTTGTGGGCAATTTTGAAATCTAGTGGACATCGTCATGGCGACGACACCCATTGGTTTGTAGACTATGGTTTTTCAGACACCAATTCAGCATTTTGACCATCGGCATCTTGGAATCTTTGCATCCAGTGAAGGAAGTGACCATATTTGGACTGCGGAGGAGCGAGGGGTGGATCTGATGAAAACAAGTGGCAGAGCAGCAACACTACTGGTACATGATCCATCTGGATTCTGGTGTAAAGCTGCTAACAACGTTAGCTTCCTTAATTTAGGTTAAACATTACAGCTAATTGTTAAAGTAATATTAAGAAGCTAATTGCATTGATAGCGTAGCAAGGCTGTGGTAGCGACACCATGGTAGCAACCTGTCAATCAAGGTAGCCCCACCCTCAAGAATACCCTGCTTCAAGGTCTATTTGACTCTAAAAGAACATCATGCTGGATTGAAGACACCTTGAAATTCGAGATTGAGACCATAAACTTGTGTTTACAATGTTTACCGAGATAATAAAGGAGGATCATTTTCACCAGGAGTCACCTCCTGATGGCCAGCAGGGGAAATGCAGCTTTCAAGCACTTCCACAGTGGTTTCAATGTCAGAGCCGGAGGTTGCTGCCTGGTATCAAACACTCTGAAGCATCAGGTTAACGTCCTGCTGCAGTAAATCCACCACTGAACATATTCCTGAACAACACTCAGCCAATTTATGCAATTCTGAAACTTAATTATTTTCTTAATAAACCATTCATCATTTGTGTGGTGCCTCTGACAGGCTAGAGAAGTCATTGGTTTTGGTATTTTCATAAAATGATTTGTTAATAAGACTTTACAACTAGGATTTCATCCACATCGGCCACTCTTACAAGGCATCCACAAAACATGCATAGTTTTGCATCATTTTAAATTTTGCATTTCTCTCAAGGAACTTCCTCTGGAAATTGGCAGCTTCTTCAAAACTTAACACAACTGACTGAACTCTGTAACTCTCAGAACTTTGCCACTATTTCCCTTGTAAATTTGTGCCAAATTACACTTTTCTTTCAATAAACATTGTTTCACTAAAATCTAAAATTTTGAGTGCTTTGACAGGGAAAACAAAATTCTATTGTATTGGGTCGAGGGGCATAAATCGGGTTATCGCAAAATCTGTGAAAACAACAGGTGATTTTTGCCATTTGGGTGAACTGACCCTTTTAACCTGCTACATCTACCTGTGACATCATGTAACATCCCTTTCCACGCTGCTAACTCACAAAACAATGTAAGTGTGTACTTGACTCGACAGTCATGACTCTCACCTGAGGTTCTAGGACAAAAACAAGAAAAAAAATAACTGTTTCTGTGTGAAAACATTTTTGCTACAAAAGAATATAAAATATTGATGAATTCCTACGAACCAAACTGGCTCTCCTGTGTTTTCTCTTCCTTCAACATCTCACAGATACACCCGATTCTTTCATGTGCCTTGGATTAAATTACTAATCACGTTTTTGTCCCTCATCCGTCTGAGCTTAAAGTGTTACCTTACTGTTCCTACCTGCAGAGTACAAAGCAGCTGATGGAGTGTCCTTCCTGTCTTGCTGTCTTTGTTTACCGGGGATGAGCCGAGGGTTTTTACTCCTCAGGTCCAGCAGCTGTAATCAGGCTAGTCGCTGCTGACTCACCTCGGCACTGCCCTTATTACAAATCACCGGTACATGCAGCTCCTGGCCAGAGCCCATAATAAGGCCTTAATTCATATAATCTGTCAGGAAAGGTGCTTACAGCAGCACAGAGTAAATATAATCTCCACAAGGGCCGAGCGCTGCATGAGAAGACAGAGATACGCTCCAGCTGACGGCTGAGGAGGAACATGACTACATGCATGTACTGTTGTCTTTATATGACAGTCATATACAAATACACTCACTGGAAAGACAAATTAAAAGGTGTGTTGAGACGTCATCTGGCAGTAACACAAACTTGTATAACTTCACAGCAGTGACTGAAACATCCTGTCACCTTTATGTGTGTGACAACATCTGCAAGACGCCAACTTTTGAACAAATCTGGCAATATGTGTATTGCATTGCCCTGATGGCTGCACTAAAAGCAGACCATGAGTAGCAGTTTAGTAAGCCTGTAACAAAGTACCTCCAATAATGCAAAGCAATGTTTCAATGTAGTGCATTATTTAATAAGACGACAGATGTATACATATTTTATTAAATAGGCCAGACATGGTGTTGTGAGTGCCTTGAAAGCACACAACAGGTATGGATTCATCAGACAAGAGGAACACTTTATATGAGGAATTACTATCTAATGCCAGCTTAACACAAAGGTCTGTGATTGAATGAGTCATGAAACGTGTTTATTATTAATGTCAAACTTTTTCTAGATTCTTTCAGGAAGTGGAAAAAAATAACATTACGACGATTGGTTATTCATGGCTACTTCAGGCGCATCAGGGAAAAGGTGGTATTTGTGAAAAATAGGTTTCTTGTGTGTCTCTCTCACTCCCAGCCTGGCTTTAGTGTCTCTTCCTGAGTGTGTCTGACTGTGGTGATGAATCAGTAATCAGAGTATATTTGTGTAAATTTCCAACTTCCAACTTTTCATTTCTACCATTTTATATGAGCACAAACATCCATGTGATCACAACAAAAATTTGACTGTGTGGAAGTTAAGAAAGAGTGCAACCCAGCATAAGTTACCATGGCGATCTAACCTGATAAGAAGTAAGAATGAAAAACCCAGAGTTAAACCTGATGTTACCTCGCTAATCCCAAATCCTGCTCCGTAGTTCAGAGCTCTGGCCTCATCGTGGCATCCAGGATCAAGCTGCACTTGACGGGTGGACGGAAGGATGGAGCGCCGGACTCGGGTGGAACGAGAGGAGGTGGATGCTCGAATATACAGTAGTCGATGTTCCCCTGATGTTCTCTGCCCAGAGAATGATGCTGCCATTTACATTCCTCCTGATGCAAAAATAAATAAATGCAAAACAGGAATGTACTACTGTTTTTTGTTATTTTTTGTCTTTTTTTTCTTGTGTAGCAAATTTTAAGGACAAAGACACAACTGCAGTTGTATATCGCTGTGTTGCATAATGAATACATTATCCTTAAATCCTTCAATCATAAATCAAAGTAAGGGACACAGACATGTTGCTCTAACTAACACCATTGTAAACTCATCTGTGTCAGTTTGAGATGGAACAAGTCTGTGTAATGATCAAGTCACATGGATGGTTGGGTCAAACAAACACAGACTTTCACCCAGGATGCAGCTGTTCATGTCCCTTATGAAACCAGCATTATGTTTACCTTCATTTTGCGACATAATACTAATAAGTGTGTTACATAACAAACGTGCTTACTCTAACTCAAACCACGATACTGTCCTAAAAGTAAAACTTAACCTACGTTGGAAGTTTATTTTGAAAAGACACTGGAGTGAAAGCTGACTTGCTGTTCCTCATGCATCCACTAGAGGCACCAAGAGCGCAAGACCAAGCGGCTGCATTTTGATGAGATAGGAGTGAGAATGCGTTGCCTCTTCTTGACTAGTAATATCTGTACAACATTTCAACCCATCTAACGGTTTTTGAGATATTTCCGTCCCCTGACTGTTAACACCACTGGAAACTGTGAGGAAATCCAGAGTCTGAGAGAAAGGTCGCAGAGAAAGAATTGAGTCTTTTTATTTGCCAACACATTCAGATTGGGTGCGATCACTTGAGTGGAATAGCTGGTTTGATGTCCTGTCTGCTTAGACGAGTCCAACTAAATACCACTTTGTGAACTGCAGGTATTTGATGCAGCAGAGAGAGATCTGTTGACTATCATTGACTGCGCTGCATTCTGGGAACGTTCACACTAATTATCTCACTCCTCTCTTATCTCTGACCTCTGCAGTTTCCGCTTTATTCCCAACAAATACAACAAAGTTCTGTTTTGCAGGGCAGTGACCCCTTTTAGGTTCCTCAAGTCCTTTTTTGGGCAGTTTCATTTATGCAGCTTTTTTCACACTCCCAGCCCTGCGGCGCATCTATCCATCATCCTTTATGCCTGAGCACGGCCCGCAGCTGTGTATTTTGTCTTTTAAATAGAGGGAAAACACACTATATTAGAGGTCATGACAAAAGGTTTGCACAGCCGAAGTCTCATATTCCCCAAAAAGTCGGTGTCCATTACAGAGAGCTCTCTGAAAGCAAACTGCATCTCCCGCCTGCTGCTGCAGCAACATCACCGCTTGGGGATTCTTTATTCCCAGCGTCCGATATTAATATCCCCATTATTAATAATGTTTGAGGGAACATATAGCTGACGGTGCAAGGTTTTTTCTTTTATTTCCCAGACAAAGTTGTCTGGCTGGAGAAAAGTTCGATGGCAGGACTGGAGAGTGAAATTTGAGCCTGCCAGAGTTTATTTAGTCTCATCTCAGAGTCGGCTTCCCCTCGTTCATTCTTAATAAGTTTCTCATCCGCTGTCACTCTCTCTCCCTCTCAGTAACAAGCAATTAAGTGATACCTGCTGGATAGTGTAATAATGTGTCAGAATGCAATAAAATGCTCCTCTGGATGGCTATGAAATGCAATCACATCACCACATTATTACGTTTAATGTCATGTATGGTGTTTCTTCATAAAAGTGTCGCATATTTCTACCTGGTAATGTAATTCTAATCCTGATGGATTCATATATGCCACTATGAATAAATAATATTGCAGCATTTTGAGTAATTGCAGTAACTATTTTACTGAGATAAGAATCAGCAGTCAGGTGTACTCAAACCTCTAATTTATCTCTACTAAAGTAGTAATACCACGATGTAAAAATACTGCTACAAGGAAAGCATTTAGAACTGAACTTAAAGCTGCACTGGTCACTATGTTAATATTAACAATGGATCAAATGACCATGTTAGTGGAGGGTAACCCTCTAACGTCAGTTTGGATGTTGGAAGTTTCAGCTCGTTGTATGCATCGTGTCTTTTCAAAATAAACTTCCAATAGGTTTACTTTGTTTTTATGTTTATTAGGCAACAAAACTACTTGGGTTTGAAAGCAGCAACTTTAGACAGAGCAACTTCCATCCAGTAGACTGCTGTCGATAGTCATGTGACTAGCGAGTCACGTGGGTCAGTCAAGTTAACATCCACAATGCCCCTTTTGTAAACCTAACTAAGTCGTTTTTTTGCTTAAACCTAACTTCCTGTGAACTTTATTTTGAAAAGAGAGTATGTAATGAGTGTACATTGAAACGCTGTGACTGACTCTTATGTCTATGTAGAGAGTCAACAGGTTGAAGCTTTGGAGCTCTCGACCTGCATTATTTCATGCACGTGAAGTCGTGTTATTGTAGTGAATTGCACAGCTGATGATGCTAGTGGGCTAACATCACTTATTGGTACTTTTCAGACAATCAGATTTCCCCCGGCAGACGCCCCAGAACAGATGACTCATGAGGAAAAATGCCTTTTCTCATACAGGCGAAGAATCAGGAGGCGTCTTTACACAGAGATCACCATAATCACAGAAAAAAGAGCCGCGATCGCACCGTTTCTAACTTTGGTTTGCAGCATTACAGCAGAGGGAATGCAAGTTTAAGGCACTTCAGGTTTGGCTTCACTCTTCAGAAGCAGAGATCGTCACCTGTTCTGGATCAGATCCACCGGGGTCTCAAAAGCATGCTTGTTGTTTTCATCATTTATGTATTGTTACTCCATTTCTGATTCAGCAACCTCAGAACGACAGGAAGAGAATTGCGAAGTTCTTGCTCGAGTTAAAATATTATAAAACTATGCAAATGTTGCGTATTCACCTCATTTGCATCTTTGCATGTAAACATGAAAAATGTAACAACTATAGGTGTCAAAATAACCAGTAAAGTTGATGTATGAAGGAGCATAAAATGGAAATACCTCAAGTAAAGTACCTCAATATTTCCACCACTATCACTCAAAATGATATCGCAACCATTTTGAGGAACTGTGCGGTTCTTTATTACCTTCTATCTCATCATTATTATTCCATTTACAGGGTTTTATTTATACAGATTTTTCCTTTATGTTTTTGAGATTTGGCCGCCACTCATTAATATTCTGTTAATCAGAAAATCACAAATCAGGGGAAGAGATTCATATCAGTGGCTGTCGTCCTGTTTTCCCGGCAGGAGGGCGTTCAGATATCCAATCCCTCGCGTGCCTCCTCCTACACCAACACCTCTCCACCTCAATTGATTCTTCTCTCAACACCTCCAGCATCTCATCTCTTCTACTCAAAGTGTGCCCAAGCTCAAGGTGCAGTATTGGTGACCCGTCTTTCACCTTCTATGCGATGAGAGATTTGCCTCTCAAATCTCCTCTGTCTGCCGTCGATAGCAGTTTCCTGTGAGCTCGTCAATGGAGCATTCAATGAGCAAAGCATTACATTAAACTAAACATCAAACTGAATCCTGAATCTCCCCGTCAGAGAGTCTTATCAACAAACACACAGTTTCATAAAGTCTGTTTGTGTACATGCTTTTACACTTTTCCATATTTCAATCATACACCTGCCAACTCAACTTCTAAATACTTAAAACATGATTCACTTGACTGAGCTGATCAACAACATGATTAACAGTAAGCTGAAAACATATTTGTGTTTACTGTGTTACCCAGAAGAGGATAAAGTAAAACCAAACTCGACTCTGTGGAAAGTATGTCGAGTGAGCGTGAAATACCGTTTGGACTTCATCTTCCTTTCATACTTTCATGAGGTAATCACATGAGTGGGATGTCAGTTTAGTTTGAGAGGAAACCGAGAGAAAAGGTTGTTCAACAATCGGTGACAGTTTCAGTCAATTGTGTTTTTATTACAACAACAGAGCTGTGATTCTCTTTTTTCGCCTTCAATATGAAACATCTCCAGCTTCCTGAAGATTATGAAAAGTTTTTACACTTGATGGGGTTTTTTGCCTTTGCCGTAAAAGTGTTGATGTTGCGGAAACGCCTTTGCCAAATCAATTCCGACGTAGCAAACATTTCCCGAAGATCTTCATTTTTCTCTTGTAGAAGTTAGATGACCAAGCTCTTCTTCTTCTATTCTGTTTACTGGCTGATTAAGTTAATTCGCTTGGAAAGGCATAATTTGCATTTCTTTTTTTTTTTCATTTCAAAAGTTTGCTTGTCGGAACATCCACTAAACGGCCGGCCTGGCTACGTAAAACAAGGACAAGCTCAGGGGCCTCATTTATAAACGTTGCGTACGCACAAAAGAAGGCGTACGCCACTCTCTACGCAAACCGTGGGATTTATAAAAAGAGAACTTGACGGGAAAATGTGCGGTCCTCCACGCCAACTCTGACCCATGCGTACGCACATAACTGGGGTAATGAGAAACTGCGCCACTGATGGCAGAAGAAAGAAACGGGAGAAACTGTGTGAAACTGATACTGATCGTTTAAAATAAATAGTTATATCACCTCTCATATATGAACAGTTCATTTGCAAGAAATGTAGCCATAAAAAAAAACACTATTTCTACAATGAATAACATACTCCCTGGAGTGCACACGGGAAACATATGATTTAGGACAATAGTAAGACAACAGCAGGGCAAAGTATGTTCACACTGATATGAATGCAGTGTAATATATTAACATCCTATATCATATAGCCCATTCCGTTTCATCTCCGTTTTCAATGCATAACGCATAAAACACTTTGTAACTGTGTTTTGTTGCCATACAAATAAAGACTATAATGATCTTATATTGTTAGTCTGAAGAACTGTTAGTTAATCGGGGTAATCCTCACACGTGTAGCAGATTCCACCTAATAGATGGGCATATAAAGGCAGGTACTCACAATGCGTCATGACGCACAATGGCTGCTTTGGCACTGTTAGAGGATGTGGCAAACGGAAGGATACGGAGGGAGCGGAACTTCAGAGACCAGCAAGATCCACTGGCCAACAGTGATGAGTGGCTGATGAGCCGTTTCCGACTCCCACGAGCTGTCCTCTTGGATCTGTGTGCGGCATTGGGCCCAGCCTTAGAGAGGAGCACCCGCAGAAACCACGCCGTGCCAGTCCCGCTCCAAGTGCTCACAACAATCGGGTTTCTGGCAACCGGCACATTCCAGAGGGAATTGGCAGACAGGTCAGGGATATCCCAGCCAACCTTCAGCCGTGTCATGCCAGACGTGTTAGGAGGTATAATTGGTTTGTCGAATCAGTACATAAAGTTTCCTTATACGGTGGGTGAACAGGCAAATAAAAAAGCGCAATTTGCAGCAATGTCCGGTTTCCCAAATGTAATCGGTGCCATTGACTGCACTCATGTTGCTATAAGGGCACCGAGTGAGAATGAATTTGCTTTCATTAATCGTAAGCATTTCCATTCCCTCAATGTCCAAATTGTATGTGATGCAGACATGTTGCTCACAAATGTAGTGGCTCGGTGGCCTGGATCAACCCATGATTCATTTATACTGAGACACAGCAGTGTTGGGCGCAGACTGGAGGCCGGCGCTGTACGTGATGGCTGGCTTCTAGGTACGGATAATTAATGTGGAAATCCTGAGACTTGCAATTCTGTATTTGTGTTTAACCCGTTCACCGACCTTGCAGGCGACAGTGGATACCCCCTCAAGCGGTGGCTGCTCACCCCTTTTCCCAACCCACAGAGCGCAGAGGAGAGCACCTACAATCTGCGCCACAGCCAGGCGCGCAGTATTGTAGAGCGCACCATCGGGCTCCTGAAGGGCAGGTGGCGGTGTCTCGACAGGACAGGGGGAACGCTAGCCTACAAGCCCGAGAAGGTCTGCAACATTATCAGAGCGTGTGCAGTGCTGCATAACGTGGCAAAACTGAGGGATGTGGCCCTGCCCCCCGACGCTGATCGTCTTGGCCCCGACCCGGACCCCTATCCCCAGGCATTTGAGCCAAACGCTGCTGCCGTGCGCCAGCGTTTGGATGTGATGCGTCGCTTATAAAAAATACAGGTATGGAAACAGATTCAAAATAATCATTTATTGATTAACTCCTTGATGGTGGTGTTGAGCTCGGACAGGACACGTTTTATCTCCCGCAGTTCTCCAGCAACTTCATTGATTGCAGTGACTGTGTCTCTCTGTGTCTGCAGGACTGCATCTGAGAGGACACGGCTGCTGGAGGGCTGGGATGCACGAGGTGCAGTGGAGACACTGGGCGCACGTGGCTCAGCTGCAGCACCACTGACCTCGCTTGGACCCGCAGCAACTACAAAAAAAAAGTTGAATAAAGTCACTTGTTTTGTGAACGGAGTCTCAATCGTTTCTGTACATAAATGGGTGAACACAACTTTAATGCATTTGGTTTACACTCTTTTCACATATGGGAATACAAATTACATACCTTGGTCTTCTGCTTCTTGTGGGCCGGCATCGGTGTCCCCCTCCACCTCCGTCACCACTCCACTCAGGAGGGAGTCCCCGATGATCCCCGCCAGTTTTTCCTCCAGCGGGGTGAGCTCCGGTTGGCCCGTCCCCCCGCCCGTGGCACAGACGCTCTGCCTGTGTGCTGCCAGGCGCTTTTTTGCGTCTACTTTTATGTCTGACCACTTTTTTTTCACCTCGGCCACACTCCGACCTTCTGAGGCAACAGCATTGACGTTATCCGTCACATGCTGCCACTCTAGGGCCTTTTTGGCATTGGTGACCCGAACACTGAGTCCACCAAACAATAAAGCCTTCCTCTTCTCCACCTCCCCGACAAGTACTTCCACCTCACACTGGGTGAAATTGCGTTTTTTGGCCTTTCGCTCCGATTTCGCCATGCTTTCAGTCATGAATCAATAGTCATGAGGGGCGTTTCTCTGAATATTTATAGGCAAATATGGGCGTGGTATGGCCCGCACACAGGTGCGCCACATTTAGAGTGGATTGTGATTTATGAAGGGAAATCGGCGTAGGACGTGCGTGCGCACAGTTTTATAAATCTGATTTTTTTTTGGCGCACGCAAACTTTGGCTTTTGGGCGTACGTACAATTTTAGTAAGGATCCTACGCACAGTTTTATAAATGAGGCCCCAGATCACAACACACACAGAGGGAGCGTGACT